>NW_011889202.1:388384-404750 GCF_000151845.1 Pteropus vampyrus | reverse complement strand
CCCCGGGCCAGGGACTGGTATCAGTCAGTGGCCTGTTGGGAACCAGGCCACATAGCAGGAGATGAGCAGAGGGCAAGCAAGCCAAGCTTCATCCAGATTTGCAGCTGCTCCCCAGCACTAGCATCCCCACCTCAGCTCCACTTCAGATCATCAGGCATTAGATTCTCATAGGAGCACTGGCCCCTGCTGCCAAAAAGGTTGGGAACTGCTGCATTTGAATATAAGTATAATGGCTGTCAAGAGAGTCAGGTGTCAGTTCCCTGAAATTAAAAATGAACATGGAAAGCGAAAGAATGTTAACAAAACCAAAAACAAAATAAAACAAAAATAAAAACAAACTTGGCTCACTGTTATTAGCTAAAGGGGCATGTGTAATGGAACCCATATTTCTGACATTCTAGACCTTGTTTTTAATTCTCTAGTCCTTTCTCTTCTTTATCTAGTGCTCTCCAACTGACCCTTCAATGAAGTGCTATGCGATTTATTTGCTTTTATTTTTTTCCTTGAGTATTACACTGATATTTTTTTTTTTTAAATTTGGAATGCCATGATGCTGGAGCATTACAAAACGAGCAGTGGGTTTCACAGCAAAACTCACATTTTTAAACAGGCAGCCACTACTGGAATAATGATTCCCCACAATTCACCATAGATATTCAGCAATTAGTAACATTTTGCCACATTTGATTTATCTAGATATGCAAATATATGAATGCATGTTTATGTATATGTACATGGTTTTTCTTCAACCATTTGGAATTAAGTCTTAAGAGTCATGACTCTTCATCCTCCAAACTTCAGCATGCCTCTTCTAAAATTAACATTTTCCTACATAACACAAAACTATTATCGTCCTTAGAAAATTAACCATTTCTGAATCCCTTCTAAAATATAATCCTTTGAAAAATCTAACTATGGGAGGTGAACACACAATGTAAATATATATATGCCTTACTGTTAAAATGTACAGCTGAAACTTACTGGATTTCGTTAACCAATGTCGCCATCAAAAAATAAATTAAATACACACACACACACACACACACACACACACACACACACACACACACATATCATCACTCTACACTAAATATCTTCTATATATTTTCCCAAACCAAAATCCAATCAAGTTTTCTCAGTGAAGTTGCTTGTTATATATATTTAGTCTTATTTAATCTAAATATTGACTTGTTCATGATGTTGACATTTAAAGAAATTCGGTCATTTATTGGGTATAATTTCTCACGTTCTGAATTTACCTGATTGCTTTCTCTTGTTCCTCTATTCTAAACTGGAAGGTAAGTCTTTTTATTTAATTAGATTCAGGTAGAAAATTTTGGCAAGAATACATCATAGGTGATGCTCTGTACTTTATATTGTTTCACATGATTATTTTCTCCTTTCCTCTGTCAAAGCTTATCTGAAATATTATTTTAGCCCTAAGTAGTTTAGTTTAACTAGAAGCCAGATATTGGGGGCAGAGAATGCATTCCCTGTTACTGTCCTTTACCCTCCTTTTCCTCTGATCTTACTAGACATGCTTCAGATTGAACTTTCTGTGCACTGCAGTGCTTAACTCCTACAAATGTCCAGCCTATTGTCAACCCTCTCAGTGAAGCTGTATCTTCTTGCCACTGTGCTTTCAGATAAGTCACCTTCAACCTAAATTTCTCTCTCACACACACAAGACCTTACTGAAGGCCATAATAGGAAGCTAACATAAGACAATCACCTGAATTTTTCCTAATCTTTTCTCTAATAATGTAGCCTCAGTGGGATATGACTTATATAGATTTGATTTTCGTTTTGTTTTGTTTGCATTTTACATTCCACCTATAATGTCACTTTGTTTTAGGTCCATCTTTTGTACAGAACACTTAACTGATTTAAAAAAAAAAAATCATTGCATTTCTCTTGACATTTCATTGTCCAAGATGCTTCATCAGAGATATCTCGATGCATTTTCAGGCTTCATATGACAGATAAATGGTGTTTGCAAGAAACAAAGAGAATGACAGTTGGTTAGGTCAATAACCGTGTCCAAAATGGAGTTTTAAACCATTTATCTTTGTTGTCTTTTCAGATGTATGTGGTCTCATTTTGCTGATTTAGTTTATTTTACTTTCATTGTTATTTTGTTTCCTCTTTGTGTTCTGTTTCCTGATAAGTCCTTGGTTTAGAAAATACTTTCCAATTTTTAATTCTGCTAGTAGTTAGGAATCTTTTGTTTTCGTTTTTGTTTTTAGACAAGGAAATCCTTGGTTGACCTCACAGATTGCAAGGATCTTGTCAGCTTACAATCCCTTGCTTTTTATTTTTTTTAATTTTTTTACATCTACAGCACCCAGTCTTCCTAGATGGTCTCCCATCCTAGTACTAACCAAGCTCGACCCTGCTTGGCTTCCGAGATCAGACAGGATCGGGTTTGTTTAGGGTGGCATGGCCGTAGACTTAGTTAGGAATCTTTAACATGTTACTTCTTTCTTTATCAGAGTGTAAAGTGAAATTATTATTTTGACTGTATTCAATGCAATATGAAGACATTAGCTTATTTTTGTTTCTCCTCTTACCCTTTCCCATTTTGTTAACAATCCGAGGTTTAAATCTAGATTACAGTTATAAAATTTTACAGTTACAAAATTACTATTGCTTTCATTGTCAATCTTGTTTTTGATATTTACACTGAGTTTTGTAATCATATTTACAATTATTCTGACATCACTATATTTAACTGAACTCACTGCTTACTGCTAGTACTCAAAAGCAATTTTCTTACACATATATTTTAATTTTGTTGCTCAGTAATCCTGAGTATTTGTTATAAAAACATTTTTTCTAAAATAAGAATTTGAGTGGCATACTTTCCAATATCGTTTTGACCTTCATAATTTGAACATGATTTGACTAGATTTAAAACACTTGGATCACAACGCTTTTTCTACAAAATTATACAGAACATTGGTTTTCAACTTTTCTGCCTCTATAATTCTCATTCAAAAAATATACTTAATACCCTAATACATAAAATAAATAAATTTGAATAATAATACTTTAAATTCCTTTAGATAACATGGGTTCCCTTTTTAACACTGTGGTATGAATAAGCTTCCCTCATCTCTAGGAGTGTCTAAAAATTTAACATTCAAACTTACACATGCCCAGATTAGCAGAAGGTTCAATCATACTTTCACTGCCCAATGGCCCTCCTTACTTAATATGGCAAGAAATTTCTAAATCTTTCCTTTTATCCAAAATGCCAACCTCGTATTTGTGAGTTAACCCTGCAAGCCAGATCAAGATGTACCCTCAAGGGTAGCAGACTCCATATCTGTTATTGTTTTCTCAGTGCCTTGAAATATAAAGGTATAGAACAGTTGCTTTCCTATATTTAGTTTTGAAGAGGAAACGTCTGAAGGCAGTCTAACATTTGTAGGCAAAGCGATTTTATTTTTAATAGATGTTTCTATGTTTTTAAAATTATCTTTATAATTAATTTTTTTACCATGATGTGTCCTAATGTGTCACATTTTTTATTAATTTGCATAATTGATTAACTCTTTCCATTAGCTCCACTGGTCTGGTAGTCAGTGCTGTTTTGAGGTATTCTTTTCCTGATATTTGCACAGATTTATTAGCGGAAACTCATTTAACCCTGCAATACTTGCTTCTTTATACATGAATCCATACACTATGTGCTGAAAAACATTATTAACATCATGTGATATTTCAAAAGTTAAATAACTGATACAGTGCTTTGATAATCTGTATTTTTCGATTGTGTTAATGCATAGAATTGTGACTCCCTGAACACACACACACACACACACACACACACACACACACACACACACAAACATTACTTTTACTTAAAATATGAAATCAACATAACAGTTTGATTTTAAAAGAACTCTCTAAACAAACAGTACGATAAGTGATTGCCATCAGGATGATACTTTTGGTATATATCTCTGATTCTATACTCCTACATAGAGAATTTTAACAGGGAAGATTTTGTTTATTATGTCAAGTCAAAAATATTAATACTATGTTTGTGTTCCTGACTATTTTTAAGAATTTCTGAAAATGTCACTCAATTAGAATTCACTGTTCTAAAATTTAAAAGTCTTAGACTTTTAGAATCTTTTGTCACAAAGGCAGATTAAAAAGCAACATTGATCATTTCACAAAGACATAGCTGTAGCAGACAAATACTTAAATAATTCAGTCATTTCTAATCATTAAGAAAATGAAAAGCTATTGGCTGGAAAAGATATTTATAATACATATATATGATAAAGATTGTTATCCAGGATATACAAACCACATCTACAACTGAATAATAAAAAGGTAAACAACTCGATTAAAAACCACACAATAATTTGTACACTCTTTACAAAGAAGATGTGTGGATGGCCAATAAGAACGTGAAACAATATTCAACATCAGTAATCAACAGGGAATGCCAATTAAAACCATAAGAGACACCACTAATTCATACTAGAATAGCAAGAATTAACAAGAGTGTTAACAGAAAGTATCAGTGAGAATATGGAAAAACAGAATTCTCATGACGGCTGGTGGGATTGCAAAGTGCTACATCCACTTTGGAAAACAATTTGGCAGTCTCTTACAAAGTTAGACATACACTTACTATATGACCCAATAATTCCACTCCTAGGCATATCCAAGAGAAATAAAAACACATTTAGACAAAAACCTGTACATGAATGTTCATAGCAGCATGATTCATAATAGCCAAAACCTGGAACCATCCTAAATGTCCTTTGACTGGCAAATGGATAAACTAACTGTGGTCCATCGATACAATGCAGTACTACTTAGCAGTAAAAAAAAAAAAAAAAAAAAAAAAAGAACTATTATTTCACATACGACATGGATAAATCTCAAAGGCAATATGATGAACAAAAGAAACCGGACACATATATAGCCCATACTGTCTGATTTTATTTATATGATATCTTGGAAAAGTTAAATCAAATCTATGGTAACACAAAGCAGATCGGTAGGTCTTGAACACTGCGGGTGGGGAAGAAGTAATTGATTTCAAAGGTTCGGGATAAAACTTTTAGAAATACTTTATATCTTAATTGCAGTAATGGTTACATGACTAGATATATGTTTTTCAAAACATCAAACTGCAACCTTGAAATGGGTACATTTTATTATATATAAACTATAATGCAATAGACTTGACATACAAATTAAAATATTAACTTAAAAATAAATAAGAAAGAATGTACAATTATAACCATAGTAAATCTGAGGTATATTTTACCAGCACCCAACAATGGGTCAAAAATCTTTATTTGTGGAAAGACATGAACAATGGGCTATATTATAGAGGCTGAATCTGTGATAGAGCAGCAAAGATTTCTGTTTATACTGCCACCTCAGTCTGTGCCTCTAAGTTATGCTCCCAAATTGCCCTAACAAGTTGCACACACTCAAATCAGCATGATGTCAGTGTCCAACAAACCCTGACCATACGCCATATTTCTGGCCTGGCACACAGTACACATTTATGAAATGATCCAGAATTCCTCACCTGCCAATTAACTGAAAAGGAACTTCTGAAGAATCGTGAGATAGGCTGTGTATCCTTTGTGATACTAGAAAATAATGTGTTAGGTAAGTGACCAATTTTATTTACTCCAGGTAGGAGTTGCAGATACATGTTTAATAATCCAATTAATAAACTGCAGAAGGAAAAACTCAGAACTACTGAAAGAGCTATATATTTCAATGTTTTTCAAGTTTGGTTTGCTTTCCACTTTTACTAGTTCCTATTTTGACGCCTCATGCTGGACAATTTTTGAGTAAAACACAGTCTATAAAAAACTCTTACTAAATGTCCCAAGAGTCTGCTCACTGAATTTTGTTTTACAGTACAGCAACAGCACAAATTGGAGGTTGCTTCCCATATAATGAACTAAGATTATTTTCATGAAATAAGAGTGGTAGTCAACTTTGACCTTTGCTACAGTGTGGGGTAGAAAGCAAAAACTATGGGAAAAAATTATTTTGTTTCCTTAGAAAGTAATGGGGAAGTCACAGTTGAAAATGTCACCAGGTTACATAGAAAAAAAGGAGTTCGATTCTAACTGCTGGAAAGAGCCACCTATACTTCCTAATCATGCTCTCCCGGGCACTCTGGTCCTTTGGCTCAGTAAATGGGTGAGTCTCTAAACAGCACTGATTTATATGATAGCTTCATCTTCTTCCGATTTGCCTGGTTGTTAGGAATTTCACTGCTAGAGGCAAGCTTCAAGATAGATCCAGGCAAGTCTTTCTGTACACAGGGGATAAGATTTCCTTATGAAGAAGAAAGACAAGAAACGTACAACAACTGCCACCACTACCAATATCCTAGTGACCCTTGAAGTTCGGAAACATTCAACCTACATTCTAGGCTTAAAAATCCGAAATCTTACATTTTTCTATGCTGTCTAGGCAACATGTGTCACTTTATATGGAGTATTAAATCATTTTCTGTGTTAGAAAAATGTGGCAAAGAACAATGTCAGTATACAAAATATATTAGTATTGGATAGATATTCATGAGAAAGTTGATTCTGTCTTAAAATTGGGTCGATTCTTGACCTTTGTTGGGACCCAGGGCAGGCTGCCCCAAAATATTCCACAAAAGCATATTAATTACTTTGAACTAAGGTTAATTAAGAAACTGCCAACGCCAGAAGAACAGTCTAACCTTCTCTGTCTCTCTGGAAGTGTCCTCCCTACACCCAGAGTCACCCTTATCACTAGAGTTAAGGAATCCAGAGGCAAAGTGCCTATATAAACAAACTTTGTTCTCTTTTTTCTAATTTATTACCCAACTCCAAATTTCATTTCGATTTCTTACTAATGAATGCCAAAACCTTGATTAAGTTCCTTTTAATGAGCACTAACTTTTTTTTTTGGGGGGGGGGGTCCTGTCAATTTTTCACAATTTTTTTTCTTGTCTAAAAAGTATAAAACACTGGCTGGTTCATCATTTCTCAGAGCATCATTTATGATTCTCCCATGCACAAATAATTCATTGTTTTTTTCCTCTGTTAATCTTGTCTCATGTCGATTTCATTATTAGTCCAGCCATAAGAATTTAAGGAAGGCCAAAGTGGGGGAATTCTCTGCCTCCCCAAAATCTTCCTTGAAATAGTAACATTTCCTAGCATGCTTAACAAGTATCATTTGAGCTTCAAAACAGATTTACATGAGCTTTTTGAGAATACATTATGAAATACCTTGTATTAGATTCCTATGGATGCTACAATAAATTATCACAAACTTAGTGGCTTAAAGCACAAATTTATTCCCTCACAGTTCTGGAGGTCAAAAGTTTGAAATAGGTCTCACCGGGCAAAACTCAGCTTGTCAACGGGGCAACATTCCTTCTGAAGACTCTAGGGAAGAATCCATCTCTTTGCCTTATTCAGCTTCTGGAAGCCATCTACATTCCTTTTCTCGTGGCTCCTTCTTCCATCTTCAAAGCCAACAGTACTTCAAATCTCTCTCCTCTGATTTATGCTTGCATCCTTACATCTCCTTCTAAGACCTTCTCGCCTCTATTTTATGAGGACTTTTGTGTACATTTAGTCCACCTAACCAATCCACGATAGTCTCCCCAAATCAAGATCCTTAACTTAATCACATCTGCAAAGTGCTTTGTGCCATGCTAGATTCTATAGTTACAGGTTCATTGCATTAGGGGGTGGACAGCTTTCTAAGGCCATTATTCTGCTTACCACAGTCAGTGGCATGTTATTTTCTATGTAGTTAGAAAAAAACATGCTAATAAACTAATTCATAAAGTTCTCTGTCCTTGCGCATGGAGCTGCAGTGCTGGAACAATAGATAATATTCGTATATGAGCTAGGATTAGAATAATGCCAATTTCAGAGGATAGAAGGCTGAAAACATTAAGTTCCATTGAATTAAACTTGAATAAGCTGAATCCAGTTAGAATTTTATGACAGAAGCAATATATTCTAAGTAATCATGTACTTATTTTGTCAGGCTTATGTATGGCATTTAGCTCCCATTCCATCTATGGTATAGAGAACAATGAATGACATGTAGATAATTCTCTTTTACATGTTTTAGTTGCCCAAATAAATTCCCCCACTGAAAGAATAGGCTGTATTATTTATTCTTTAATAGCAGAGAATCTAAACATATCTTTCAGCTATTTGGAGGTCACTTAGACTTTAAGAAGCTATTCTGTCATTATTGAGTCGTAAAACTTAACAGCTCATGAATGCTGCCCGAATTCAACACCAACGGCTAAACGGGATAAGACAATGCATTAATTACAGTCTATTATCATCAGCAGTTGGTTAGGAAATAGGTGGTTATATGAAAACTTCAAAATATGTTAAAAAATAAATCACTTTCATAACAGTAACAGCAAAAACATTTTTAAAATAAAAAATCATATCTACAACTCTAATCACTTATCTGTGTTCACTATTCTTGCTCTTTTCTAATTCCCCTGTATATATATAAATAGCTTTGACATATCTGTAATCATACTATAGATACAATGTTGCATTTGACTTTTTACACCCTAATACATTTATTTTTTCAGATAACTATGTAATAGTCATAATTTTCATTTTAATGGTTACAGTTTACTTCACAACATGGATGTCACATGATTTTCTTGATTCTGAAAGGGTTCAGAAAAAGCCTACCCCAAATGTGCCACTTTGGCATGTGGATTATTTTCAGTTTAAGAAAACCGAGACCCAAAAGACTCAGGAAGAGCTTTCTACCCTTCCCTAAATACCTTAAATGAATTTAGATAGATGGCTTGGTCCAGGAAGAGAACTATCACCAGTGATAACTACAAAGAGTATGGGCTAGGTGTGGTGGGCTGGGAGAAGCTTGGTAGGGCCTGTTTGTTCAAATTCCTCTGTGTCTCATTGTCTCTGCATGGCACAACATACATTTGCTTACTAAACATTTGTTCTTCCCATGTCCCTGTGAATTGTCTTCCCCTCTTTGTAGTCCCAGACCCGTACCTCCTTCTCCTTAGCTCTGGGTAGCATAGAAACCTTTTTTTCCTGACTGTGAGTTTCACAGTCTCATGGAGGCCTCCATACATATGCAATTAAATTTATTTGTCTTCTGTTAATCTGTCTTATGTCAATTTAATTACTAGATTAGCCTAAAGAACCGAGAAGAGAAGAAAAAAAAATTTCCTCCCCTACAATTTTATGAATCGACACATGTTGGATCCATTTTTTAACCATTATAAACATTGACGTAATAAAAATTTTTGTGCATATTTTCCTTAGGAAATGGGAGATTATTTTCTTGGGATAATTTTTGAAAAGTGTTATAGTAGTCATAGAAAATTTTAAAACAAATAATGGCAGGTTTTGCTCCATGTTTGTATATAAAGTCCCACTAGTGAGAGGAAAAGTATTTTTTTAAATGCCAGTAATATTTTTATACCAACATGCCTTCCATGGCTGAAATCATTTTCCTGAAGAAAGAGATAAGAGTGAAGAATATGCCAAATGAGTACAAAGGTTAAGTTATACACAGATTATTATTGACTATGCAGAAAAGTTATGTATATTGAAGAATTATGGAGGACTAAAAGGAACAATGAAAGTTTAAAAAGACCATTGCTACATGTCAATGCAGCAAATTATGAAATAATGTACACAACTCATATATATGGTTTATACTAAATTGCATGTTAAATATTTAATTCAATAATTATTGATCTTTTCGTAAGCATTAATTCTTAAAGAATAGGGCATTAATGTTCTATTTATGTTATATTAGCTACAAAATCTGAGAGGTAATACAGATATGTTAGAATTTTTAACATACGTATATTTCAGTGTCAGTAATAGAGTGTAAGGCAAGAGGTAGATTTGGTTTTATCAGACAACGAAATGAAGGCAATTTCTAATACATTCTTCATGCTGCTTGTCATTTTACTCTTAATTCAAATGTACAAAGTGGAAAGACATTTTGTTAAAAATGGCAGTAAAGTACATAACAAAAGAAGTGAGCCATGTGTTAAGGATTCTCAGAGGTAGGAGAAACTACAATAAATTGAGACCTTTTCCAGCTTTACTTCCTTTTTATTATGTAGCTGCACAATATTTACCTAAGGAATTCACAATCACATGTAATTTGACTTTTAAGTAGGAAATATGACCAAAATACACCAAGCATTAAAAGATAATATGTGCCTGCTCGATAATGTGAGAGAAGTCAGAATTCACACTCATGAGAAAGACTGATGGCTACGCTCACATAAGAGAATATCTTTCAGTCGAGTAGCTGTTCCTGACCACAAAGACTTAATCCACCAGAGAATTCCCGATGCTGAAACTTTTGTTTAATATAAGAGAATACTGATATATTCAAAATTTAAAATGTACTAGTTGAAGATCCTATAACATAGCACTGAGAATAAAAGTGACAGACCAGAATCTCTGCTATAGAAGAACTATTGAAATGATGATGATCAATTTCCTGAAAAGAGAATCTTTAGGCTATGAGGAGCTACTATTAATTTGTAAACAACAGAGAACTTATACCAGGTGGCATGATTAGTCTTGGTGAATAATGCTAGGCTTTGCTTGAGAAACGAATTTGCTATTAAAGGAAATTCATATCTATATGACTTGTTATTTTATTTATATTTTAAACATACAATTTTCATTCATTCATTCTCTCATTCATTCATAGTAATAAGTGCCAGAAACTGGATATATCAGTAAGCAGGGTAGACACAAAATCCATGCTCTATGGAGTTTGTTTTCTAATAGACATCTTTTTATGACACATTTTTTTCCTAGTACATAACACCAAAAGGGCTCATCATTATTAGTAAAACACGGAAAAATAACAGTGGTATAACCGTTTAATGGAGTTGAAGGGACTTATTCTAGAATTACAAAGAAGAGTATAACAAGCAGCAATATATTTCAACGAATACTATATAGGAAAGCAATAATGCATACTTACAGAGGTGTTAGAATTTACACCAAGTTTATTTTTATTAATGTCTGAATGAGGTTTGATATGCAACATACCTTTTTGTTTTGGGTGGGTTAAACCTGAAAAAAAGATTTTGCATGTCTCCCTTTGCCACCAGATTCTTTTCAATTTGTAGCCTCTTAAAACAATAGCGCTGCTTGCGTGACAGAGAAAGGCAGTAGCCAAGAGGAAGTTTCACTCACATCTGTTATTTTCATATCCCTTAGATCCCCAAGCTACACCTGGCTATGTTGCTTGGAGGAAGAATGGAGAATGAATGCAGGGCTATGTCGCCAACTGTACCTTGTATTAGGTTTTCTCTGAGAAAGAGAAATTTGGATAATCCTGGGATTTCAGTACTGCATAATTGGCATCCAACTAGCTGAGGAGTTGACATCAGTGAGAAAACTTCCTTCAGAGACAGAAACCTGGAGCCTGCCTAAATGAGGAGCGGGAAGTGACTAACCCACCTTGGCAGAGGCAGGTGGCCTCATTTTGGGGCAGGGGGGCTTTTAAAGCAACGAATGCTTTGCATATAGTCTACGAAGGAAGACAACCACTTTCCGTGTATTTTATATGCACTTCTTACTGCCTATAGAATCCAAATCATTTAAATATCCTCACATGCCCATGTTTCAAAGAGTAAATGAAACACTAGCAATCACTGCATCGTCTTTACATAAATACTTTGTGATGATAGTTAAGCTCATTATATTTGAGTATTTAATTTCGCCAATATACAACTAAATACTCAAAATACTGTAGTCAAGTCTACCAAGACTCTTAAAAATCTACCAAACTATCACTCAGAAAACATTACAAAGTTTCCAGTCAGCAGCATAACAGCCTTTAGGGGATTTTCCAGTATTACTTTGGACATCTTCTTAGTATGGTAGAAAATAATCACATAGCTTATCAATAGCCAAGTCAAATTCCACTTGCTTTTCACTATTTGAAGTTGAAAATTCACCTGTCAACATGGTCTTTCTTAACCTACATAGATAATCACTGTCAATATTATGTGTTGGCAGAATTCTCATAATTTATAAGATGAGACTTTGAATTTTAGACCTTAAACTTGTAAGTTACTTATTTTTTTATTCGTTTTTGCTTTTAAAAAATAAAGGCAAACCCCAAATTTCATTTGTTTAGCAGAAGTGATATCTGTTATTCTTGGCCTAAATAGTCAATGCAGGCTGCCCTGGAAAACTTTTTCTAGATCTCTTTAGTCAGTGAATAATGGCTAATATATCGGCCATGGTTTAAATGATATGTAGCCCATATCATACTTGTTGGTTCCTGGAGACCTACAACCAATTAGTACATAGCTTCTTTTTAGATGTATTGATCGTCTGAGAATAGACATCACAGACCTCTTTAAAGATTCAAAATTTTTGATTTAATATATCTTATAAACTGTGGCAGAAATAAACACTTTGGTTTAATATCTATATGTTATTTAATACAGTATATGTTTGTTTCCTCTGTGGGAACTTCTTGATTCCTTTCTTACAATAAACCTGTTTTTTCCCCCTCATATAAAGTTGCAAAACACAACGTGAACAATGTTAGCTCTTTATAAATCAACCAACTTTAGCCTCTCCATTTTTCACTTTTACCTATTTCCTGAGAGTCTGCTCCTGCCCTTGAAAATTCTGAACACTTGCAAGTCCTTGATGGTATAAAGGTTTTTATTTGACCAGGCATTAAGGGAGTACCTGTAATACCTTCTACACTAAAATAAAATCCATACAATGTCATCCCAAATGCCTCTTGCAAAAGCATTACCCTGGTCCTTAAAGTAACACCTACACTGACTTTTTCATGCACTTAAAAGGAAAATAAAATTATGCAGTTTCTGTTCCACTAAAAATAATAAATAATACAACTTAAAAATAAATATATAGATAAAGATCACTCATGGTGTATTAACAATATTTTTTTCTTACTAAACCCAACATGGAAAATACAGTTTGGGTCATATCACATTATTAGGACCTGGGGGGGTCTACATTTTCCTTAGTCTGTAGTCAATATCTCTAATTGCTAGTAGGAGACATCTACTTGAATATTTCTCCTTTCAATTCAGATCAAATCTCTGTTCTTCGTCTTCCCAGAAAATCCGTCTTCCTTTACTACCTTTCTATGTGAATCACTGTCATCTCCAATCTTTCATTAGTCACAGTACCAAACCTTGGAACATTTTCTGAATCTTTGTCCACCTCATCTTCTGCAAACTTTTGTTCCCTTGGAAATCCTTCTGCCTTTTATATCTGTTCATTGCTACCATCCTGATCTGAATCCTTGTCATCTCATACTTGGACAATTACAACAGATGCTTTCTGACTTTAGAAACTCTCAAGCTCCTTTTGCTCCAATTCATATTACACTTTGCTGCCAGAAGAACTTGCCTAAAACATAAATCTCACTACACGCCTTTCTATTCGAAATGTTCAGTGGTTATTTAATGACCTATTTGATGTGTCTCAAATGATATGACATCTTCTTGAACTTCTTTAGGCTCTTATTCAAAGTTTTGCATGTTCTTGCCTGACCTTGCCAATGTTCTGTACTCTCATCCTCCTATTCCATGAGAGGGACCCAGTTCTCCAGTCAAGGTAATTCTTCACTGTCCGCCAACAACATAATCACTCCTAGTGACAAGCTTTCCTTCAGCTGTGTTTCCTACTAGGCAGAGTTGCTTAAGGTGTCATCCAAAGGTCGCCTACATCAGAATCATCTTAAATGCTTGTAAATCACAAAGATTCCTGAGCCCACAACTCAGAACTAAGTTGGAGACTTAGAATCTGTATGTTTACAAGCTTCCTAGGTGATTCTAGTACAGGCTGCATTGTGAGCTCTTTCATGTCAGAGACATGTGGAATTTCACTCTTAGGCCCTTCTGTCTGTGGCATAGTGTCTGTGTTGACTTTAAACAAAGAAGGTCAGCCAGATATTTCTCCAGCAAATTGAGTTTATTTGGGTAAAACAAGAAATTGCAATCTGGCACATACAACTATGGCAGGTAATGTGTAAGTCAGCTAAAACAATGAAGAGGAGAGTCTTTCGCAGAGAGGAAGAATAAGTTGGTAGGGCTATTACAAAGAGTTCTTCTTGTTGTTCTTTGTGATTGGTGTGGGCATGGAGCTCCCCCTTCTAGCCTCCCTACTTCATTTTAAATGACGTTTCTGTGTACTAATTTTTAAAAACACTTTCTCAGTTGATCAAGAGCTTTCTCTGAAGGCATTGCTGATTAATCACAGGTAAATTTTATCAAACATTGAAAGAGGAATTAACATCTATTCTTCTCAAACTATTCCAAAAAATTCAAGAGGCAGGAAGGATTGCAAGCTTATTTTATGAGGCCAGCATTATCCTGATTCTAAAACCAGATAGACAACAAAAAAAAAAAAAAAAAAAAAAAAGAAAAGAAAATTATAGGCTGGTATCCCTCATGAATACATTAAAAAAGATCATACACCATGATTAAGTGGGATTTATACCTGGGATGCAAGGTTGGTTCAATATCTGCAAATCAATTAACGTGATCTACCACATAAACAAAATAAGGCTAAAAATCATATGATCATATCAATAGATGCAGAAAAAGCATTTGACAAAATCCAGCATAAATTTATGATAAAAACTCTCAGCAAAGTGGGAATAGAGGGAACATACCTCAACATAATAAAACCATATATGACAAAATCCACAGCTAACATTGTACTCGATAGTGAAAAAATAAAAGCGTTTTCGTTGAGATCAGGAACAAGGCAAGGATGTTCACTTTCAACACTTTTATTCAACATAGTATTGGAAGTCCGAGCCATAGCAATCAGACAAGGAAAAGAAATACAAGGCATCCAAATTGGAAAGGAAGAAGTAACATTGTCATTATTGGCAGATGACATCATACTGTATGTGGAAAAGGATTCCACCAAAAAAGATGTTAGAACTAATAAATGAATTCAGTAAAGTAGCAGGATACAAAATCAATATTCAGAAGTTTGTTGCATCTTTATACACCAATGATGAACTAGCAAAACGAGAAATTAAGAAAACAATCCCATTTATATTTGCATCAAAAACAATAAAATGCCTAAGAATAAATTTAACCAAGAAGGTAAAAGACCTGTACTCAAAAAATTACAAGACATTGAAGGAGATACAAATAAATAAAAGCATGCACCATGCTCATGGATAGGAAGAATTAACATTGCTAAAATGTTCATATTACCTAATGCAATCTATAGATTCAATGTAATTCCTATCAAAATACATTTAGTATATTTCAAATAACTAGAACGAATAATCCCAAAATTTATATGGAATCAAAAAAGACCCCCAAATAGTCACAGCAATCTTGAGAAATAAAAACAAAATTGGAGGTATCATGTTACCTGATATCAAACTATAATGCAAGGCTATAGTAATCAAAACAGTATGGTACTGCCATAAAAACAGACACAAATCAATGGAATAGAACAGAGAAACCAGAAATAAATCCATACCTGGATGGTCATTTAATCTATGACAAAGGAGACAAGATACGATGGGGTAAATAAAGTGTATTCAATAAATGGTGTTGGGAAAACTGGACAGATACATACAGAAAATGAAACTGGACCATGTTCTTATACCATGTGCAAGAATAAACTCAAAATAGATTAAAAACTTAAATATAAGATCTGAAATCATACAACTCCTAGAATAAAGCATAGGCAGCAAAGTCTCTGACATTACTTTTAGAAATATTTTTGTTGCTATATCTACCTGGGTAAGGGAAACAGACAAACGAAAAATCAACAAATGGGACTGCATCAAACTAAAAAGTTTTTGCACAGCAAAGAAAACCATTAAGAAAATGAAAAGACAACTTACCAATTGGAAGAAGATATTTGCCAATAATACACCCAATAAGGGGTTAATACTCAAAATTTATAAAAAACTCATGAACTTAACACTGAAAGAACAAACGATACAATCAAAAATTAAGCAGAGGACCTGATGAGACATTACTTCAAAGAGAACATACAGATGGCCAATAGACATACAAAAAGATGCTCAATGTCACTACTCATCAGATAAATACAAATTAAAACCACAGTGAGTTATCACCTCATACCTGTCAGAATGGCTGTCATCAACAAATCAAAAAATAACAAGTGTTGGCAAGGATGTGGAGAAAAGGAAGCCCTCGTACATTATTGGTAGAATTACAAATTGGTACAGACACTGTGGAAAACAGTATGGAAGTTCCTCAGAAACTTCAAAATGCAACTACATTATAAACGCAACAGCAATTCCACTTCTGGGTATTTCTCCAAAGAAATACAAA
>NW_011889202.1:347568-387514 GCF_000151845.1 Pteropus vampyrus | reverse complement strand
TAGAGCAAGAGAAGGAAATAAAAGGCATCCAAATAGGAAATGAAGAAGTCAAATTGCTACTTTTTGCAGATGACATGATTCTCTATATAGAAAACCCTAAAGACTCTACTAAAAAACTATTAGAAATAATAAATAAATACAGTAAAGTTTCAGGACCCAAGATCAATGTACAAAAATCCATAGTGTTCCTATATACTCTAATAATGAAATTTCAGAAAAAGAAATGAAAAAAAGAATTCTTTTTGCAATTGCAACAAAAAGAATAAAATACCTAAAAATAAACTTAATGAAATGTATGAAGGACCTATACACAGAAAATTATAAGACATTATTAAAAGAAATTGAAGAAGACACAAAGGAATAGAAAGATATTCTGTGTTCTTGGATAGGAAGAATCGACATAGTTAAAATGACTTGATTACCTAAAGCATTATACAGATTTAATGCAATCTCCATCAAAATCCTAATGGCATTTTTTTAAAGAAATAAAACAAACAAACAAACAAAAAAACCATCAGATTTTCATGGAAGCACAAATGCACCCAAATAGCCAAAGCAATCCTGAGAAAAAAGAACAAGGCCTGATGTATCACTCTGCCTGACTTCAAATTATACTACAAAGTGACAGTAATCAAAACAGCATGATCTTGGCAGAATAGACATACAAACCAATGGAACAGAATTGAGAGTTCAAAAGTAAACCCTCACATATATGGGCAAACAATTTTCAACAAAGGAGCCAAAGGAGCCAAAGGAGCCAAAGGAGCCAAAACAATGGAAAAAGGAAAGCCTCTGGGGAAAAATGGAAAGCCACCTGCAAAAGAATGAAACTAGACTGCTGTCTATCACCACACACAAAAATTAACTCAAAATGGATTAAGGAAATGAATGTAAGACCTGAAAACAATAAATTGCATATAAGAAAACATACATACTAAACTCACGGACTATGGATTTAGCGAGAATTTTATGAATTTGACCTGAAAACAAGGGAAGTAAATAAATAGGACTATATCAAACTAAAAAGCTTCTGTACAGAAAAAGAAACAATCAATAAGGCAAAGAGGTAATCATCCGAATGGGAGAATATATTTGCAAACAACGCCTCTGATAAGGGCCTAATATCCAAAATATATAAAGAACTCAAACAACTCAACAATAATAATAAAAAAGATACAATTAAGAAATGAACAGAGGACTCAGATAGACACTTTTCTCAAGAAGACATACATGGTGGCTTTTCATGGCCACCAGACATGAAAAGATGCTCAACTTCACTAGCTATTAGGGAAATGCAAATCAAAACCACAATGAGATACCACCTCACACCTGACAGAATGGCTATCATCAACACAATAAGTAATAACAAATGTTGGAGAGGACGTGGAGAAAAAGGAACTCTCATACACTGCTGGTGGGAATGCAAATTGGTACGGTCACTATGGAAAACAGAATGGAGGTCTTCAAGAAACTGAGAATTGATCTATCATATGATCCAGGAATCGCTCTTCAGGGTATTTACCCAGAAAAACCTGAAAATATTTATCCACAAAGATATATGCACACCGATGTCCATAGCAGCATTATTAATGGTGGCCAGAGCATGGAAACAATGGAAATGTCCTATGATAGATAACTTGCTAAAGAAGCTGTGGTACATATATACAATGGAATATTACTCAGCAATAAGAAGAGATGAAATACTGCCATTTGTGACAACATGGATGGATCTTGAGATTATCATGCTAAGCAAAATAAGTCAGACAGAAACAGTTGAGAACCATATGATGTCACTCATATGTGGGATATAAAAGCAACAAACATGACAAACAAACAGAGATGTATGGACACAGATAGTGGTTTAGTGGTTACCAGAGAGAAGGAGAAAGCGGGGAGATAGATAAGGGTAAATGTGGTCAAATATTTGGTGACAGAAGGAACTCTAGCTTTGGCTGGTGAACACACAATGCAATATATATATGAGATACTGTTGAATTGTACACTTGAAACTTATTTGATTTTATTAATCAATTCCCCCCCCAATAATTTTTAATAAAAAATAGTTATGGAGATATAAAGTACAACATAGAGAATATAGTCAATAATATTATAATAACTATGTATAGTGCCAAGTGGTTACTACTAGTCTTATCACAGCAATCACTTTGTAAATTATATAAATGTCTAACCACTATGCTGTATACCTGACATTCAATAAGATGATATTGAATGTCATCTTACATTAAACATTAAACATTAATGTTTAATGTTACATTAAACATTAAACATTAAAAAATACTTTAAAAAAAGAAACATTGCTCATGATGAATCAGATATTTTCTGGTTTCATTGGCCTTTTGTCCTTCGATGAGAACAACCTTTCTTAGGTTTCCTGTCCCATACTGAAGGGAAATGTATGGATTTGGAAACCTATTGTGGTCACATTTCAGTAACAAGGAAGGATAGAAGGGAGATTTGTCAAGCATTAAAGTCTGTGTCTTAGAATAGTGACTAAGGCAAAGTCACGCTTAGAACAGAAATAAATAAGCACTTTGGATTTGGTCTCCAATGGTGCCCAAGCTTTTGGCTAAGATCAGGTATATCCTTTTCAGTCTAGTTTCCTTCTGCATAACTTGGAAAACCTCACAACAGACACCAGATGGACTCAAATGTAGGTAGGGTATCCGTGCAGCAAGCATGGAGAGTATAGCTCCTGTTGCAAGCTCTTTCAAGTCATTACTAAGAAAGAAGTTAGGAGTGAAGGCCGATGGCAGGCTCACAACTAAGTCAATATGTTCTTCTGACTGACAACAAAATGAAGCCTAGAAAATTGTCAAATTCACAGCCAGAGATAATGGAAAACTTGATGGTCTGGTGAAGAAACATAGCACATAGTGTTTCTGGTGAGAAAGAATAAACAACCAAAGTGTCTTCTTCCTCTGATAGCTACTCACTCAACAATGGAAATGCCCTGGATAATTTCAAAACCTGAATGAAGTACTACAGAGGGTGAAAATGAAAATAAAGAAAAGAAACAATATGTCCTCACGGAGATTCCTTCGAGAGAAAACACTGAAGGTTAAGATCCTTTTTTTGAAAAAGTCAGTAGTTTTTAAAAAGTAATATCTGCACATGATAAAAATAAATCAAATCATAGTAAGTTTATATGGTTAAAGTAATTTTCCCTTCCATGCTCTTTTTATTTTGTATGAAGTTTCACATTCTTAAATAATTAATTCTTATATATTTATTAGATATTTTGACATTTTACTATGTGAAGGAGGAAAATAATTTTACCTCTACCCTTCTAGGTCCTTGACTGAGACCCCCCACCCTTCACTCCCCGCCCACCGCCTCATAAAAGACAGACTAACAGGAGAAAAACAAACAGAAGTTTAATAACAAGGATACCTCCTGTATACATGGGAGAGACCCAGGAAAATTGAGTAACTCCACAAAATGGCCCGAACCAACACCTTAAATATTAACTCCAACTAAAGACAAAAGAAAATGTTGGGGATGGAGGGTGGGGGTGCCAGTTATAGGAGCTGACCTGGGAAAGCACAGTAAACAAGGGTACTGTCTTTATTCAGATTTAAGTCCTTGCCTTCTCCATTGATAAGAGTGTCTAGAGATTGAGTCATCCCTGTCTTCCCTTATAAATGTAAATTTCACTTAGGAAAAGGAAAGTTCTACTCAATTTTCAGAGGTTTTTCTATGTCTGTTGTTTCTTAAAAATAATCAGCTTAAAATGATCCTTATGTCAAAGAGACATATTTTGGGGTGGCAAATGGTGCTCCCTTTCAATTAGTAATAATACATAACATATATTGAGTTCCCCCTATGTACTGGACAGCATATTAATCTAACCCAGTCTTACAGCAATCCCATTGTTAGAGTAGGCAGGATAGACAGACATGAGCAGGAAGGTGAGAAACCCACAGGAGCATGGACATGGCCACCATGATCCCCAATAGGCCCTTAGAGGAGCTCAAAGCCCACGATATCCTGACTGACAGACACAGGTGGGTCTTCCACAAAGACACATGCACAGATCAGGCCCCATTCACCTTTGGCCTAATTCTTTCCTCCTTACACAGCTATTACAATAAATTAGCATTGCGGTGAAGGCTGTACTCATCATGCATCTGCCACCATAACAGTTCCAAAAAACTCAAACAAGGTAAGAAAAGGGGTGTCTCTCTGATTCCAAGAAAAATCACCTTTCTATGTAGAGCACACCCAAGACCATGAATATTCTACCCCTTAGATCAATAGATAAAACCTCCAAACCCACAACAAGGTGGGGCCAGCTCTACAGTCTGAGAGTGAATTTTTGCTTTTAAGGGTGCGTTTCACTTCTAATAAACTTGAGCTGTTGTTTCATAGCCTTTACTCTTCGTCTGTGAACTCTTTCTCGTGACATCGACAAGAACCTAGTCACCTGTCCGGTGACACTATTACTGACAAAAGAATTTGAGATTCAGAAACTCTTAACTTCTCAACCTTTTCTTCCACATGACAAACTTAGAAATTGATAATATTTATATAGCACATGGGGGTAACCAAATAAGCCTGCTCGCGGCTGGAGGCCATTGGTTCAGAGGCTCTGGCTGTCCTAAGACTGAAGGGAGCAATATTTTGGCCCTCCAGTAACCCTTTTACAGAGAATCTGTGTGCTCTGGCAGTACCAGTTGAATAGCTCTGCAACTCCGCCAGACAAGCATGGTTAGTGAATAGTGGGCATGCATCTGAAACCAGGTTTGATTGACATCAAATTTCTTAACTATGTTATTCCGATTTCCATCCCCAAACCTTTAGTTGCAGACTCATCTCCAAATGTTTAGTTCAGCGCTGGTGGACTATTTCAAATGCCACAAAACAATGGAATAAAGTCAAAACATGCAGTCAGCTAGCACTTCCTTTTAGTTCTTGAAAGTACAATGGTATAAGTAATCATTTATGTTTCTCTGTACCACTAAGCCTTGTAACATAGATTTTCCTACTTCTCTACCTAAATAATTGTACTTCAGATAAGAAGAAATGCCATAAAATGGAATTTATACAAGCAAGTTCTAATGGTTTCATGACAGATTTGAAAGTGTGAGTTCTTGTGTTGAGTCTTTTAAAAATTGTTGGAAATACAACCTGGAAAAAAAATATTTTTTTCTTTCCATATACCTTCCATGTTCATGACTATAAATTGTTGAATCATCTCATTTCTTAAGGCCAAAATTGTTTGGGTAAGTATTTTCCTACTGGAAATATTTATTTTTGTAGCTGAATCTCTTGTAATTTTAATGCCTCTAGTATTTTTGGCAGCTGGAATTAAATAATTTAATTCTTAATTAGGCCTTTGTTTACATGTTAATCACTCTTCTTGCTCAACTCCTTTTGTTTTCGCAGTATAATTTTGTGTTGTTGATGTGCTGTTTCTTTGTCAAGCAGAAGGAGATAACTCCAGGGTCTTGAGGAGAATTCATGAGTTTGTTTTCCAGAAGGAAAGAATGTCTCCAAGATAACTGCGTCCAGGAGTCTGATATGAAAAAGCATTATCTATGACTGAAGAAACACAGACTTCTCTCTCAGCTCCCTGGAAGGTCTCCTTCCCTTCCTCCCCTTCAAAACTTTTTCTGCTTGGTCTGAAACTTCAGAGATGGTCTTTGCACAGCAGTCTGCCATCTTTCTGGGTTGCTGGCTTCCTGAATAAAACAACATTTCCTCTCCACTCAACACTTGTCTCTCTAGCATTCGCTTTGGAGAGGACAGCAGTTGAATTTGGGATTTTAGGTAACACTTTTTCTTTGATTTACCAAATAGAACCACTACTTTGAGTTTTTAAACAAATAAAAGTGGAACAGTCATTCAGAATATTTGATTTCATTGTTTCTCAACAAGAAAGCAAAAATCGGCACTAAAACCCATATGTTCCCCAGTAATAATTGTTATTTATAGAATTTAACTAATTTTAAAGTGTTGTTTGAAGGGTAAAGGGCCACTATTTTGTCTTTATATAATATGTAACTTTGAAAATACTTAACATTTTTATTTTGAAAGTATTTTTCCAAATGTATCCAGCATCCTTCAACAAAAGATTCCCCATTTCTCATTAGTTAAAATCAAGTGAACATGTTGTCCAAATGATAAAATGGAGAACACTGATCTTCTTAGAAGCTGATAAACAAACAACACAAATAAAACTCAAACAGTACAACTTCTTTTATGCAGCAGTTAAAACTCCATATAGGACAAAAATTAAAAATTCCTTAAAGTAAATGTAGTTAGTAATTTTGTAATCATGTGAGTAAAACTATATATCTCAAGTGGTTATAAGAAATGTCTTAATTTATAAAACTTAAGTTAAATATAATACACTATAAATTCATTAATGTAGCAATGACACAACTATGACTTTTACGTATATTTCAATATATTGCGTGTATTTCAATTTTCTTAAATTTTTCTTATGCACAAGCCCTCATTAAAAGCAAACTTTTCCATGTTCCATTCCTCAAGATATCCATAAAGTATATACTTCTAAGATGAGAGCAAGCTTTATGTGAAACCTGCAGAGGAATATAGTCCTATACCAAGCTGCTTCAGTCTATTTTAGGGTCTCTCAGCATTGGCACTATTGATATGTGAGGCCAGATGATTCCTTGTTGTAGGGGCTGACTCTGTTGGGTGATTAGCAGAATCTGTGGTGTCTGTCCAGCTTTTACCTACTAAATGCCAGTAGCAACTTTCCATAGGTTGTGACCATCAAAAACGTCCCCTAGAGGGCAAAATGATTGCCCTCCTATATTCCCCCATTGAGAATTCCATATTGATGTTTGAGATAAGACCTGAGTATCATTCTATGTCTCTAACTATTGAAGAAGGAAAATTAGCAGTTTCAAGTTGTATACAGACTAACTTTAAACCACCAAAAATTAAGGTGGAAACTGATAATGAATGATAAGTATAATGTAAATGATAGATTTTTTTCCCTGACTTGATCTAAGAAAAGTAAACAAAAACAGGAAGTTTTTAGAATGAAGGAAAGTTTTAAAATCATTTTTCTGTGAAGACTTTAAAATATAATTGATCGCAGTCCATGAGATCATTTGCAGATAGGTGAGCCCATAAGGTCATGTGCAGATAAGTGTGTACATATATCATAGTGATAGTGCCAGTGTATGTGCTGTGCAGTGAGTATCCAGAGGGCAAGGGGACTAGGAGAAAATCTGTAACTAGGAAATAAGACTGAAAATAAAATACGAGTCAGGACAGCAGTGGGGTAGAAAGTCAGGAAAGCAAACAAATCAAATGTAATAAATCAGTTGCAAAGACAGAAAAAGTCATCGCATAAGACATCCCCAGAAACTGGCAGAATAAAGCAAGGCAGGGGGCAAATTATAGGCATGGCCCCACCTACAAGAGAGGGCACCCATACTGACATAGCCTGGGATTGCTCTCTCATCTCAATTTGCTTATTTCCAATACCCATGGAGAGAGTCATCTTTAGTAAACCTGGCCTAGAAACCCATAAGGGGTTGTCAGGAGCACAGGACCGGAATCGCTTGTTTGGCAAAGGCATTTCTGTGACATTGTGTCTAGCACCAAAATAGCAAGTTAATAAATTTTGTCTGCCCTGACATAACTGGTTTTCATCCCACTATTGAACTGACGGCTGTTGTTTTTCAACAAGGACGGTGGGCATACATTGAGACTGGTAACATGATTGACTGTATCCGTGTTCTCATTTTCCAAATGAAATTTAGAAACTTACACAAGAAACCCCAGAACACCTCTTTGATGTGCTAAAAGGCCCTGGTGAGTACATTTAAACAGTGTCAGAAGTTAAAACTTTTTTCCATTTATGTATTTCTCGTCTGTTTTATTGTCTTCATAGTACTTCTTACCATCTGAAATTCTTTTTTGTTTATTGTGTCTCCTGCACAGAAATATGAATTCTAGGAATGACAGGACCTTGCTGTCTTGTTCACTACTGTGTCCCTAACAGTCCCTGGCATGTCACAGACGTTCAATAAATGTTTGTTGAATGAATAAACGAACAAGTGAATGGGTGGTAAGCAATTAGAAGAAACATTCCTATACAAGTAATAAACCCTTTTGAAAATTTCAATCTCAAATTATTGTACCCATCCAGATAAACCACATTATCTGCAGATATTGTCTGTCAACCTCCTCTATGTTTTGCAAGTGTCAATAATGGTTTCAGCAGAGGCTCTGAGGATTTCTATGTGAACCGCAAATGAGAAAATCACTCAGATGTCCTCCATCTTGACACCAGCCACTAAAGACTGCATACCAGCCTGAGAACTAGAAGTAGCATTAGTGGTTTGGGGTTAAAAGACAGAGCATGGAGCAAAGCAAGTAACGAGGAGTTATGTTTTTACCTGTTCTCATACAATTAAATCTTGACCTTCACCTGTATCTAAATAGGAAATAGAACTGTTTGAATTTAGATATTGCCGAGGAGTTCTACTGATGCCAGATACAACGCATGGGATTAAGACCTCCTACAGAAGAAATCATTGCACTAATTAGATCCCAGGAGTCAATACCTGAAACAATGAACAAAGAATAGAGGATGGAGAACCATATGTATGACTGGCTCAGTGAATGAATAAACACTAACAGTTCAGTATCCATCCCCAGTCTAGAGTCTGCACAGTAAATATTCTAGATCTAAGAATCTGTGGTTAAAGCCTGTAAAAGCAAAGTAAATGGGTTGTATACGGGAAAAATTGCATCAAAAATATTGGTATTTTGAAAGATGAATTCACAGCTGGGCAAGGCAAGCTGCGAAAATTCTGCTTCTTCGAAAGGAAGAAGTCTAACATAGCCTTTGGAAGGGCTCCTAAAGAATAAGAAGCTCACAGGATTCAAGTCAGTTCTTTGAAAATTATGCTACTGAGGGGTACACCACTATAGTTTGCTCAGATTTGCTACTACGCATAGGTTTTACTTTTAATGAATCCATATGATAGTTTATTTTCTTTAATGAAGAAGCATTTTAGAAAATTTCTTTGGATTGCCAGAATCATCATACAATTCCAGACTATTTACCTACTAAATGTATTATTTGTATTTCTGAATACAAATAACGAACTATTTAGTTTTAAAATATAAGGGATAATGGGGGTATAAGAATTCAAGATCTTGGAATTTAAGATGTTAAGAAAGAACACCAATAAAAATTATCATGTTCATTCTTGGAAAGAACAATGATTTTAACATAGCTGCCAATACAGAAAGAACAAAGTAAAGAGGGAAGCAATTTCAAACAGAAAATCTGCATACAAATGTCAATGTCATTTATTTAGAGCTCACTGGCTATTCTGTTTCTTGTAGGGGTGTGATGGTAAAGTGGTCTGGGTATCCTTTCTTAACTAACAAAAATGAATATGGCTACATATTAGCAGGCTTTGAAATTAGCTTCCCTATTCTCTACCTTATAAGTTCAAGTGTTCTGAGATTCCTACATGGAGTCTTCATTAATATCTTAGCAGTTTTATAACTACATTGTGTATCAGCACATTATTAAAATCTCCAGAAAAAGAGGCACAGTGCTTTAGTTATAAAGAGTAAAGTAAAAGAAGTAAAATTTATTTGTAAGAAAAAGGAACAACTTAGGTACTGAAGTGCAGCGCTTAAATGTTTTGGGATAATTTATGCTTAAACCACTGTTTCCTTCATTTGTAAGTAGTCACCTCTCATTTATACATTTTAGAATGAGGGGTGGCAAACAAGAAACAGATTGGATTATAAAGCCATGACTCGACAAAGGAACTCACAAACTACAGACTCAGCTATCTATTCTCCATTTCTTTTTCACTCATGTTTAAATGTATTAAGGTCATCAGTTAATTCAAGGGCAGAGAAATGTCAGCTTATTACCACAAATGTCAAATGCTCATGAATGTGAAAATCATTATGTTTTGCTATCAGAATTAGATTTTTTGAAACAATTTTAGAGGTAGGTGTACAAACCCAAGTAGTCTGAAATAAGACCAATGTGGAAAAAGGACTTTGGAGAAAGGCAAGACCATAGCATTGCCCCTAGTCGTCCTTCAGACATTTATTTTCCTTGAATTATTTTCTCAAGTTACTCCAGTAATAATGTAGTAAAAACAGCTAGCTGCCAACCCCAAATCCATGTTTTCTTCCTTAGTAACAGAACCCTAAATTTGTTTGGTGTGTCAATGTGCATCACTAAATGACTGCATTTTTGAACCATCTTTGCAGCAAGAAGAAGTGAGAGGACTAAGTTTTGGCCGATGTAATGTAAGTAAAGTGTTGTGTGGGACATTCAGGAATGCTCCTTAAAGATAACTGATGTATTGCCTATGTTCCCTTCTTAACTTTTAATGCATGGAACACAGATGCGATGGCTGGTGCTTTCCCAGGTATCTTAGACAACATTAGGAATATGAGACAGAAAAAAGAAAGATCACAATTCCTGGTGCTTTTAGAATTGAGTAAAATTCTAGTACAGCCTTAGATGTCTAGTCTTGGAATTATTTTAGATGAGAGAAAAATAAACTTCCCTACTGCTTAAGCCAATGGCAATTTGGATTTTTTTGTGTTAGGTAGCTGAATCAAATTCTAATTGATATAAAACACCAATAAGAATTCCTCAAAGCTAAAACAATGAAGGAGGGAAGGAAAAGCAGATGCAAGGGTATTAAAGAAGTAAAAGGGAGCAGAATTTGTCACTCCAAAATATATCTCTTTGGAATAAGGATTATTTTAGGCTGATTATTAAACCAAACAAATAAACAAACTAACAAAACAAAACAAAAAAAAAACAACAGTGGCATAAAAAAAGCTCTGGAAACCAAGTGGAAGTTAGTAATCCTTTTGTAAGAAACATTTACATTTATCCATTTGTAAGAGTGTCTTCCTCTCAGTACCAGGAAGAGAAGAATGAATAAATCTGGAGAAACACTTG
Source organism: Pteropus vampyrus (assembly GCF_000151845.1). NCBI lineage: Eukaryota > Metazoa > Chordata > Mammalia > Chiroptera > Pteropodidae > Pteropus > Pteropus vampyrus. Next base: position 376,554 of record NW_011889202.1, on the reverse strand, counting down.
TCAATGAAGAAGGTATGAACTTAAATCTGCATAACAACCTTACCCCTTTCACTGTGCTTTGCCTGAAAACCTAGCTCTCTCCTATCCAATATCTTTCTTTTGTCTTTAGCTAGAGATGGTATTTAAGGTGTTAGCTTGTGCCATATGTGGGGAGGGAGAATTACTCAGTTTTCCTTGGTCTCTCCTATGTGTATAGGAGATATGTGTATAGTCTCTCCTATGTGATAGGAGATATCCATGTTATTAAACTTTTAGTTTTTCTCCTATTAATCTGTCTTTTATTATGAAGGGTAGTCTCAGCCAAGAATCTAGAAGGGTAGAGGTAAAATTATTTTTCCTCCCCTTCACAGCCTGTTTTTCAAGTGTAAAATGAGGATATGGCAGTGCCTACTTACATAGTTGTTATAGGAATTAAACGAGATGTATAAGCATTTAGATTAATGCCTTAGCTTACAATGAATGCTCAGTAAATCCTCATTGGATGAATAAATGAATGCATGTGTGAGGACTAGATACTTGGGAGAGGACTAAGAGGGTACCTTTGAGGAATGACAATCTCGTTTGGGAGACAGAAAGGCATATGTTGCAAATAAAAACCAACCATGCATGTTCCCTACCAAGCTCTTATAGATGGGAAAAACTGCAGAATAATTGAGGACTAACCAGAATAGATGGTACGACATGATAATCTGGACAGACTGCTGCCCTTGTCAATATCAGCAGAATGAGATGAGGATGGAGCACTAGGGATAAATTAAAGGATCCTTCTAGACTAGGAATTTATTAGACAAAGTGTACACTTTCTCAGGGTTGGAATGCCCGAAGGACTAACTGGACACAAACACATCCTACGTAAGAAGCACAGTCTTGGTACCTTACGTCATCCAAATATTCTACTTTGTACTCTAAGTCTTTGGTTTTAAGTCGAGTCAATGTAGTGGTTGATATTAGTTAAAATTTCCCCCTGACCTTCCTGTTCACATAGATTCAGCCATGATTATACTGGTAATTCTCTACATGACTGGGCCTTTTAAAATTTCTAGAGTACGAGTACTTTCACCGATTATCTCTAAATTTTCACCACAGTCCTCTAAGATTAAAACATTTCCATCATATTACATGCGCAGGAAATGAGACTCCAAAAGGGAATTGACTTGCCCAACATCTGAGATCCAAAAGAGAGTAGATATAGAATCCACTGTCTGGACTTCAAGGTAAGTTAGGAATCCTTTGTCTCCTACATCTCAGCATCCTGGGACAACCGCTGGACTATGCTGTCTTCCACTAGACCGGGAATTTCTTAAAAGCAGCAGCTTGCCTTGTTCACCTCTATGTCCCCAGTGTGGGCTTGGGTCAGAATGGATACTCAAGAACTGTTTAATGAATGTAGTAAATGTTTAATAAATGAAAGGGTGAACAAATGAATGAATGAACAGAGAAACTTGGGTCTCCTAGCATCTTTGATAAGTTGTGTCTCAATGATTGAAAGTCAAACATAAAAATTATCTGTGCAGTCTTCCCCTGCTGGAAGATGTCTATAATGACAAGTTTCTCTATTAAACGAATAGAGAGAAAAAAAATATATATGTGTATATATATATATTTGTGTGTGTATATGTGTGTGTATATATATATGTGTGTATATATATATATGTGTATATATATATGTGTATATGTGTGTATACATATATATATACACACATATATATGAGAGAGAGAACATTGTTTATGCAGCTTTCAGCCAATTTTGGAACAAATGTGTATAATATCTTCAAAGTATCAAAAGATGATATCATTTTTTATTTACAGTGGCATTGTACACTTCTCCATCAAATAAGTGCATTAAGAGGAAACAATATCTAATGGAGCTTCTACTATGTGTTAGGAGCTATAGTGACTTCGACATTGTCCTTTAAAAAATTGTGTTTACCCAGAACCTCAGAATGTGACCTTATTTGGAAGTACGGTCTCTGCAGATGTAATTATTTGAGGATCTCAAAATAAAATCATCCTGGCTTTGGGGTGGGCCCTAAATCCAGCAATTGGTTTCTTTACAAGGAGGAGAGATTCAGACACAGAAAGGCACATAGACACAGATTAGACAGAGACACAGAGAGAAGGACATGTGAAGACAAGAGCAGAGATTGCAGTGATGCTGCCACAAACCAAGGAATCCCAAGGATTGTCAGCAACCCCCGGCATCTAGGAGACCGGCATCATATGGTTTCTTCCTCAGAACCTTCAGAATGAACCAACCTTACTGACACCTTGATTTCGGACACTTTGCCTCCTGAACTATGAGAGAATAAATTTCTGTTATTTTAGGCCTCCACATTTGTGGTAATTTGTTACAGTATCCCTTGGAAAACTAATACAGAAACCTAACAAATTTTCTCATTTAATCTTCATAACAGCACTGTCAGATAGAAATCATCAGATATATATTATATAGATAAAGATAGTGAATCAAAAAGAAAGGGTAACTTATTTCATTCCTCTGACATGGATGCAGTGCTTAGTCTGTGGTAGACTCTGCTTATTATACTGGGAAGCACAAAGATAAATAACTGTGCAAGGAAGCACAAATTATAAATGATCAAGCTAGAATTTGAACCTAGGTCTGCTTGACTCCAAAGGCATGATATTCTCATCACAGTGGTGAGCAATGATTCTACAGTTCTCCTCAATCATGTGGTGCTAATATGATCCTAACACTGTCTACGAAAACTTCTTATGTAAAAATTAACTTCACTGATGGTCCCATCTGTGTCTCAATGCTTTTTTCCCAATAAGACCAAACAGGGCAGCAGGCCTCATGCTTTGCTTTTGCAAACAAAATGCTAAGGGTGAAATTTTTCTCTTCAGATAAGGGGCTGAAATAATGGCCTCTCTTCTTTTGAAAGTAAAAATGTTGTTTTGCAGATGCTTTCCTACTCCACTGCAAAGAGAGATTTGTACCATCTGCTCATCACATCTGGGTCAAGGGCAGTATGCCTAAAGACGATTGTTTGGTTTTGATGAAAACAAAAAAGGGTTTGTTGGAACGCAATTCTGAAATTGTATGGTGGCAAGTTTGACTTAGGAGCCTTCAGGTGCAAGTATCAGTAGTGCCTCAGTTTGTTCTATTTCTCCAATAAAATAAGGATCAACCTGCTCCATGCACAAAAAGGCAGAGTGAACTGTGGTGGGTTTGTAGTCAAATGGAATTGGAGTCAAGACATGATTGTGTCACAGTGACAAAGTTGAAGAATCATAACATAAAAGGATTAGAAAGCTATTCATTTTCACTTCTCTAGTTTACAGGTGATGAAATTAAAACCAATAATAGGAAAGGGACTTGGCCAGCGTTATGTGGAAAGGCTGGAAAGCAGAGTCAAAAATAAAAAGCAGGGTTCATTTTAAACTGCTTGTCTTTCTACAAATCATGTTCTTTCTTTGAGCCTCAAAATCCTTGTTTGTAAATTAACATGAAAGATACCAATTTGAAAGACCTTATTGGGGTTATTGTGATCATCACATGAGAGAATCTATGTGAAAGACCTTGGGCCAAACACTTCCCATCTCTGGGTCTCAAGTTCAACTACTTTCAAATGCGGAGGTTACAGCAGATGGTTCCTCAGTTATAGTATTTGATGTTTCTATGGGTTTTGTGAATTGTAAAGTTGTATACGAGTATATTCTACTCCCATATTTCCATATTCCTGAACCAGTTAGTCTCTTCTTGATTCGGTTTACTTTACCAACAGTGAACAAAGTTTTTGAGGTCAGATAGAAACAAAACATCTCTATCCCAAGGGCACTGATGTATTACATGATTCCATTAAAGAATGTAATTTAAATGAACACATGCAAAAAAGTTCTGCTAAATGACCAAAAACAAAGCTACAATCAAGAAGTAGTGCTCTTTTCAGTCATAGTTTTGTGCCATTTTCTTACACTTCTAATTTTGGTTGAAAGAAATACTTGGTTCTATTTAAGATTCTACTATTTCTGAGCAAATTCTATTACAAAAATGATTCATTTCCTCTCTAAACGATAGTTGATTAAGCTCTCTATTGATGAGGGTTAGAACATACAAAAAAAATAGAGATTCACATAACTGCAATTGTTACCTACCCGGGTGCAAGGCTTAGTTGATGTAGGGAAGTGTGAAGACAGGAAGTTAGAAGGAGATCCTTTTCCAATGTGCTGTATTTGTTTTCCAATATTAAAAAGGGGGTGAGGTGAGAATATTTTTGAGGGTAAGATGAGGGGAAACTCAGAATTGTAACTAAGATCTTTGATGAGTACTTTTAACAGTTTTTAGAAAGGCAATTTAGAGGCATGTATATAGTATTCTATTGCTGATATCTGGAAATAGACTCCTGGTATATCTAATTAACCATTCATCCATCCATTCAATTGTCCAGCTATTCAACAAGTAATCTCGAGTACATACCAGGCATCGTTCTAGGCTTTAGGGGTAAAGCAGTGGACAAATACACAGAAATTCCTATCCTCATGGTTTACTTTGTGTGTGTGTGTAGGGGGGGTGATGAGAAGGAGTTAGACAATAAATAAATAAATAAATAAATAAATAAATAAATAAATAAGTATATAACAAGTTAATTGGTGAAAAGGCTATGAAAAATAACGAAGTAAGAAAAGGAGATAAGGAAGACTAGTGGCAGGGGTAAGAGTTGCAATTTCTGCAGAGACTTGCAGGTGAGGGAGTTGTCCATGAAGATATCCAAGGGAAGAGCACCTGGACAGAGGGAGCAGCAATTGCAAAGGCCTTGAGGCAGGGGCATGCATGAGGTGTTCAAGGGAGCCAGAACGACTTGAGCGAGGTAGATGAAGAGCAGTAGGGTATGAGACCAGAGAGGTCAGGAAATATGGAAGACTCCTTGGAGCACATAGGCCCTCAAATAAATGTTGACTTTTACTCAGAATGAAATGAGAACCCATCAGGGCTTCCTGGGCACAAATGAATATGATGTGATATATGCCTTAATAGGATCGATGTGGCTGTTTTGTTGAGGACAAATGGAAGAGGAACAAGACTGGAAACAAGGAGATCAGTTAGCAGGCTGTAGACGTTATTCAGGTGAGAAGGGCTGGTGACTCAGATCAGGGTGGTAGAGTAGTAGCAATGACAGCTATGAGAAATGGTTAAATTATGGCTATGTTTCGAATATTGAGCAAATACAAACAGGACTTTATTTCAGACATACTATGTAACACACTAACATTACAATCAATTCTTATGTTTAGGCTAAAGAAATCGGAAACTTTAGAGTGTCATCTTATACTCATATTATAGAGCAGCAGGAATAGCAAATGTGATTGGCTTTTATCCAAAGAAATCCATTCATTCTTAAATTTTAGAAAAAGAATTTGGGAAAAAATCTATTCTATAAATATACTAATGTACTTAAAAATTTTTAAGAGGAGTTATACCTTTGTTTTTTTTTTCCTTTTATATTATTAGTTCAAGTTTATATTTTATTTAGCCAGGTATTGAAGTATGTGCCCTGGGACCACATAGTGTAACTGAAGGAAAAACAACTGTGAGAGGCTTAAAAAATAAAAATCGCACCCAAGATTACTCTACCCATCAAAGCTGTCATTTAGAATCAAAGGACAGATCAAGAGCTTCCCAGACAAGAAAAAGCTAAAAGGAATTCATCAACACCAAACCAGTATTACAAGAACTGTTAAAGGGACTTCTTTAAAAAGAAGGGGGGAAAAAGAGCAAAAATATGAATAATAAAATGGCCATAACTACATATCTATCAACAATTACTTCAAATGTAAGCAGATTAAGTGCTCCAATCAAAAGACAGGGTGACTGAATGGATACGAAAACAAGACCCCTACATCATATGCTACCTGCAAGAGACTCACTTCAGATCAAAAGACACACAAAGACTGAAAGTAAAGGGATGGAAAAAGATATTTCATGAAAATGGAAACAAACAAAAAAAGCTGGGAGAGCAATACTTATACCAGACAAAATAGACTTTAAAACAAAGGCTATAAAAAGAGACAAAGAAAGACCCAGTAATCCCACTTCTGGGTATTTAGCTGAAGAAATCCAAAACACTACTTTGAAGGGACATGTCCATTGCAGCATTATTTACAATGACCAAGATATGGAGGTAGCCTGGGTGTCCACTGATAGATGAATGGATAAAGAGGTGGTACACATATACAATGGAATATTACTCAGCCATAAAAAATGAAATCTTGTCATCCGTAACAACATGGATGAACCTAGAGAGTATTGTGTTGAGTAGAGTAAGTAGGAAAAAGAAAGACAAATACCATATGATCTCACTTTTATGTGGAATCTAAAAAAACAAAATCATCAAACAAACAAAACAGAAACAAACTCATAGATACAGAGAACATGTTGATGGTTGCCAGATGTGAGGGGGATTGGGGATGGTGGGTAAAAAAGGGGAAGGGTTTAAGCGGTCCAAATTGGTAGTTACAAAACAGTCATGGAGATGTAAAGTACAGCATAAGGAATATAGTCAATAACATTGTAATAACTATGTATGGTGTCAGATGGATATGAGACTTACTGGGGTGATTACTTTGTAAGTTATATAAACGTCTAATCACTATGTTGTACACCTGAAACTAATATAATATTGTGTGACAACTGTAATTGAAAAAATTTTAAAGATTATTAAAGATATAAATAAATAAATAATAAAAATGGCAAGAACACACAATGCAAATGAGAAAATAGGTATGGCAACATCCACATATGGCTGTTTCTTTCTAGCTAAAATCAGTTGCATTGCCACAAAGTGAAAGGTGTACAGGGCATGTGAAAATGAGGGAAGACCAAGTGAAGAGATTTATATCCAATACACTTTCATTCCGTTGAGAGGTTGGGTACTATTTAAATATAGTTTGGACATACTGGAGGATTTAAGAAAAGGAATATCAGTAACTCCACAATCTAACTAGGGAAGTAGGGAAAGGGTGGATTAACAAAGGTCATTGGAAAGCTTCTGCTAACCAGCTTTTTTTTTTAATTTTAGAAAAAGAATTTGGGAAAAAATCTATTCTATAAATATACTAATGTATATTTGTTCTTTGTTCCTTTATGAGGTTTGACCATATTGTAATGTACCTGGGTTCGAACTGTATATTTAGCCAGTTTTCAATTAAATGTAAATAAAAATAGCCATTAGTATCATTGTGAACATGAATGGCAAATTTATATATACAAATGATTCCTCCCCACAATATTTTTATTGATTTTGCTATGCAGAGTGACTCCTGGCCCAAGGGATAACTCATGGCTGAAATCTCATTCTTTCTCCATTTTTCCAAGTCCTGACTCTGGTTATAGGAAAGAAGGGCATCTATAATCCTTTCGGAGAGAGTGGTCCTTTTGTATTTTACACAAAGGGACCTTACGTGCTAGCAGTGGCTTTTTGTGAGCAGTCACCTTTTGGAATAGTGATAGATGAGATGCCTTGAACTTTGGTAAGCATAGAGTGCACTGGGGCAATTGCGAACCGTTCAGATTCTCAGGCCCAGTAACAAACCTTGTAAACTGGTATCTCAGCTGGGTGGGGCCCAGAATTTGTGACTTAAATATTTAATATCCCCGCAGATCCCAATGCTGGTGGCCTGTGAACAATGGTTTGAAAAACACTGTTATAATTGTATTTCAGCAGTGAGAAAATATCTCTAATATCTAAAAACACAGATATGTTCTAATTCTAGTTTTGCTATTAAATGTGTGACCTTGATTAAGTGTGTAGAATGAGGATAATACTTGGTGTGCCTAATTCACAGGCTCATTATAAAATCTGACAAGGAAATATATGTAAGTGGTTCCTAAATCAGGCTTTGCATCAGAATCACCTAGTGCCTATTAAAAATGCAAGTACATGGGCCCAACTTCCAACCCACTGGAGCAGAATTCTTGAAAATGGGTCTCGGTATTTCTTTTAACTCTCTAGCCTATGTTAAAACCTCTGTTTTCTGGATATTGCACACCCTGTTTTACACCCTTGTTTTAATGCTATGCATCATTCAGTGGCTTCCTAAAGAAGAGTAGAGGAGAATTTAAAAATTCTGATTATGAGATTATTCAACCCTTATAATCAATTCTAGGTTGGCCAAATATATAATATAATGTAGGAAATTATCTCCCTTCAGACTTTTTTTCCAGAATTTTTAAAGCATAGTTCTAATGCTTCTTTAAAAAAAAAAATGTGATCTAGATTCCTCCCCTCCAACTCATATTTCTCTCTTTCAAGGAGCTTTTGTGTTTACTCACTTAAATTATTAAATTATATTTCTGGTGTTCTATATTCCTTACTGTTGATCTGAGCTTACACCAGGCATCATTTCATTGTCTGAAGAAATCGTTTAGCATTTCTTGGTGTGCAGGTCTGCTGGTGACAGATTCTTAGTTTTTGTTTATGTAAAAATGTCCTTATTTCACTTCTTTTTTGAAGGATATCATCATTGAATATAGAATTCTGGGTTGACTATTTTCCTTTTAGCTCTTTAAAGATGCCATTCTATTGCTTTGTGGTCTCAATTGTTGCTGAAGGGAAGTCATCAGCTTATTTGTATCTTTGTTCTTCTGTATCTAATTTGTCTTTTTTTTTTTTTCATTGATGAACGATTTCTTTGTCTTTGGTATTTAGCAGATTGACTAAATAAAACTAGGGGCACATGCACGTGTGTGGACCTATATGTTAATCTATCCAGCCAAGGGTTCACTGAGATTTTTCTAATGTTTAAATTGATTATTTTGATCAAATTTGGAAAAAATATCAGGCATTAATTCTTCAAATACTGTGCAACCCATTCTCCTCCTAGGACACCAAATAAATGTATATTAGATTTTAATATTGTGGTGCAAGATTCCAAAGCTCTATTCATTTTCCTTCAACCTCATATTATCTTGTTTCTTCGGATTAGATAGTTACTCTTGATCCATACTCAAATTCACTGACTCTCTTTTGTCATCTTCAGTCTGCTATCAAATACATCCAGTGGATTTTGCAATTCGTATTGCACTATTCAGTTTTACTTTTTCCATTCAGTCCTTTTCACAGATTTCCATTTTCATCTGTAGAGACTCCCTTTTAAAGGAATTTTCATTCAATTCTTCTGTAATAATTTTCCTTTGAAACTTTAAGGATAACTAAAATATCTACTTTAAAGACTGGACTGCTAAATCTAACATCTGCATCATATGACATATAAAAAGATGCTTAACATTGCTAGCTACTAGGGAAATGCAAATTGAAGTCACAATGAGATACCATCTCACACCTGTTAGAATAGCTATAATCAACAGGACAAGTAATAACAAATGTTGGAGAGGATGTGGAGGAAAAGGAACCCTCACACACTGCTGGTGGGAATGTAAATTGGTACAGCCACTATGGAAAACAGTATGGAGCGTCCTCAAAAACTAAGAATTGATCTACCGTATGACCCAGCAATCCCTCTTCTAAGTATTTACCCCCCAAAAAACTGAAAACATTTATCTGCAAAGATATATGCACCCCGATGTTCATAGCAGCATTATTCACAGTGGCCAATACATGGAAACAACCCAAGTGTCCTTCAATAGATGATTAGATAAAGAAGCTGTGGTACATATATACAGTGGAATATTACTCAGCCATATGAAGAGATGAAATACTGCCATTGGCAACAACATGGACGGACCTCGAGATAATCATGCTAAGTGAATAAGCCAGACATAAAAAGTTGAGAACCATATAATTTCACTCATATGTGGGATATAAAACTGAAAGCAATAAATGAATAAGACAAACAAAAACTCATAGACACAACAGTTTAGTGGTTACCAGAGGGAAGGGAAGGAGGCTGGAAGGTAGATAAAGGTAAAAGAGATCAAATATATGGTGACAGAAGGAGATTTGCCTTTGGGTAGTGAACACACAATGCAATATATAGATGTTGTATTATAGAATGATATACTTGAAACCTGTATAATTTTATTAACCAATGTCACTCCAATAAATAAAAAATATGTTATCCATTTTAGCGTGTTATGGGGTGATATGTGATCTCTCTGGTCTGGCTGGACTAGAACTCTAATGTCTCCTAGCATTTTAAACTCATAGAGGTTGCTTTTAGGTAAGCCTGGGATAGTTTCATCCTGCATCTGTTAAACCCAAACTTCAGCAGCTAACTCATGGCGGGGGGACCTCGTAACAGACTTCTAGAGCCACTTCTCTGCTCAGCTTTCTCTTCTCCTTTGTAAAGTAATCAATATACATTGCAAACCACAGTGCAGCATGCTGGAGGCCAAGACAGTCACACTGAGCTGATGAGGCAGAGATCAGAGTTCATAGCTGCAGTTGAAATCTAGGTTGAGCAGATAACCTCATGAATGTTTGCCTCCCTCAGAGATTGCAGTTTCTGTTGCCTGTTGTCAAATGTCTGAAAACAATGGCCTCCTAAAGCTTGTCCGCTGTTATTATTGTTATAGTGAAAGAGCTCTTCTCATCGGACTTCTTCATAGCCAGAAGTAACTCAGTAAGCCTTTCATTTTTCTCTTTATCCCTGGTACTCAAAAATTTCATATCATAAATATCTTTTCATTCTTCATTGTGCTGGGCCCTTTAAAGCTGGAAAACCATACTCCTCAGTTTTATGAATTTATTTACTTCAGAAATTCTCTCTTTTCTTTAGTCTTTCTTTCTGGAAGTCCTGTTATTCAGATGTTAGACATGCTGAAATGATCTTCTAGATTTTTTTTAATCCTTTGTTATCTCATATTTCTTCATCTCTTTGTTTTAATTTCTGAGAGATTTCTTCACTTTTATATTTTACATTATGTATGGTTATTTAAAAATTTATGCTCTTATATATTTAATTTCTAAAATTTATTATTCTCTTAATATTCCCTTTTTAGAGAAAACTATTATTTTTATAGATGGTATATCTTCTCTTATCTCTGAATATATTAAGGGAATTTTTGCATTAAGTGAATGTTTTCTAGTGTAATATTTTAATTCCTTAGGTGAATTTTTTCATAATGTTTACTATTTTCTTAGCCCCAGGACTTACTACATACATTTTAACATTTCGGAATCTACTTCAAATTTATGTTGACTTAATTCTAGTGAAAAATATTATAACATTATAGCTGCATTCTGTATATAATTATATACCTCTATCCTCTTCCTCCTTTTTGTACTATTAATGATAGCTGTTGATAGATCTATATGTATACAATCCTTAGACTACATTATTTTAATTATTACCTTATATAATTTTATGTAATATAAAGAAACTGAGAGAGGAAAATAGAAAAATCATATAGAGTGTATTATATTAACCATATTTAACATTTCTGGTTCTCTTCATTTATTCCTGTGGATTCGAATTTTCATTTGGTCTAGATTTCTTATTTAAGCACAACTTTGTATTTACCACTTCTCTTGTATTGTTATTATCAAATATATTACTTTTATATATGTTATAGGTCCAACAGTACAGTCACATACATATATTTTATATAATTTTAAAAAATCACTTCACAGAAGGAAATATGCATTTATATTGTCTTTTATACTTATACAATTACCTTTGCCAGTGCTCTTTAAATTTTGTGTGGATTCGAATTTCTGTTTGATGTCACTTGTTTTCAGTCTGAAGAACTTCCTTTAGTACTTTTTGTAAGCCAGATCTGCTAGCAAGAAATTCTCTCAGTTTTTGTTTATTTGGAAATGCTGTTATTTCCCCTGTCACTTTTGAAAGATCATTTTTCTGGTTCTAAGATACTTGGTTGAATGTATCTCTTGGCTCTGTCCTATGGAGCAGGAGTGAGCCAGTGAGCTCTTTTTTGTTCTCAGAGGCCTCTAGGCATCTAGAGTATGTCCAGTCCCATTAGCATTCCAAGACAGGCAAGACAGAAACAAATCCCTCTGGAAGCCCCTAGAAAAGCTGGAATATTGGATGCATGCTCTACTCTTCTCTTTCCCCCTCAAGGAGAGGTTGTCAAGCTGTATCAGCCTCTGTCAGTCATACCACCCACAGGTCTTTCGGAGGAGTAGCACACTGCACAGTTCCCTTTTGTTCTCAGTGGCCTCCAGGCATCTAGAGTATGCCATATCCCATTAGTAGTCTGAGACTGGCGAGACACAAGCCAGTCTATCAGGCAGTTCCCTGAAAAGTCAGAATACTGAACTATGGTCCAATCTTTTCTTTTATTCCTCAAAGAGAATCTGGGAGCTGGGAGGTTCCTCCCAATTATGCGGCATTGTGCCACAGGAGTGACTATGGAGAGAAGGTGCCAGGAATTTTCTTACTGGCTTTGATGAGGCTAGTTTTTCACTTGCCTTGGGTGTAAGAGCCTGTTAAATAATTTCCTGATTTCTCAAAGGAAACTGGTCCATGCATTGTTGTTAAATTGTTGTCTCCGTGGGATGGCAGAGGGTATGGGGCTTCTTATTCTGCCATCTTGTTGTTGTCGTAGCAGGATCTGGCTTCTGTGTTGAAAATAGTTAATGGAGGGAAGAAGCAGTTAGGTTAGTTAGGAGCCCATATAATTCAAGTGTGAGAGTGTTAGGGAGCTAGTGAGACATGAGTGCCAGGGGAACAAAGGAATATAAGTCCAGCCTAGAGACCGCCCAAAGAACACCCCACTGGTAGTTAAAGAATCTCTCCTGCATCCTGGAAGACAAAGGATGGGAGGGCCATAACCTATAGCTAGTTTAATCTGGCCACAGGCGCATGCACAGAAGGTACTACCCTAAACTGCCCACAACCTCGACCTTATTATACCATCATAATACCATCTTTATGTCTGGAAGTTCATGAATCTAATTATAATAGACCGAACTCTGGGTAAGCACGCGTGCACCAGGCAAACAGTTATATAGCAACAAGTGTCAATTAAAATGACTTTACATGCCAATCACCTAGGAATGCCTTTGAAACTACCCATCAAGGCCCTGATATAATGCAGACCTCCCTCTCCCCTGGAGTTATAGCTCTCTATCTTTCCCTACTGTAACCTGCTCCCCACAGGGTGCATAACCTCTTTTCCACGTGGTTAGCCAGTTTAGGCTTGACTCGTTTTCTACCTCAAAACATGCCTTTAATAAATCATACCTCTCACAATTGTCACCAATTGGAAATTCATTTCTTCATCAGTGATAAGGACCCAGACATGTGTGTTACCAGAACTCTAACAGTAACAAGAGGATGGTTATTTGGATCAACAATAATAGCACTGGAGGGTGTGAGATATGGTAGGACTCTGGGTATATTTTGAAGATAGAATGCACAAGGTTTACTAGTAGATTGGAAGCAGGAATTGTGAAGATATGCCAATGATGATTCAAGAATTTTTGTCCTGAGCAACTGAGTGGATGGAATTGTTTTTTTAATTGAAATGGGGAGAGATTTCAAATGAAACAGATTGCATGAGCGGGGAAGGGAAATAGCAAGATCTTTCTTTGGAGATGCTAATTTAGATTTGCTTATAATGTAAACAATTGGAGAAGTCAAGTGGGCAGTTAGATGTGAGTCAGGAGTTCAGGGGAGAGGAACTACTTGGGTTGTGACTTTAAGAAAACATAAGAATGGAAGCATTATGACAGTATTTTTTCCCATTTCTTTAATTCTGTTATGTTCACTTCCTAGAACAATCCCTGGCTCATATAAGAATTATAAATATTTATTTAATAGACTTTGCATGGTTTCTGTAATGTAGTATAAATTTAAAAAACATATTCAATCCATCATGTTTTTCAGGAGTTCATAGTGACAAATCTCTACCCTTCAATTGTATATTTGGCTTCCTAGAAGTAGATACTTGAAACAGATACAGTGAAAAGGGGGTGATTACATTGTTTTGGGGTCAACATGTTATGAGGTTATAAAGTTCAGTGAATAATTTTAGCATCGTTTAAAACCTGACTCTGAGAAACCTCCAAAAATGTCATTCCATATATATTTAAAGAAATGACAGCATCCTTACTATAGTTATAAGGCATCAAAGTTTACCAGTTTTAAAAGGCTCATGAAACATGAGTATTATTAGTAAGATACTTTTGAAGAAGACTTTGCTCATTTAGAAATTATTCATTATATTGTTTGTAATTATTTTAAATATGTAAAACAGAAAAGTAATATGTACAGAGACAGATACTTGCTTGGGTGCATAATTATTTAATCAATTAATTAGGTATCTCACCCATTAGCTACTTTGTTAGTTTGAATTTAATTTGGTAAATGAGTTAATTGAATTTTTGAACCAATTCAGGCCTAGTCTCATATATTGAAAACACTAAGATCGGAAGTTCACATTCCAGTGCCTCTCTACAATCCTTCAGCATTTTTCATATCGGATTTGTAATAGAGGGTGTGCTAATCAACATAACAAACTTTAGACATGAGCTTTCACGTGTAAAACTAGAAATAAATAACATTCCAGATACACAAATTCCCTGGAAATATTGTACAAGCCTGGCTGCCTTAACATAAATAGGGTACAAGAAAAAAGTAGGTCCAATAGTTTGTGTTTTTTGTGGTGGCTCCCTCAAAATCTCTACCTTCATGGGATTCTTCTGCCTGATACCACTAAAAGTGAAGTTGAATTCTACACTAGATTTTGCCACATCTGGTTTAAAATTAGATTATTGTCACATATGATTTGAATGAAGCTCTCGTGTAAGATGTTTGTGGAATATCCAAAGGGACAGATAGTCAGGGCGTCATTCAGCTTACAGATAGGTTGAATAAATGTTTGGGGAATTCGCTGTTAAAACGTATATGTGTGGTAAAATGTAGACTCAGGTTTGCTTGTGTTGTACACCACTCTGCAATAAGATTGTAGGGGAAGAGATCTATGACCCTCAATTGGCAAAAGAACATACCAGTTGTGAAAAACCAATTTGGTTTAGATTTATTTGCAACTCTGTTTTTTTTGCACTTTTCATGGCACTTATTTCCCATTTCATGTTATAGGTTTTTAAATTTTTAATTGCCTTATCTGCCTTAGACTGTGAGCTCCTTGGAGGTAGAGAGAATGGTTAATTTGTTCACTTTTATGCTTCTCTAGCCTTAGCTCTATGCCTTGAACATAATAAACACTCAGTGAATACTGATTGAACAAAGTAAACTTGTGAGAATATTAGCTAAGCCAAACTGAATTCGACCCCATACCTTGAATTTAAGAAAATAAATTCATAACTATGATTGAAAGCTGCATAATCTGTTCAAGAAAAATAAGCACATTTCTCTTTAAAAGGTCATTCCTTTTTATTGCTAAGATCTCTGTCACACTAACAAAAAACAAAAACTCAACTTTAAATAGTACCAATTTGCATCTAAATAATAAAAGCAGCACCCTCAGAAAAAAGTAACCTAAGATTTAATTGGTATTACGTGTATTTTAAAGTCTTATGAGATAAATTATTCCAAAGTGGCACATAATTCATCACTTTCATCAGTTTTGAAACTAATCTGCTCCTACATTTTCTATCAGCTTCACTAGATCTAATGTTATTTCTTTCTGAATGTCCAGAACACGAACAAGTCACTTGTTAAACCTTGCCCAGTATCTCAAATATTTTAACACATCTTCCTACATATACATTTCATTTGGATACAAATTATTTTCTAGAAATAAAAACAAAAGATAAATTGTTCACTACCAAGACAAAAGAGTCCTTTTAAACAGTGGATCTGAAAAGATATAGGTATAACAGAAAACTGAAGCCATTTTTTTTTGTGGGGGGTAGCAGAAATCTCAAATTAAGAATACCAGGTGAACATATGTTTATGGAAACTTTTTATTTGCTTTTGCAAATGTACTTTAGACTAAAATTTTTACTTACATTGCTGCTTAGGAAAGCAAACAAACAATACTACGTAGCACCTTAACAGATAATTTTCTGTTTGAAATTTAAAATCAGTTTCTCCAAATTTTATGTTATATGGCTTTTTAAAGCAATATTCTCATTCCTTCTATAGAAAGCATATATATGCAATGTTTTCCTGCATTTTTTGTTTTAGAATGTACGCACAATAAATAAACTTTGACTGGTTTATCAAACCCATAAAATGGATCTTATCCATAGCTTTTATTAAGGATATTCTTGCCAGTTCAGTGATGTGAAACCATTTATACATGAAAAAAAAAAACAGAGTCCAGAGCCAGTCTAAAACTTCTATATTACCCAAATATGCCATGAATTGACTATGAAAAAGGTCAGCTGGGTAATCCTATACAAGCTTTGCAGAATGCTTACTCAAAAGAGAACAGTTCTGAAATATAAAACGATTTTTAAGTGGGAAGTTTCAGCAGTTTTTTTGGACTTTTAACTACAAATATTTATTGTAACAATTGAACAGAACTACAGGAAACCATTGGCACTGATAGAAAATACTGATTCACTGTTAGGTTACAAAAATTTATATACAGCAAAACTGAATGCTCTTTACATAAAAAAAAATAGACTACTTAAAAATAAACTTTCAAAAATTCTTGGTAATAGCTACCAGAATTAGAAAAGTAAAATTAGCTGTTAGACACTGCCTATTTTAGAACACTGGACTCTAACAGCACCTCGACTGCTGGAAAAAATATATAAGTATGTCATGCAACATAAAAGACCAAGCTACGCTGGACAACTTTCCTATGCAGAAGAGAGCTTCTCCCAATGAAAAAACAGTCAAGATCCAAATGCGCATTTTTAGGCATTAACAATAGAAACAAAAAGAATCCAGATGAAATATTATACTTGATGTTCAATTTTAATAGCATTTTGATAAAGGAATGCTTCCTTTCACTTTAAGACATTTCTGCACATGTATGTTTTAAAATTTTAAAATTCAGGAAATGGCCAAGCCACAAGTTAATTCTTAACATGAATATACATAGTCAACCCTATATTATGCAGGCCCTTTTGAAAAGCACTGATGCACCCAACAGTTCTATGTATCTTTTCATAAAGAACAACACAAACTTTATCATCACTAACACCCAATATCTATAGTCACTTAATGTTTCGGAGCACACTGATTTAGAAGGCAAGTTTCTTTCAAAAATGGCTTAAACTCAAGCATTTTTTTCCTGAACATTGAAATTTATATTTCCAGGAAACTAAGAATTAGATAAGAAAAAGTGAAATAAATATCAACTCTAATTTCAATTACTTAAGTATTCAAGTCTATAAAAGTAGGTCTGTGGTTTAATTGTAATTAGGTTTTAGATAGTTGGTATGAAACTGCAAACTCACTACTCAGACTTTAACCACAGAACCTGGTCCTATCCTGTTTCTAACAAGAACTGAAACCAAAGTTTAAACCCTGGATATACCACTTACAAGTAATACTTGTGAACCTTTAAACTGCTACCCCTGTTCATCCTTTTGGAATTTGGGTCAAGAAAGACAGATATGAGCCTTGCCTCCTGTCTTTTTGCCAATAGACTTGCAAATAAAGCTCCTTTATTATTATTTTTTTATTAGTTTCAGGTATATTGATTAGAAATTTCATTAGATATATCGTTTATGAAGTGATCTCCCCGATTATTCTATAACCCATCTGGCTCTACGCATAACCATTACAATACTATTGACTATAAAGCTCCTTTCTTTTCTCAAAGGCCAGTGCCAAAGTATGTTGGGCAAGAGACCCTTGTTAGATAACAAGATCACATAAAAATGGTTTAGGATGGTGGTCATTTTCATAAGATAATACTTCTTAATTAAGAAAAACAGTTGTGGAACTAAATTTAATGAAAGATTTTGGGTCTCCTGTTGTAATATAAGTTCTTAAAAATTTAAAGCAAATACTCATTAAGGCAGAGCTGACATTTATCTCCCAAGAAGAATGATGACAAACAAGTCATTTTATTAAAATGAAATCTATTATAAAATTGATTCTGGAAAGCTTGTCTATGCGGCAGAATCCAGCTTCCTCAACAATAAGTGTAGCAGCAAAAAAGATTTCTGATTGGATCAGAAAATTAATGTGTCCTCGATCTAGGAGGGAAAGTCAGCTAAATTAAAGAAAAAAAAAAGGTCAATTGTAAGAATCGCATTATTTTTGATGAGCCACGGTTTACTAAATGTCAGCTGTCAGAAATAGAACTTCATACCAATTCCATTTTATTCTCTATTTAGATATATTTATTTGAGAACAGATGGCATACGTAAATTTATGGTCAAATCCCTTGATGCTAGCACATCACAGGTCCCTATTAAGGAGTACGTCATATTCCTATTGCCTATCTTTGTAGCATTGTTCTGGCAATAAATGTGAACATGCCACAAATTCCAAAAGGATGAACAATCATTTCATCAGTGTTGCATTTTAAAATGGTTGACATGAAACCTCTGATATCTGTTCTAAAGAAAAAGATTTACCTACCAGAAGGTTTTTCTAGAAATACACCCCAGCAGCTTGAGATAGACAATGAAGTGTTTGTACTGGTACACTAGTTTGTTTGGTGGAATACACATCTGTACTGCAGGGCAGCTGTCTGATGATTTATCAGAGCTATAAATTCGTTGGCTAAAGTACTCTAGCAAACATTTATGTGTAAGAATTGAGCTGTTATTTTGATCATGACTGGATATCTTGCAGTTCCTGTTCTTCCTTTGCTTTTAGATCCTGGTAAGCCTGCATTTTGCTTGCATCCTTTAAGAAAGCCCTGTTATAAGACAGTATCATGAGGTAGTGGACCAGGGCGATGATGGTGGCACCAGCTCCCACACAGGCCACAATGAAAAGGTGGTAGGACATGTAGAACTCATTTGTATCACAGATGTTCTAGGGAAGAGCCATGTATTTTTCCTGGGAAAGCATTCCAAGGAATGATATACTGCATTGTCAAATATCCACACAGACCTGTTCCACAATTGCTGTCCCGTTGGTCTGGGTGACTCGATGACTTCACAAGTTGACCACATGCTGTAGAATATAAATACAAAGCACAGACAAGCCAAGCCACTCCCAGCACATAGGTGAGGAAGACAAACATTCCAGGGATGCATCGGCCATCGGCCAATTGTTTCAAATTCCCTGTACAGTTCTTTCACTTCCCATGTGCTGGAAAGGATGATCCCATACAAGAAAAAAAAGGACATGATTCCATAGATGACATACTGCATTGGTTGTATTACCTCACTCAGCAAGGCATGGTCACTTGTGTTGGTGGAGAAACCTGGATCAAGAATCACCATCGTTACAACAAAAGCCACATGTGCAGAGCCACAGAACAAGGCAACTCTAGAGAAGCAGAGGATAGTGGCCACCAGAGAGGTGTCGGGGACTTTTCTCAGACACCTGATGCAGTATTTGAAGCAGCCCATAGCTGGAAACCAGTGGGAGGTTAGTAGGCTTTGGGCTCTAAGGCTCCCCTGGGACAGGCAGAGCCAATGACACAATTTCAGGGCTGGCAGGATATGCATGGGCTAGGCTCTGGGCAGGCTACACTGGGCTTCTAGGCTAGTGGCTCACTCCTCAATACAGCAGTATTTTCATATAGCCTAACAAAGCATAGATCAAAAGACATAATAGAACTAATAGATGCATAGCTATCCGAAAAAAAGTGGACTCACTGAAAGGGATGAAAATAGAATAAATTAGGCTAGAAATATTTCATTTTATTTTCAAACATTTATTAATTTATTTAAAAAAGAGTGTTCACTTCCTAACAACAATTAGGATGGCTAATTAAAAAAAAAAAAGAAGAAGAAAATAAGTATTGGTGAAGACGTGGAAGAATTAGCAGTCTTGTGCACTGTTGGTGGAAACCAAAAATGATTCATCTGCTATGGAAAACAGTATTGTGAGTCCTCGAAAAATAGAAAATATAATTACTAAATAAGCCAGCAATCCAATTATGAGTATATATGCACCAAATTGCAAGCAAGGTCTTTAAAAGCTATTTGTACACCCATGTTCATAGCAGCATTATATTCACAACAGCTAAAGGGTGGATGCAACCCAAGTGTCCTTCCATGGATGAGTAGATAAAATATGGTATATCCATACAATGGAATATTAATCAGCCTTAAAAAGGAAGGTATGGAATATACGTCAACATAATAAAGGACATATATGACAAACCCAGAGCTAACATCATACTTAATTGTGAAAAGCTGAAAGTGTCGTTTTTAAGATCAGGAACAAGACAAAGATTATACTTTGACCACTTTTATTCAACATAATATTGGAAATCCTAGCCACAGCAATCAGACAAGAAAAAAAGGCATCCAAATTGGAAAGGAAGAAGTAACACTGTCGTTATCTGCAGATGACATGATACTATACAGAGAGAATTCTAAAGAATCCACCAAAGATCTATTAGACTAATAAATGAATTCAGTAAAGTAGCAAGATATAAAATTAATGTCCAGAAATCAGTTACATTTTTATACACCAATAACAAATTATCAGAAAAATTAAGAAAACAATCCACCTTACAATTGCATCAAAAACATATCTAGGAACAAATTTAAGCAAAGAGGTAAAAAACCTGTACTCAGAAAATTATAAGACACTGAAGAAAGAAATCAAAAGATAGAAATAAATGGAATCACATACTGTGTTCATAGGTAGGAAGAATTAACATTGTTAAAATGCCCATACTATCCAAAGCAATCTATAGATTCAATGCCATCCCTATCAAAATACCAATGTCATTTCTTTCACAGAACAAGAATAATCATAAAACATATATAGAACCACAAGAAATTCCGAATAGCCACCGCAATCTTGACAAAGAAGAAAAAAGTTCGAAGTATCACACCACATAATATCAAACTATACTACAAGGCTATTGTAATCAAAGCAGCACGGTACTTGTGTAAAACAAATAGATCAATGGAATGGAATACAGAGCCCAGAAATAAACCCATGCCTATGTGGCCAATTAACCTATGACAAAGGAGGCAAGAATATACAATGGGATAAAGACAGTCTCTTCAATAAATGGTGTTAAAGTTGGGTGGTGAACACACGATGCAATATACACATGATGTATTATTGAATTGTACATATATAATTGAAACATATATAATTTTATTAGCCAATGTCACCCCGATAAATTAAATAAAATAAAAATAAATAAATGGTGTTGGGAAAACTAGATAGACACATACAAAAAATGAAACTGTATCACCTTCTTAAAACATATATAAGAATAAACTCAAAATGGATTAAAGACTTACATGTAAGACCCAAAACCATAAAATCCTAGAAGAAAACATAGGCAATAAGCTTTCTGACATTGCTCTGTTTTTGGATATGTCTCCTCAAGCAAGGGGAACAAAAGAAAAAAATAAACAAATGGGACTATATCAGACTAAAGAGTTTTTGCATGGTGAAGGAAACTATTACAAAGTGAAAAGACAACCTAATGAATGGGAGAAGATATTTGCCAATGATACATCTGATGAGGCGTTAATATCCAAAATATATAAGAAACACATACAACTTAAAGCCAAAAAAAAACCCTAACAATTCAATTAAAAATTGGGCAGAAAACCTAAAGAGATATTTCTCCAAAGAGGACATACAGATGGGCAATAAACATGTGAAAAGATGCTCAACATCACTAATCATCAGGGAAATGCCAATTGAAACCACAATGAAATATCACCTCACACCTGTCAGAACGGCTATCAATAAATCAACAAACAAGAAGTGTTGTGCGGATGTGGAGAAATAGGAACCTGTGTGCATTGTTGGTGGGATTGCAAATTGATGCAACAACTATGAAAAACAGTATGGAGGTTCCTCAAAAAACTAAGAATAGAATTACCGTAAGATCCAGCAATTCCACTTCTGAGTATTTATCCAAATAAATCCAAAACACTAATTCGAAAAGACATATGTGTCCCTATCTTCATTGAAGCATTATTTACAATAGCCGAAATATGGAAGCAATCTAAGTACCCATCACTAGATGATCAGATAAAGAAGAAGTGGTACATATGTACAATGGAACATTACTTGGCCATAAAAAAAAAGAATGAAATCTTACCACTTGCAACAACAATGGATGGACCTAGAGGGCATTATGCTAATTGAAATAAGTCAGACAGATAAAAAAAATACCATATGATTTCACTTATATGTGGAATCTAAAAAAAAACCAAAATAAACAAGCAAAACAGAAACAAACTCATAGATACAGGGAACATTTTGATGGTTGCCAAATAAAAGGAGTTTGGGGGAATGTGTTAAAAAGGGGAAGGGATTAAGAAGTACAAATTGGTAGTTATAAAATTGTCATGGGGATGTAAAGTACGGTGTAAGGAATATAATCACTAATATTGTAATAACTATGTATAGTGCCAGGTGGGTATTAGACTAATTAGGGGGATCAGTTCGTAAATTATATGTCTAACCACTATGCTGTACATCTGAAACTAATACAATATTGACTGTCAACTGTAATTAAAAATTTTAAAAAAATTAAAAAGGAAGGTTTTAAAATAGCCAAACTTGTAGAAGCAGAAAATAAAATAGTGGTTACCAGGGGCTGAAGGAGGGAGAAATGAAGTGCTGCTATTAAGTTTCAGGTATGCAAAAAGAATAAGTTCTAGACATCTGCTCTACAGCATCCAATCTAAAGTTAACAATATTGTATCGTATACTTAAAATGTTAAGAAGGTATATCTTATGTTAAATATTCTTTGAAACAAGGAAGTCATTCTGACAAATGTTATAACATAGATGAACCTTGAGGACATTCTGCTAATTGAAATAACCCAGTCATAAAAAGAAATAGTGTATGATTCCACGTACATAAGATAAACTCATAGATTGAAAAAGTATAATGGTGGTTGTCAAGGGCCGAGAGAAGGGCAAATGGAGAATTGTTTAGCAAGTGTGGAGTTTAAGTTTTGCAAAATGAAAAGAGTTCTGGAGATCTGTTGCACCATAATGTGAATACACTGAACACTACTGAACCGTACACCAAAAATAGTTAAAGTGGTAAATTTTATGTTATGGGTGTTTTGGCACAATAAAAAATTAAAAATGATTTTTAAAATTATTCTTGAGTGTCCACTATGGGCTGAAAAACCAACTAGACATTGAGGATATTAAGATAAAAAGATGATTTCGTCCCTTGAGAGTTTTAGTGAGTTGACAGGCAAAGAAACAATAATAATTGTGTATGCATGTGGAAAGTTTGCAGGGCAAAAAACACCTAAATTTATGTGGAGTGGTCACTGACCACAAATAAGAATACAGAGTAACCAAGAAATAGTATAATATTTGAGATTATTTTTTCAAAAGTAGCTGTGTGACCATAAGCAAATTATTAACCTCTCTGAGTCTTAACTTCCTCATCAGTAAATCATGTCAGAGAGTAGTTGTAAGGATTAAATAATATATGTAAAGCTCCTAGCAGAGTTTCTGGCACACAATGTTATATCTACTAGTATTAGTACTGTTGTTTCATTATTTTTACTATTGTTGTTTTACTCTGGCATTAACTTTTCCTCTTGTATTGTTAAATTTTGCTGCTTTCGGCTTGACTTTTACTTTGGCATTTGCTTCTTTCTTACCCCACTTCTTCTGTCCAGTCTTTTCATTTCTCACCTGGGCAATTACAATAGAATTGTCACTATTCTTACTGTTATCTTCCAACCCATCCTTTGGATTGTAGCTAGAGTTGCTTGGGTTTTGAATTTCCTAAAGAAATCAGATCATGTGACTCTAAGAATCTTTAAAGCTTCCTTTACTCACAAAACAACATGCAAATCTCTTGGCATGCGGTTCTGAGCTCTCCTAAGTTGATCCCAACCTATCTTTTCAATCTTTTTTCTGTCACTGTAGTATGTGATTCTCTCCTTTATCCAGCTATTATGGAATGCTCTCATTTCCCGAATATGTAATGCATTTTTGCCATTTTGTGCCTTTATACATAGCCATTTTTTTTGTTGAAATACTATCCTTTACCTTTTCAAATTTTTTTCTTCCTTTTTATCCCAGTTCAAACATAACCTCCTGTGCTCATTGTTGAGTAGCAATTTGAACATCAGTGTTCTAGCTTATTCTCTTTAACATTAACTTCTTTTTCCTAAGTAATATAATCTAAACTCCTGAGCTTTGCCTTCTGAACCATTCATGATTTGATTCCCTCTAAGTCCATCTCTAACTGTTCCCTTATAAATATCACTGGCTCCAACAAGCTGCTAAGTTTCTTTAATTCTCCTTATATATAAAGCCTTTTAAGCATTCAAGGGCTACCATGATCCTTCAGTGAGAATTCCCTAAAAACTCCACTCCTCTAGATCATATCTGATGTGATTTCTGTAATATCCTCCGTTGGCACCCCCCACTACTCCTTGAACTCTGCTCCGTATATTATTAGTATTTGATTTGTGTTAACCTTCCAGTTAATTGCTTCTCAAGAACAGAAAGAATCAAGTTTCTTTGTATTCTCAGCATCTTGCACTGTCCCCCAGATAACAGATGTTTGTTCAGATTGCTGTTTTAGAAAATGTAGAGCTGAAAGGAATCTTAGGATCCATCTATTCCTGACTCCTCCTTTTACAGAGGAGGAAGGAAACTAGAGTGCAGAATTGGGGAAAGTTCAGCAGGACACAAAAAGGAACTTCGGGTTAAGATCCTTTGGTTGATATATTTCTATTAGGGGATATTTCAGATGCTATTTTAAATTTTATGAGATAGATTGAGAAATATTTGTTGAAAGTATTTTTTCAAAACCTTCCTTGATTTATGTGGAAGCCAAGTTAGTTTTGGATCAAAAAGTCTATTATAGAGAGAAAAAAAAATGGCATAGATGATAGCGGCTCCATTTGTGCCTCTGGAGACCAAATCAAAGTTGTGACAGAAACAAGGAGCAGCAGCAAGGAAAAATTGCCTGGGATCTTAATTAACAAGAGATACAACTAAGGAGAAATCCAAGAACTTACCCTACAAACGGCAGAAGGTAGTATGGAGCGAGGACGCGGGGCTGCCAAGTCCCAAGCGGCTGAGTGAGATGGCGGCTGTGGCAGCGGCAGACTCCTCTTAAAGGGGCCACGTCCACGAGTGGATTTTTGCACTGATGGACCTGCTCACTCTGAGCACCAGTGCCAACTTGGCTGCACACAGCAGGCATGAGGGACTTACAGGTAGACATTGTCGGAGTGAGGGCCGAGGCGAAACTCACTTGGCACAGAAGTGCCGGCGGGATCCACTGTTCCCTTTTGGGCCCTCCCCTCTCCCAGTGCGCAGACACAGGGCCGCCATAGCTGTGATGTCATCAAACTGGATAACAGAGGTTGCTCCGCCCAGAAGATTCCCTGAAACCCCGCCTCCCCCCAACTCGGGCCCCACCCAAGCCACATGAAGGTGTGTCCTCAGTGAGTCAGATGTGCTTTGCTGAGCAGTGCCTAGACTCACACAGGAGGCAGCTGGCCTCGGTTTCTAGTGTGGCCTTTTGAGGCAACTATAAGCTCAGCACCTGTGGATTGGTTGCTCAATCTTAACACGTGGCCCTGAGGGGCAGAGGCTTGGGCTAAGTTTGGCCTGCAGCTGAACCCCTCTCACGACTGTGCTACTGGACACCTACTTCACAAATCCACACTAATAAGACCGGGAGACTTAGGAGCTTGGCTTAGTTCATAGAAACAGACATGGAAAGGCAGCCAAAATGGGAAGACAAAGAAGCAGAAACTATATGAGAGAACAGAACAAAGATTCAAATATAATGCAGTCAAGTAATCTAACAGATGCAGAATTCAAAACACTGGTTATAAAGATGCTCAATGAACTTTTGGGAAATGTAGAGAACTCCAACAAAAACATAAAAATGGAAATGGAGATTGTAAGAGGGAACCAGTCTGAAATAGAGAACACATTATCTAAGATGAGAGTATATTAAATGGAATAAACAAAGGAATAAACAAAGTGAATAAAGAAGAGGATCACATGCCCTATCTAGAGGATGGGAAAGCCAAGGACACACAATCAGAATGGCAAGAAAAAAGAGACCAAGACCATAAAGATGATTTAAGCAGGATATGGGACACTATTAAGGCTCCAAATATTTGTCTGATTGGTGTAAGTGAAGAAAATCAAGATGTTGAACAGCTGTTTGAAGAAATAATGATAGAAAACTTCCCTAACCTGGTGAAGGAAATAGATATAAAACCCCAGGAAGCTCAGAGGATCCCCAAAATCAAAGATCTAAAGAGGCCCACACCAAGACACATCATAATTAAAATGCCAAAGATTAAATACAAAGAAAAATATTTAAAAGCAGCCAGAGAAAAGCAAATAATTACGTATAAGGGAACACCCATACGGCTGGCAGTTGATTTCTCAAGAGACACTATGCAGGACAGAAGGGCTTGGCAAAAAATATTTGACAGGATGAAGACCCAGGATCTACAACCACGAATAATTTATCTAGCAAAGCTATCATTTAGAGTTGAAGGACAGATAAAGAGCTTCCCGGACAAAAATAAGCTAAAGAAATTTATCACCATCAAGCCAGAATTACAGAAAATGTTGGAGGGACTTCTTTAAGAAGAAAAAGCATGTATTAAAAACAGGAATAAAGAATGGTAAAAACTACATTCCTATCAATAAGTACTTTAAATGGAAAAGATTTAAGTGCTCCAACCAAGGGATGGAGTGGCTAAAAGGATAAGAAAACAAGACCCCTACATATGAAAAGGAAGGGGATGGAAAAAGGTGTTGCTGTGATTAACCTAGAAGCTATTTAAATCAGACAGAGAAAGATAAACACTATACAATTTCACTTATATGTGGAATTTAAGGAATAAAAAGAACAAACTAATCAAAAACAGACTCACAAATATAGTGGACAATTTGGTGATGGACAGAGGGGAGGGGGTTGAGGGGCTGATATAATGGGGTAAAGGGTTAAAGAAGTGCAAATTAGTAGCTGACGGATGGTCACGGGGATGGGGAACATGGCATAGGGAATGCAGTTAGCATTAATACATTGGCTAGGTAGAGGGTCAGGGGAGGGAGGGAGCAATTACAGGGATCATTTTACTGACTATATAGATGTCTAACCAATGTACTATATACCTGAAACCAATTAAAAATTTTTAAAAAGTCTATTATATGCAACATGATAACATTTATGGAAAAGTACAAAAAACTATATTTTTAAAATAAAAAAGCAACTTTATGTATGTACTTTTCAAAAAAGGGATAAAATGCTAGTGATGATGACTGCAGAACAGCCTAAATGTAATTGACACTGAATTATATACTTTAATATGGTTAAAATGTAAAATTTTGTGTTATATATTTTTACCATAATTTTAAAAAGCGAATAATATAATATAACATTGGGGAGAGGTACATTTCCCCCCAACCCTCTTTAAGTCTTATGGTTAAACTAATAATAAAATTGACATAAGACAGGTTAACAGGAAAAAAAACAATTTAATATGCACACACATGAGATCGTAGATGAGGCTCAGAGCAGGCAGCTTTTTATACCTTTTATATAAAGAAACAATGAATTTAAGAGGTTTGACAGGACAAAGAAACCTGGGGTTTGGGTGCTCCTTAGTGAAGAATCTAAGCAAAGTTTGGACTTGGGTTTTACATTAGTAAAAACAAAGAAAAAAAAACAAACAAAAGGTTTGATTACATATACTTCTTGGCCCTGAATTCGAAACTCTGGTGAGAAGAATGTCAGGGAGGGCACCTTTTACATGGGAGATTTATCTCCTAGGAGAACAGAGAGAGGGGAGAGAGAGAGAGAGAGAGAGAGAGAGAGAGAGAGAGAGAGAGAGAGAGAGAGAGAGAATCAGAGTATTCTTCTTGCACTGAGTTTCTTACGTAATTTTAATTCAAAATAATCAATATACTATTGTGAGATATTTTGGGGCATCCAATCCTGGGCCTTGATAATAACAAAATCCAAATATTGATTGTATACTTTAAATAGGTGAATTGTATGGAATTTAAGTATATCTCAGTAAAGTTCTTTTAAAAAAGAAAATGAAAAAAATAGGTGTTTTTCAGGCTTAGTATTACTATTATCATTGAAAATAAATAAAAATTTCTTATTTGTTACTCTAGTTTTCAACCAACTAGCTACATTTGTTACATTTTCCTCTATAGATAAAGTCTGATGCTTTGTGTTTATGCTATCAAAAGAGGATATACTTTACATTTAACCTCTTGAATATTTTGATTTGAAGATGTAGTGCTACCCACTGACCTACGACAATTTGGCTAGTCAGCAATTATTATATTCCTTTGGTAAATATCTTTGCTTTCCAAAGATAGAGGTAGACAAGAGCTATGCTTCCTCTACTCTATTAGCTTGCTAAGAGTAAAAGCTATGTTAAAATACAACAAGTTATATCAGTTTGTGTTAAACCTACATAAATGAACAGATTCAAAACCTGTTACATAATGAATCTTTGTACCTCATGGGAGTCCCACTCTTCATACTCAGGCAGCCAAACAATAAACAGTGAAATTCCCATGGTAGTTCTAGCCAATGGGGTAAGAGGTCTGAGTCCTTTTGAAATGCAGGGGTAGGGAGAACACAAAATCAACCACATGGATATGACACACAGAAATACTTTAGAGTAACTCATTTTAGCAATTAAATCTGGTTCAGTATTTAGGCGATTTGGAAGTGACGTGGTAGAGTCCTTAAAACTAACTTCCCATAACTTACCCTTGATCTTAAAGCTAGGAAATAGCAATGCTAACAATAATCTATCATTTAGAGTACTTACTATGGGTCAAGTATGATCGTAATCTGGATTGCCACTAAAGCAGGCATGAGATAAGAATTCAGGAGGTTATTCCAGGAAGCAGGAATGCAGCAGTGGGTGGGAACAATGAGACAGGAAAAAGCAAAAAAAAGAATAAAGGGTGCATTATGAGGAATCATGTAGCAAAGCAGTTTCCAAAATAGCAGGCCTCAGTTACCCCTGTACATTTAAAGATTTAGAGCCTCAAAAAGTTTTTGTTTATGTGGGTCGTATC
>NW_011889202.1:343596-347518 GCF_000151845.1 Pteropus vampyrus | reverse complement strand
AGAGTCCTTAAAACTAACTTCCCATAACTTACCCTTGATCTTAAAGCTAGGAAATAGCAATGCTAACAATAATCTATCATTTAGAGTACTTACTATGGGTCAAGTATGATCGTAATCTGGATTGCCACTAAAGCAGGCATGAGATAAGAATTCAAGAGGTTATTCCAGGAAGCAGGAATGCAGCAGTGGGTGGGAACAATGAGACAGGAAAAAGCAAAAAAAAGAATAAAGGGTGCATTATGAGGAATCATGTAGCAAAGCAGTTTCCAAAATAGCAGGCCTCAGTTACCCCTGTACATTTAAAGATTTAGAGCCTCAAAAAGTTTTTGTTTATGTGGGTCGTATCGATCCATGTCAAGCACTGGAATTGAGTCTCGTAGAGTGAGTAAGGCTTGAAATAGAAAACTCTTAGAAGGAACATTCTAAACAGGGGATAAAATGTACCAAGTCATGGCAGAGTAAGATCTACTCAGGAGACGTCAATATGAACGAAAACAATGTTTACGATTGTACCGAAAATGAGAAATACCCTAAATGCACACAAATGAGAAAATGTTTAAACAATGGTACCCTCATGTTTGTAAAAATGTACAATGATTAAAAGCAAAATGCTAGATTGGCAATTTCCAAACATGGTGGCTTTAAGATCTCTTTGCATTTTTACTAATTCTTAAAGACCCTAAGACCCTAAACAGTTTTTGTTTAAAGAGTTTATGCCAATTGCTATTCATCACACTGGAAATTAAACTGAAGAAAATTATAAAATGATTATTTATTAATTCACTTAAATATAATTAATAACCCATTACATGTTAAAAATAATAATTCATTTTATGTTAAAAAACTATTTTTCAAAACGAAATATAATGTAGCACAAAAAGTCATTTTACATTTTTACAAACCTCTTAAATGTCTAACATAATACAAGACAATGGGATTCTCATATCTGCTTTTGCATTTAATCTCTAACAATCTGTTTTGGTTGAATCATATGAAGAAAATTCAGCCTCACACAAATATCTAGTTGTTAAAGGAAGGAGTATTTTAATTGCCTTTCTAAATAACTTTGGATATTTTTGATATAACAAAACTCAACGAGTAGGAATTTCTTAAAGATAATTCAATGTGGAATCTGAAACTATATCAATGAACATTTTGCACGTCAAATAGAATTTTCATGAATGGCTTTGTAATGTCTGCATGGCCATTTGAAAAATACTATTCGCAGTTTTTATTATCATCACCATCTCATTGGAAAGGCTATAAGTATTGAGAAGCTATAAAACTCATGTTGGTGAATACAAAATTTCCAAAAGTCTAATTTTCATTTAAATTGTCAAATATTAACATTGGCAACAACTGCTATCATTTGTTTTCCTTAAAGTAGCAGGCTCGTTTCATTTATTTTTGAGGAAATGTCTGCAAAATAACTGAGTCTGAATAACCACAGCTTTTTCTCTCATTCTTTCAGGTAAAAAAAAAAAAAAAATGGTGTTCCATAAAATATAGTAGTTAGCTCAGTTCATAACTCAAATAACTGCACAAATGTTTTTTCTCAAGACAACAATCTGACTTTTTGTTTTCAGAAGTGCTGTATGTGTACTTCCCATTTTGTTGCAAAGCGTATTAAAAACATGTGTTCACTGTATACTTGAAACTAATTAAAATAAATAAATTAAAAAAAAACACATGTGTTCAAGGGTAGAAAATTAATTAAATAAATAATCTATTGTGTAATATGTGGTACATATATACAATGGAATATTACTCAGCCATAAGAAGAGCTGAAATACTGCCATTTGCAACAACATGGATAGATCTTGAGATTATCATGCTAAGCGAAATAAGTCAGACCGAAAAAGTTGAGAAGCATGTGATGTCACTCATATGTGCAACACTGTTGTGGGTGATCTAAATCTGTCATTGCCTCAGTGGCGCTGAGGGAGCCTCCGTTCTTTCTGCCAATGCGGTAAAGAATTACAGATCAGCAAAATTTAGGAAAAGTGAGATTTATTAAAGTACATTTCAAGAGAGAAATGGGCTATGCCAGAGATGGCCATAGCCCCACAGAATTCAGGATGGCCCTAGATGGGTGGTTTTGGTAGGGGAGTACTAGATGAAAGGCATGTGAGGTCATTTCGATTGGCACTTCATTGTTATATAACTCTTTGTCTACTGTGCATGCAGTTACCCAGAATTTATTCTATTATAATTAGATTCAAGAACTTCTGGGCATATATATGATATTATAATGATGATATAATGAGACTAAGGTCAAGCAAAGACAGTGTATATATTAACTGCACAGGCTTTGTGGCTGGCCCAAACCCCTGGCTATTTTGTGGTTTTTTACTTCCTGGTATTTTAGGATGTAAGGGTATTTTTAACCGCAAAATGGGTGTTTCTGGGAGTTCCTAAGGGTGGTCCCTGGGTTGGGCCTGCATTTCCCAGTTGATCCTGTCATCTAATTGCCTAACTTGGGGGATGTAACACTGAAAGCAACAAATGAACAAGACATACAACCAAACAAAAACCCATAGACACAGACAACAGTTTAGTGGTTACCAGAGGAAACAGAGGGAGAGGATTGGTAGGCAAGGGTAAAGAAGGTCAAATATATGGCGACAGGAGATTTGACTTTGGGTGGTGAACACACAATGAAATATACAGAGGATGGATTATAGAATTGTACACTTGAAACCTATATAATTTTATTAACCAATGCCACTCCAATAAATTTAATGAAGAAATAAAGAACTTTCTCAAATGTAACTAGATTTATTTTTAACTGAGAGTGCATGGTAGTGAAATATACAATGACCTTGTACAATTTGATGCTATTTCCTTGATTCGTGCTAAGGCACCAGCAATTTACCAACCAGTGATTTTACGCCATCGGTACAAATGTGAACACAGTGGGAATAAAAAAGGTTTTACCTTACAGTCCCCCTGAAAGTTTCATGGGGAGCCCTAGGTTTCTACGGACCACACTTGGAGCACTACTGCTGTATATATTCCAAAACTGTTCTTCCAAAATATAGGAAGATAGAGTCTTTGTCCTGTTACTTCAACTCCCATTGTTTAAAAGCTGCCGCTGACGTTGTTCATGTTCCTATATTTACAGTCTTGCCTGTTGCAATGATTCAAGTGTGCTGAGAACCAAATCCCAAACAAGATTAAGTATGCAAAAGGATTATTTGGGGAGGAAACAGGAGAGCCTTCATACTGTGATTCAGGTCACACACCTCTGTAAGGAGAAAGAGAAGGAAGGAGGCTTGAAAGTGGGTAAAAAGGGTAGAAAAACGCTTAGACTACAGGGCAAGTTCAAGAGTAATCTGGCCAGGTTAATGGAGATACCTTAAGCCAGACTCTTTCAGTGCAAGAGTTTCATGTCCCTCCATAATGGACTTGCCTTACTACCTCCACCATGCTCTGTCATTGGCTGTGTAAAGCCTACGAGCAGCAAGACCTTGGCAGGCATGTAGTGGTGGATTCAGAAGGGCAATGTCTAGATCCATCACTCTACCATGCTCCCTGAAACATGAGAGCTGAGTGGCACATTTTCATGACTCCCAAGTGGACACCCCCTCGCATCGAACAGCATCCATTTCTCCAAGCAAATTTTGGGAGCATTCCCTATGGTCCCTGTGGTTCTGTCTTCCTGAGGTGAAACTGAGAAGCAAGAATTTAGTGAACAAACTACAATCACTGTTACTGTAGTTGATCTTGTGGGGCTGCAACTGGTATGCATCTCTTTCCTCTCTTCTCCACTCTTCATTCTAAATTCCCTTTACCCTTAGCTATCAATTGTGGTAGAAAACTAGAGAGATCCAGCATCTTCAAAGAATTCCAAGGTGGAATGAGATGACATGGAGATATGAATCAGGACACTTTATTTGCTACATCCATCATGTTAGAAGCA
>NW_011889202.1:317804-342891 GCF_000151845.1 Pteropus vampyrus | reverse complement strand
GCCCCGAAGTTTGTTAATAGCATTATAACAGACTGAATTCTGGGAACGAACATGCACAGAAAGCAAATGATGAGTCACTGGATCCTGTCAATCTTAGTTGTCAATCAAGGAAGCCCACCCCTCTAAGAAAAGTAACCACCCACAGCAAATAGAGATAAAAACCCCAAAGGCTTTGTCCCTAGGCCTTTTGAGCCACGCCTCTCTTGCTTAGGCCCTTTTCCACGTCTGGAAGTGTACTTTCTCTTCTAATAAAGCTTCTTTTCTACTGTATTTTGGTGTTTTACTCAATTCTTTGTTCGAGATATCAAGAACCTGTAACGCGCCGAGAGGGGAACACCACTCTCCGGTAACACCCCATTAATAAAAGATTAACAGGAAAAAACAGAAGTTTAATAACATGGATAACTCCTGTATCCTGTATACATGAGAGACCCAAGAAAACTGAGTAACCTCTAAATAGGCCAAGCACCACCTGAAGTATTAACACCAGCTAAAGATAAAAGGTGTTGGGAGGTGGGGGAGCCAGTTATGGGAGATCTTCAGGCAAACCTAAGTAAACAAGGGTAAGGTTGTTGTGCAGATTTAAGTCCTTGTTGCTCCACTGATAAGTTTCTAGAGACTTAGAGTTATCCCCCTCTTCCTAGTACTGAGAGGGAGACACTCTTGAAGATGGATATTGCCCTCAAAAACGTAAATGTCTCTTACAAAAGGGTGACTTCTACTGGTTTTCACAGCTTCTTCCCTGTCTGCTCTTTCTTGAAATTAATTTGCGTAAAATAATCCTTAGGCCAAAGAGACATATTTTGGGGTGGCAAATTCTGCACCTCTTTAGTATGTCAGGAGTGGGGAAACGTTCCCCTTTA
Organism: Pteropus vampyrus; assembly: GCF_000151845.1. NCBI lineage: Eukaryota > Metazoa > Chordata > Mammalia > Chiroptera > Pteropodidae > Pteropus > Pteropus vampyrus. The sequence goes on along the minus strand of NW_011889202.1, from coordinate 342,028 downwards.
CCCCTTAATTCTTCTGGCTGGTCAAATAATTCAAATGACATAGAGCAAATTAACAGAAGAAAAATAAAATTTTAACATGCATGCACAAGAAATTCACATAAGCATGAAAAATCCAAAGAGAATAAGGCAAAATGAGGTACATATGCATTTAGAACCGAGGAGGGAGAAGACAATTTGCAGGGAGATGAAAAGAGTTAATGTTTAGTAAACAAATGTATATTGGGCCATCATGGAACAATGAGACACAGAGAGAACTTTGCTTAGGTCAAGTGGACCTTGCTAGGCTCCTCTCTATCACACCTACTTCATAAAAAAAATAAGTCATCTGTGAGGATAGCTCTCTTCCTGGGGCAAGTCCTTTGTCTCAAGCATCTTAGGCGACAAGGCGGAAGGTAGAAGCTTCTTCCTGAGCCTTCTGGACCTTGATTGTTTGATTGTTTTCGGCTCAAAATAATCTGTTTGCCAGAGTTGGGACATCTCGAGGTGACTGGCTCTGAACCCCTAAAGTATATATATATAAAAATCTCACAAGTATGGTAGGTTATTATTATTCCCATAATACAAATAAAGATATTAAAGCTCATTGAGGTAAATTTTCTTGTTCAAGTTTGTACAGGTGGTAATCGATGTAGCTGATATTTAAATCTTATTTTTATTTTCTCTCTCTCTCTCTCTCTCTCTCTCTCTCTCTCTCTCTCTTTCTTTTCTTTTCTTTTGATATTTGAACCCCATTGAAAATGTTAGTTTAATAAGGGAAGACCTTTAGGCAACCCGATACTTGCTTACTCTACATACTACTGTGTATACCCTCTCCATGGAGATAATATAGAAGAAGCAACAGCCATAGTTACAGAACAGTTAAAACCTCTGGAGGTGGTTCTTGCTTTCCTGATGTCATAATATTGTGAGGCATTTCTATACACTTTGGTAATATTAGAGCTGATATCTTCCGCTAGATAATTCCATAGACATGGTATTTTATTAAGCTGTAACCTTTCCTTTAAAAAGAAATATGAAAACTTACAGCTAAAGCCTCATTAATAACAGTTGCTAGCTGGCATGTGGTATATGCTTAATGGCTCCTGCTATTTCTTGAGAAGTAAATATAATTCTACAGCACCTAATTTTCTTCTGAGCCTATCATCAGGCCTCATCTACAGCTTCTCAAGAATATTCAGCTCTTAACTACTTTCTTTGGTTTTCTTTTCAGTACTTTTACTTCACAAAAGAATCATTGTTTCCTTTAAAAATTTGCTCCTCAAAAGTAACACCTCCTTCATAACTCCTGGGGAAAATATAATTGAATCACATTTTTAACAAAAGCTTAAGAATATCACCTAAACCATACCCATCTTCTGATCCTCTTTTATTTTATTTTATTTTATTTTAACAGATCAAGAAATCCAGACCAAGCAAGAAAAATGTGAGATTTTTAACGTTAATAAAACAATTTAATGGCAGAGTTGGTAGTAGATGGGTTTACCGTCAAAGAGTTTCCAGGTAGACAAAAGAAACACAATTTTGGACACACAAGGAAGTGTTATCTGGCAGGTAAGAGCTAACGAAGACAGTGAGGCAGTAACAGATGATACCAGAATTTGTAGAATTAGTGTGAATTTCTCTCTGCTTTGATTTGATTTTAGCAAGTCAAAAAATTATAAGTAATCTTAACTCTTGGGACTGCAGATATCTCTAGGGGATTCTTATTTCAATTCCTTTGGGTATGTACCCAGAAGTGGGATTGCTGGCATATGGTAGTTCTATTTGTTTTAGGAACTTCCACACTGTTTTCTATAGTGGTCGTGCCAATTCCTGCACTTCCATTTTTTATCTGGGGCTGGAGCTGGGAGTAGCAGGAGATGGGGAACTACGGAGTTGGAAAAATGACAGTGAAAAATGTTATTTGTATCAGATGTATAAAAAAATATTAAAGCACAAGCATCTTAGATTCTTAGAGTCATATATGTGACTTCTATGATCAACTTTGCCTAACATTCCACTCGAAATGTGAATATCTGCTGAATTATTCTGGCAGTAAGTCTACCCTTTGCCTGGGCTTTTTAAATGGCAATGATCTCACTACCTAACCAAGTAGGATCTCTTCTATTTACATATCTATTACTGATATTCATACTTGGCTGGATTTTGATTTATTCTAACATTATTTGTCCAGGCTCTGCCCTCTGGAAAAAATAAGAATATATTAATAGTAGTAGAAATAATAATACGGATATGTATACTAGCTTAATTATTAAAAGAACTCTTTGCATTAGACGGAATTATCATTCTCATTTGAGCAATGACTGTGATTTTTCACTCTTTCACATCATAGCCTTTTAAATATATAAAAATTAGTATTAGTTAATTATCCTCACTTTCTGTAACTGTTTCTCATTAAATGGTTTCAGGACACTTCATCTTTTTTGTCCTATTCTGCATGTACTATAGTTCGTTGATATTCTTGTAATGTTGTGGTTCTTTGAAATCGCCATAGAAGTCTAGATATAGTTGGAACAGCACATAATTCAATTGGATTAGCCTACATTTGGGCAAAATCATCTAACACAAAGGCTATTTTATAATAAAGTATCGAATATCTCATTTAATTTATTAGGCGTATCACTTTCATACCATCGTAAAGTCAAAACATTCTAACCATCATAAGTCTGGGACTGTCTGTACTTCCTCTTCCTGGAATATCCTTCCTCATATTCTTCACGTGGCTAACTCATTCTCTACTCAAGTCTCAGCTCAAATCTCAAAGAGGTACATCTGAACACTTTATCTAACCTTTTTCTCCAGTTACTTTTTACCATTAACTTATTCTATTTTCTTCACACCACATGTCACTAAATTTATCATGCTTTTGCTTGTTGACCTGTCATTGATATGCATTCCCATTAGACCATAAATCCCATGAGAGCAGCGACCATGCCAATTTTATACATCACTATATCCTATATCACTAGCATTGTGCCTGGTGCATACTATGTTCTCGATAAATACTTTCTGAACTGAAAACAAAGGTAGTATAGTAGAAAACGTACATGCTTTGGAACCAAACATACCTGAGTTTAAACACTGGACCTATCATTAAAACTATGTGACCCTAATTAAGTGATTTAACCTCTTTGAGTGTCAAGTTTCTTGTTTATAAGTGATAATAATGCTTGTCATGTAGAGATGTTTTAAGGACTAAACTAGCGAACAAATGAAGAATGTGTGACAGACAGCAGCTCCTCTTAGTTGCATGCCATATGAAAATGTGATAAGCCAGTCTTTTATGACTTAAAAGTGTTCTGAATATCATGTTGAAAAGGAAATGTGTTAAGATGAACTCCTAGAACATGTCACTGGAAAAATTCCTAAAGATCATCACTGATTCAGTAATTAATACTGAAAGAAGTACATGAAAGAAATATCATTTCAAAGCTAAGAAGAATGGAGACAAAGAAGGGGACAGAGAGGAAGAAAATAAAAAATAAAGTTGTCAAACAAAATACTCAGTATTAGGCGTGGTACATGGAACTCGGCATTTTCACATACTGTGGAGGGCCATAAGTGAGATAATCATTGTGGAAAGTGGTTTGTCAATGTCCACCCCAAAATAAAAAATGTGCATAATCTTTGGGCCAGCAATCCTTCTTCTAGGAATTTATCCCAGGGAAATAAGAAAGTATATATGCAAAGCTTTAATTATAGCAATGCTCATCGAAACACTGATTACAATACTGAAAAAAAATCAAAACTTAAATATTCAGCAACAGGAAAGGAGTTAAATAAATGCTATATATATATATGTGTGTGTGTGTGTGTGTGTGTGTGTGTGTGTGTATTTAATAGCGACACTGGGAAGCTATTAAGTTATGTTTTAAAGACTATCCAATGATATAAAAGATGTCTTTACATATTATTTTTAAGCCTTATTGAAATGTAATTCACATATCATCCAGTTTACAATTCAATGGTTTTAGTATACTCACAGTTGTGCCATCATCACCATGATCAACTTTAGAACACTTTTATCATCTCCAAAAGAAACCTTGTAACTATTAGCAGTCACTCCCCATTCCCATCTCCTTCCAGACTGCCTCTGGCAATCATTAATCTACTTTTTGTCCTATCGACGTGCCTATTTGGAAATTTCCTATACAGTATGTGAATTTGTTGAGTCTGACTTCCTTCACTTAGCGTCACGTTTTCAAGGTTCATCCATGTTATAGCTTCCTTCCTTTTTATTGCCAAATAATAGTCCATTGTATGGATATGCCACTTTTTGTTTGCCATTCATCAGTTGTTAGACATTTGAGTTGTTTCCACTTTTATGGACACTATGAAAAATGCTACTATGAAAATTCTTGTACAAGTTTTTGTCTGAACATAGGTTTTCAATTGTTTTGGTATATACCCAGCAGTAAAATTACTGTATCATATGATGATTCTATATTTAATTTACTGAAGAGCTACCCAAACTTTCCATAGCAGTTTCACTGTATAACATCCCCACAAATAAATATGGGTTCCCATTTATCCACATCCTCACCAACACTTGTTATTATTATCTATCTTTTTGTATATTTCTATCCTAGTAGATGCGAGGTGTCATCTCATTGTGGATTTGATTTGCATTTCTCTAATGACTAATGATATTGAGCATCTTTTTTTTTATGTATTTATCATACATTTGTATATCTCCTTTGGATAATTATCTGGTTAGATCCTTTGCCAATTTTAAAAGCAGGTTGTTAATCTTTCTATTGAGTATTAACAGTTCACCTTGATAAAAATCCCCTATATAGGATTTGTAAATATTTCCCACAATTCTGAGAGTGGTCTATTCATTTTTTTGATGGTGTCCTTCGAAGTAAAAAGTTTTTAGTTTTGATGAAATCTAAATTTTTTCATTTATCTCTTATATTTTTTGTGTGATATCTAAGAAATTTTTGCCTAACCAAAGGTCATGAAAATGTACACCTATGTTTTCTTCTAAAAGTTTTATAATTTTAGCTTTTACATGTAAATCTTTCATCCATTTTGAGTTAATTTTTATATATGGTGTGAATATTGGGTCCAAATTCATTCTTTTGTACATAGATATCCAGTTGTCCTGGCACAATTTGTTGAAAAGACTTACTTCTCTACTGAATGGTCTTGATACTCTTGTTGAAAATCAATTGACTGTAAATTGAGGGTGCATTTTTGTACTCTCAATTCTATCCCATTGATCTATATGTCTACTATGATTCCAGTAGCACACTGTTTTTATTGCTGTAGCTTTCTGGTAGTTTTTGAAAGTGACTATGTTAATCTTTTTTTCAAGATTATTTTGGCTATTCTGGGTTACTTGAATTTCCATATAAATTTTAGGCCTGAGTTGTCAATTCCTGAAAAGAAAAGGAGTTGGAATTTTAATAGAGGTTGCATTGCATCTGTAGACAATTTGAGTATTGCCATTTTGTTAATATTAAGTGTTTACATCCATGAATATGGGATGTCTTTCCATTCATTTAGATTTTATTCAATTTCTTTCAAAACAACTTCATAAATTTTAGAGTATAAGTGCTACACTTATTTGGTTAAACTTATAACTAGTTATGAGATTCTTTTAAATGCCTTTTAAAATATAATTTCTTTCTTCATGTCCTTTTCTGATTGTTCATTGCATGTGTGTAGAAATAACAATAACTGTGTTATTGTGCAGGATATGATCTTATACCCTACAACCTTGTCGAACTTGTTTATTAGCTCTACTAGTGTGCACATGTGTGTGTGTGTTGTATGTTGTGTGTGTTACTTAGGGTTTTCTATGTATAAGATCATCTCATCTTCAAATACATATGGTTTTACTTCTTTCTAAACTAAATACCTTTTATTTCATTCATTGCCTAATTTCCCTGGCTAAAGCCTCCAGTACAATGTAGAATCAAAGAAATAAGAGTTTTATTCTTAAACTTAAACAAAATCAATTTTTTATCGTTAAGTATGATGTTAGTTCTGAGATTCATGATAAAAATACTCAACAAACTGGGGGACTTCCTCAAGCTAATATCTTTTCAGTATTTATTATATTGATATTATTTTTCATCTGTTATTGATACTATATATCATATGAATGGTTTTCTAAAATTGAACAGTTTCTACAATCTGAATACCCCAAAGCCAATATATATTATGTTCAATACATTGGTAAATCCAACTGCCAGTATTTTATATTGTATTCATGCATTTCTATTTTGCAGGATCATAAATAAAATTCAGCTATGATTTAAATTACTTTTTCTATGTTTCTTAAAAGTTTTAACAGGGTTATACCACCTCCATAGAATGTATTGGAGACAATTTCCTTCATTCTTTATGCTCTAAAACAGACTAAGTAGCATAGAAAATTGTCTATTCTTTGAGAAAATGAAATGGCCAATAGGTGAATCTTTCTTAGCCTAGAGTATTTTAGGAAGGAATTTATTTTTACACTTAAAAATTTCCTTCATTTTTTTTTTTGTTTTAGATTTTCTATCTTTACATATATAAATTTGGTCATTTATATTTTCCCAGAAAATTATATTTTATGGATACTTTCTAAGATTTTCATTCACTTACAGATTTTATTCTTCAGACCTTTCATATGTCTAGTTTTTTCATCATTTTCCTTTTTTGTTTGCATTTCATCATGGATTTATTTATGCTAGATTAATTCATCTTAATATGGTCTTCAATTCATGTCTATATATCACATTTTTTTCTTTGAAATAAAAGCAATTTTGATCCTATTTAAGATTATGAACTTTTAGTAGATTAATATTCTAATCCCTCTTTGTTATTCAGGTGAATATAAAAGAAATCTGATTTTTCAGTACTTTAAGTCATAACTAAAGTACAAGTACCTAATAACAATGTACTCTAATTTCAAAGTATCCAAAAGCAAATAAAAAGCTCTTCGTTAGTTCAATGTCCAATTCTGGGGATTAAAATGAAAGTTGCTATCAACATTATGCTACCCAATATTGAAAATAACCAGCTTTTTTCTTTAACATGAATGTTTTTAAAAGACCTTTTCATATTTTGGTTGCAGATACAATTTAACTTATTAATTTCCTTACATGTGAATATAATTGCTTCTTCACAACAAAAAGAGTTTCTTCTAAATGTCCATCGAGCATAATATGGAATATATATATTTTTTTCCATTTCCATTCAATAAAATTAGTGCCATGTGATTTTCAAAAGGTACAGAAGTAATAAAACCCGCATTTCCACAGCTTGGAAATTAACTTTACTCATATACAAATAAAACTGACATTAGTTCAACTGGGTAGGCACTTCAGTGGATGGAGCTTACATGCTTAACTAAATCATTACTCTAAAATAACTGTTGCTGCAGACCTTGTTGCTGTGTACTTGATTTTTAGATTTCCTAAAGTCTCAGCAAGAAGATTGCTTAAGCTTGAAAAACATCCATGTATGGCTTGACCTTCTTTGGAGGGGATTTAGTGGCATTTAAAAAAAAATAACGCTGACAGCACAGTAAAGAGACTAATATTCAAACATGAATTACTATAGACTGTCTGGATTTTATTTCCCCAACATGTGTTTATGACAATCTATTTCTTTTTGATTTGTTTGTGACCTGCAGACCAGTATTAATCATTCAGAAGAGTTGAAACTTACTTTGTTTTAAAAATTCTGGTAGAGGGTGGGGTTGAATTTTACATGCAATATTTAAAATGATAGAATGATATTTAAATACAACAGTTTGCCTCAAATGCCACAGAACCTGAAATAAAAGGTAAGAAAAATGGATATATATGCTAAACTACAGAGACATCAAATTACTTTAAAACTTCACTTTTAAACTGATGTTTCCCAAACTGTTGTGTAGAAACCCTCTACGTCAGAGTGACCTAGGGGATTGCTAAAAATGCAGATTTCTAGGACCTATTTTAGACTTAAGGAATTCGACTATGTAGGGGTGAGGTTAGGGAATCAGCATTTTAACAAGTTTATCAGTTGATTATCATCAACAATGAAGTTTAAGAATCATTGTCTCCCATCTCTTCTTGAATCATCTTTTATCCTTGGCTAGCCTTTCCCCCAGCTTATAATGTCCAATTAGTTGTCAGTTCCTGATGGTATTATTCAAGAAAAAGATTATATTGAGCCAGTCCCAGTGTTAGGAACTTGGAATAAAAGATAATTAAGACATAAACCCTGACCTTAATCAGTATAGTCTTGTTACGAAGCTCCTCATGAAAATAAACAATTTTAATAAAATACAGTTTTATTATTACACTATGTGCTCCAGGGACTAGTTTTTATTATTACACGATGTGCTCAAGGAGGGCTACCTAAACTATTCTGGGGAAGAAACGTATGAGGTTACCAAAGGATATTATTATACCTTATTCCTAAAGGAAAAGAAGGAGTAAACTAGACTAAAAGGTAAGGCAATAGCATTTCAGGCAGAGGAAATATATGCAAAGGCAAAATGGTAAAAAAAATAAAATAAAATAAAAAAAGGCTTGTGCTTTGGGGAAATATAAAAATCACCTTTGTTCAAATGTGCAGTGAGAGATAGGTAAGCATGAAATTAATCTGGGGACATAGTTAAGATCGAGATCATAGAAACTGTTTTATACACAGTGGGGGAATTGGACTTTATCCAGAAGGACATAAATATCCACTGAAAGATTTTAAGCAAAGGTAAAAAATGATCAGATTTGCAATTTGGAAATATAATACTGGTTACTCTGTGGAAAATAGATTTTATGGGGGCAAGCTTGGAGCTAGTGAGTCCAATTACGTGACAGGTGAAATAATTCAGATGAGAGAGGGAACTAGTGAAGAGTTAGAAGGGATACGGAAGTGGTGCAAATCTAGGAAATACTTAAGAGTTTAAATAGGTGGGATAAGATGATTGTTTGAATGTGGAACATGACAATAACTCCTTGTTTCTAGAATGAGTGACTGAGGAGAATGGGGTATCACAATATGAGATAAAGTATATAGGACAAGGAGTTGATTTGGGAACTAGAGATCGTAAGTTCCATAAATGACATGTTTAGCTATAAGTGCTTCTTGGAAATTTGGTTAGAAATGCTAGGTAGGAAGTCAGCAATATGAACAAGAAACTCAGAAGTATCTGCATTGTAAATACAGGTTTTGGAGTCATTCGCATATAGATGGGAGTTAAATCTGTGAGAGTAGATGAGATCATGCAGAGAAGAGTGTAAAGGTAAGAACATCTAAACTGAAAACAGAACCTTGGAAAACACTAATATTTTTCCAAAGCCACTCATATATTTTAAGAGTGTGTTACAGCATCACCTACCTTCCAGTTACCAAAATCTATATTGATTATCTATTGCTGTGTTAACAACTCATCCCAAAATTAGCATTTGAAAGACAACAAACATTTATCATATCATACAGTTTATGAAGGTCAATAATCTGGGAGCAGTTTAGCTGGGAATTTCTAGCTCAGGTCTCTCATGAGGTTAGTCAAGAAGTCCGCCAGGACTACAGTCATCTGAAGTCTCGTTGAGCCTGGAGAATGAATTTACTTCTCAGTCTACAGACATGGATATTGGCAAGATTCTTTGGTTCCTCAAGACAGACCTTTATATACAATGGTTTACAATATGGCATGTAACTTCTCCCAGAGTTAGTAATGAGAGGGAGAGGGAGAGTGACAGACAGAGAGAAGAGAGAGGAGAGAGAGGGAGGAGCTACAATGTCTTTTATGAAAATCTCAGAAGTGATATACCATCACTTCTGCCTTTTTTTATTAGTCACACAGACCAATCCTTGGAGAGTACCCAAGGGCACACAAGGGTTTAGATACCAAGAGGCAGGGATCACTGGGAACAATTTTGTTCAATAGCTACTATGAATACAAATCTCAATATTATCTTTTTGATTCAGTTTTGCATCATTAGAAGAGGGATAGTTTTCAGTTCCTCTTATAACATCATCATCATCATCATCGTCATTTGTAAATAAAGCCATTTCACAAGTGCTTGCTATATTTTCAATCTATTTCCCATTATACCCTTCATGCAATGTACCTGATTATTAGTGCAATGAAATGAGGTCAGATTCTGCAAATAAACCCATGTTAAAATCTGGTTTCAATATAAATTAACTTTGTATCATAAGCATGTTATTTAAATGTTTCTAGCTTTATTGAGGTGTAACTGACAAATAAAACTTGTATATATTTAAGGTGTAATTTAAAATACACATACATTGTGAAATAATTACCACAGTGAAGTTAATCAACATGTTCATCACCTCACACAGTTATGTTTTTGTGTGTGTGTGTGGAATGAGATAACTGAAGATCTACTCTCTTAGCAAATTTCAAGTATACAGCATGATATTAACTAGTCATCATGCTATACCTTATACTCTCAGAACTTATTGATCTCATAACTGAAAGTTTGTACTCTTTGACCAACATCTCCCCATTCTGCCCAACCTCTAGCTCTCTGGTTCTGTGAGTTTGACTTTTTTAGATTCCATATATAAGTGAGGTAACTATTTATCTTTCTGTATCTGGTTCATTTCACTTAGCATAATGTCCTCCAGGTTCATCCATGTTGTCCCAAATGGCAGGATCTCCTTTAGCAAGGCTGAATAACACTCCATTATAAATACATAGACTTAATTTTCTTTATCCATTCATTCATAAACAGAAACTTAGGTTGTTGCCATACCTTAGCTCTTATGAATAATGCTGTAACGAACATAGCAGTGCAGAAATCTCTTTGAGATACTAATTTCATTTGCTTTGGATATATCCAAAAGTGGCATGACTGATTTTATGAAGATACTATTTTAATTTTTTTGGGGAACCTCCATACCGTTTTCTATAATGGCTCTAACAATTTATATTTGCACCAACAGTACATGAGAATTTCCTTTTTACCACATGCTCACCAACAGTTGTTATCTCTTGTCTTATAATAGCCGTTCTTAACAGGTATGAGGTAATATCTCAGTGTGGTTTTGATTTGCATTTCCCTGCTGATTAGTGATATTGAGCACCTTTTCATGCATCTGTTGACCATTTGTATGTCTTTTGTGGGGAAGTGTCTATTCAAATTCTTTGCCCATTTTTTAAAAATTAGATTACTTTTTTTTTTTTTTGCTATTAAACTGTAAGAATTCCTTTTATATTTGGGGTATTAACATCTTATTGGGTATAAGGTCTGAAAATATTTTCTCCTATTCCATAGGTTGGCTCTTCATTTCGTTGTTTCCTTTGCTAAACAGGAGCTTTTTGGTTTGACGTACTCTCACTTTTTAAATTTTGTTTTTGCTGCCTGTGCCTTTGGCGTCAAATCCAAAAAAATCATTGTCAAGACCAATGTCAAGGAACTTTTCCTCTATGTTTTCTTCTAGGAGTTTTATGATTTCGGGTATCACATTTAAGTCTTTAATCTATTTTGAGTTAATTTTTGTGAATGATGTAAGATAGTTCAATTTTATTCTTTTACATGTGGATATCCAGTTTTCCCAGCATTAGTTATTGAAGGACTATCCTTTCCACACTGTGTATTCTTGGCATCTTTGTCAAAGATTAGTTTACCATATTTGCATAGGTTTATTTCTGGGCTCTTTATTCCATTGGTTTATATGTCCGTTTTTATGGAAGTACCATACTGTTTTGATTACAATAGCTTTATAACATAGGTATAAATCAGGAAGTGTAAAGCCTCCAGCTTTTATCTTCTTTTTTTAAGATTGCTTTGGATATTTGGGGTCTTTTGTGGTTCCATATAAATTTCAAGATCATTTTCTCTATTTCTTTAAAAAATGCCACTAGAATGGCATCCGATCCTTGGCATAAGGATTGGATTGAATATGTAGATAGCTTTGGATAGATAATTTAACAATACAAATTCTTCTAATCCATGAACACTGAATATTTTTCCATTTTCTGTGCCTTAATTTCTTTCATCAGTGTCTTTTAGTTCTCAGTGTACAGATCTTTCACTACCTTGGTTAAATTTATTCTTAAGTATTTTCTTCTTTTTGATGATATTATAAGTGGGATGGTTTTCTTAAGTTTTTGGGTAGTTTATTGTCAGTGTATAGAAACACAACTGATCTTTGTACATCGATTTTATAACCTGCAACTTTACTGAATTCATTTATTAGTTTCAACAATTTTTTTTTTAGTGGAGTCTTTAGTGTTTTTTATATATAAAACCATGTAATCTCAGACAGAGACAATTTTACTTCTTTCTTTCCTATTTTGATGCCCTTTATTTCTTTTTCTTGACTAATTGCTTTGGCTAGGGTGTCCAGTTTTATGCTGAATAGAATTGGTGAAAGTGGGCACTTTTGTTTTGGTCCTGATCTTAGGGGGAAAGCTTTTACTCTTTCTCTGTTGAATATGATGTTAGCTATGGGATTGGCATATGTGGCCTTTATTATCTCGAAGTACATTTCTTCTGTACCTAATTTGTTGAGAATTTTTATCATTAAAGGATCTTGAATTTTGACAAATGCTTTATCTGCATCTATTGAGATGATCATGTGATTTTTATCTTTCATTCTGTTAAAGTGATGTCTCACATTTATTGATTTGCCTATGTTTAATCACTGTTGCATCCAAGGGATAAATGCCATTTGATCATGTTGTAAGATCCTTTTAATGTGCTGATAAATTTGATTTTGCTGAGTAGTTTTACATCTTTATTCATCAGGAATATTGGTCTATAGTTACCTTTTCTCGTAGTGTCCTTGACCGGCTTTACTATCAGAGTGATGCTGGCCCATAAAATGAGTTTAGAATGTTTCCTTCTCTTCGATTTTATAGAATAGTTTCAGAAGCTTTGGCACTAATTCTTCTTTAAATATTTGGTAGAATTAATTATGAAGTCACCTGGTTCTGGGATTTTCTTTGTTGAAATGTTTTTGATTGCTGATTCAATATCCTTACTTGTTATTAGTCTATTCAGATTTTCTGTTCTCCATGATTCAGTCTTGGTAGGTTGTATGTTTATAGGACTTTACTCCTTCTCAGTTATCCAATTTGTTGGTGTATAATTGCTCATTGTAATCTGTTATGATACTTTGTATTTCTCTGGTATCAGTTGTAATGTTTCCTCTTTCATTTATAATTTTATTTATTTGAGTTTTCTTTTTTCTCTGTCACTCTAGCTAAAGGCTTGTCAATTTCGTTCATCTTTTCAGAAAACCAAATCTTAGTTACGTTTATCTTTTCTATTGTCTCTCTAGTCTCTACTTCATTTATTTCTGCTTTAATCTGTATTATTTCCTTCCTCCTGCTAACTTTGAGCTTAGTTTGTTCTTCTTTTTCTAGATTTTTTGAGGTGTAAAGGTAGGCGGTTTGAGATCTTTCTTAAGCCCCTCTGGGCTGCAGTCACAGAGTAGTCTTGCCTACTGATAGACCTGTCTGGAGACAAGCTCTTCCATGCCCCTGAAGGCAGACCAGCCAAAGTTGGTCCAGTTGTGGAGCTTGAAGCAGCTCTATGATCAGCTCCAGCTCTACTCAGCCCAAAGCAGTCCTGACTGACTGGGAACCCAGCAAGTGGCATACCCAGCCATGCCCCCAGAGACAGGCCTGTAGACTTTGATCCCAGCTGCGGACATTGAAGCAGCCCTGTCATTTGATTCTAATCTCCTTCACCTGTGGTCTAGGCATAGTCCTGCCTATTTAGGAACCTACCCAGTGACCCAGCAGGAGCCATCCCAGGAACTTGGCCAGAACCATGCATGTCCACGCTTCTGGTATCAGGCTCTCCAACTGGGACCTCTACTGTAGACCCAACAGCAGCCATATGACCTGGCTCCAAGTCTGCTCTACTGTGATTCTGGAGGCAATACTATCTGTCTGGGGAACTGACAAGAGATCTTTATCTGCCAAAACCAGTCTGTAAAGACTTGAAGAGGTCTTTGCTCCTTCAAACATACAGACACCAATGCAAGGCTACACAGGTCAAGAAGAATCAGACAAACATGACACCACCAAAGGAAACTAATAAAGCTCCAGTAACCAAACACAAAGAAATGGCGATAAGTATTGACTGACAAGGAATTCAAAATAATTATCTTAAAGAAGCACGTTGTTTAAATTTTGATACTTAGTTTTAATCTCTTATCTTTTAAAAAGGAATAATAACCTCTCTACCTCACCATGATATGTGAGTATCAAATGTTAATGTATGTTGAGGACCAAGCAGAGTGCCAGGTACATAATAAGCGCTCAGTAAATGTGAGTTATTTTGATTAATATCCAGCCAAGTATTTTTGCTCACATTTCCCCTCTATATCTCGCACTTTCTGGATTCCATGCTTTTTCCAGGGCTTACTCTGTCAAGAATATACTTTGCCTCTCTTATGTATGTTCATAATATATCGAGTCTTAAAGGTCAAGTTCAAGTTTTTTTCTTCTTCCTAAATCCCAACTGGAGGTTACTTCTCTTTCCTCCAAACTCTCATGATACATCATCTGTACATTTATTATGGTACATACAGCATTTTCTACTACATATATGACTACTTGTGTGCATATCTAGTTACACAACTAGCCTATAAACTCTCCAAAAGAAGAATATTTGTCCTATTCATCTTTTATCTCCCACAGTGCCTATTACAGAACCAAGCATTTATTAGGAACTCAATAAATCCTCCGTGAATAAAATGTTCAAAAACAAACCCAAATTCTTTAGCTTGATCTCTACTATCTTTTTCTGAGTATTCCTTTGGTAAGGCAAAATATATGAAGATAACATACTAACTTCAAAATTATCCCTTTGACCCTTTTCCTGCCATCCTATTCTAAGGCTTTAATTTAAACTTTTGCAAATATTTGGACACATATCAGGACACTGTATGCTAAACCACACTCTTCTCAAGGAGAAAGTAGATTGGACAATTTATCATCTCTAAACTGCTGCGTCTCTAACTATTGTAATTTATACCTCCAGCATTGTATAAACAGATTTTTATTGGGTTATTTTTAATAAGAACCAGTGCCTTTGTACCACTGCGTAGCACCTTCTCTGTACATATTTAGGTATAATCAATTCTCAGGTAAAGGTGGGTAAATTGTTCCATTTTGAGAGCTAACACCTGCATTTTCTGCTTTATTTCTTGCTTAGCTACATCTTCTCTTGATAGTTAACAGGCCTCGTTTGAATTGCCTGCTTTGTTGACAACTCACACTATTTATTCTTTGATTACATGCAATGGGAAATGCTTCAAAGAGAAAACACTTAAATCCCCACTCAAGGAAAGGCTTAACAAGGTGCAGGTGAGCTTAGGGCGAAGCTAAAATAAAGAGCTTTCACCAACATGGAACAAAGGCAAAATGCGTAGAGGTCAATTTTGGGAACCTGGAGGACCTTGCAGGATTTCTTAAATCAGTTCTTCATTCTGTGGAGTCACTGCTTTAATTAATTTAAACCCCAAGGCAGCAATAATGAAAGAATTAGTAATGTGACTTTGTTTTGCAATAGGAAATAACTTAAAAGAGAAGAGGAAAAGATAGTAACTTTATTTATTAAGGCAAAACATTTATGGTATTTAAATTAAGCACCTTTAATATAATGTTTTCTGTTCCTAGATGCTCCTGAAATTTTCACTCACATATGTGCTTAATGAGGATATGACTCATTATATGCATAGTTGAAAGAAGTGATGATGACATTCTCTAATGTATGCAAACTACTAAATACTTCCAAAAAACATGCATTTGTTTCATAGGCTGTTAGAATTGGAAGGGACCTTACAAATCATTCAGAGCATTCACTTAACTTTACATTTAGGAAAACCAAGTACCAGAGAGAAGTAACTTTCCGGTGAACAAGCTAGTCAGTGATAGCGCTAGTGCATAACACTTTTTGCTGTCTATGAAACTGCCTAGTGGCCTCTTTAACTACCTTCTAATGGATTAAACTAGTTTTTCTTTATTCCTTTTTATTCTCCCATGGGCTTGAAGTTATATGTTGTATTTCTATTTATAGCATGTATCTTTAAGTTTTTAGCATGTCTAATTAATCTAAAGTCTAAAGTTAGCCAATACCTCTCTCCGCCTCTGGAATACTATAAGGGCCTTAGAATGCTTAGGCAGGCAATTTTGGTTGCCTAAATGACAGGCATTTTGTTCTCTTCTTCCTCGCTAACAGAACCATGGTTTTATTCAAATATTGAAAAAAAAAGTTTCAGGTTAGTGAGCCTCTCACAAGGTAATAAATCATGATTGGTCTAAGTCAAACTGGAAAGTCACATTCCCCTCTGCCAATGATTGCTTGAGGCCAATAGGATATAAGGAGGAGTCTGTTCTCAAGCTACAGGAAAAGATGTCTTAACCTGATAATAAAAAGAGAAAGATATAAGAGAAGACATTTTTCACTGCCTTCTTTCTTTCTGCTTGTGAATGTATTTGTATGAGAACATTGTATTTGAGCTGTTCTGACCATCTTCTAATCATGAGAGGAAATAGCAGAGACTTCCTATAAAAGGAGCAGAATGAAAAACACAGCTTACGTCCTCAATTGTATAATTGAGCTGCTGCACCAACTCAGAGGACTATTGACCTCTGGACTTCCCGATATGCAAAATAATTATTTCCAATTGTTTAAGGCTCTTTTAGTAAAGTAATTCATTATTTCCAAGCAAAACCTTCTAAAATCATTTGAATCCTTAAGTCACTCTTACATCTGACATTATTTTTAGACAATATTTTACTCATTTTCAGTATTAATACTTTTTTGAGTCAATGCTTCTTCAGATTAGGAAAAACGAAAAGCAATTTCTTAGTTAATCATGATTTCTTGTGCCTCATTGCTTTCAGGCTTCATTTTTTTTTTCCTTCGTGAAGTTTGTCTTTTAGTATTTCAGTGATAGTTTGTTAATGGAAAATCCTCTCAGTCTTTACCTGAAAATATTTTTATTTTGTCCCCATTCATGAACGATAATTTATATACATTTAAAATTCTAGATCAACAGTTATTTTCTCCTAGCATTTTGAAGATACTATTTCATTGCCACCTGGTGAGAATTGTTGCTATTGAGAGTCAACTATTAATCTAATTACCATTCCTCAGTATAAGTTTGTGTTTCAATATTATCTCTTAGACTTTGATATTCTCTAATTTCATTTCAGTGTGTCTAGGTGTGGATTTATTTTTTTTTTAAACTTCACGGAACTTGATGTATTTCCTGAATCTGAGCATTAATTTTTTTCAAGTGTGGAAAGTTCTCAAATATGACACATTGAAATATTGACAATGTTTGAAGCCCTAATAAACATGTCAGACATTATTCTTCTACTCTTGAATTTTTAAACCTCTACTCCATAACTACAATCTCTTTAATCTTCTGTACTTTATTCTAGATAATTTCTTCAGAACTTTCATTTTAAAATTTATTTTTCATTTTTTGTTAACCTGCTACTTTAAAAAGTCTATTGAGTTTAAAAAATTTTTATACATATAATCATAAAAAATATTTTCATAAGTGCTATTGGTATTTTTTCACATCAATATGATAAAATCTCTCTGTCATTTATATATTATTTTGAAATGTAGTGAGAATTTCCTTTATATCTGTCATTTTAAATATGCTTATTTTATCACTTCTGATAAATATATTATTTCAAGTTCTTGTGAGTTTAATTTCTCTCTTTGCTGTGAGAAATTTGCTGTGTGAAATAATCCACCTCCTCAGTGGTGGATTATTTCCTAACTTCCCTTGAGATTTAGGATGTAATCTCTCTTCAGCAGCTAAATCTTGCAAGTCCCAGTACGAATGTGTATCCCTTCAGAGAAATTTTGTTTTTGCTTCTGCTTGGAAGCATCACTGGACTTGCATAAGTTTTTAATGTTAATTTATCAGTTTGGTAGTTCCCCGATAAAACTGATAGTAAAAATTCAAACTCGGAGTTAATATGCAGGAGGCCCATGGTTACAAATTCACAGGAGAAGCTTCTTCTACTCTCAGTCCAGGCTGAGATATACAAGTATCTTTTTCATCTCTCTTTGAATATAAATATATTTTTTTTGTATTTTTCAAATATCATTGAGCTTGTAACCCTTTGAGTGTTCCAACTTTACATCACATTCTCAGAGATCCAGTTTCCTTCCTCACAAATTTCAATGTTATCATTTTCTTATGATTGCTAGACCCTTGCAATAAAAATGTTGAAAAGGGACAAACAAAGCTGTCATAATTGTACATGTAGGAAACTAAAATGAATACATAAAGTAAGTAAAAATACTAAAGTGTGTCATGGCAGATGGCAATATTAACAAATGTAAAAAGTCCACTGTGTTTCTATACATTAAAACTATGTAGGCGATATGATTTTTCAAAAGATATCATTAATACTATCAACAAAAATCATAAATTACTGGTTAAATAAAGTATAGTGCAGTCATACAATGGAATGTTATACAACTCTAAAAAAGACCGAGTAGTATGTTTATAGAGAGCTATGGAACTGTTTCCAGAATATACTGTTAATTGAAAAAAAGCAAGGCAGAAAAAGAATGGTATAAGTTAACTAATAAAACAGGCATAGGAGTATGCACAGATACGTTAATACATTCTCAATATAGGGATAAACTAAACAATGCTAAGTACCTATAAGGGGAGAGAGCAAATCGGGTGAAGAGGACATGAATGGGAGGTACAGTTTTCTCATTGTACCTTATTTTGCATATTTGACTTGGCAGCATGTATTTGTTTAAACAATTATAATACAATATTATATCAAGATGAAGAAAAGAAAAGGATGATAATCAAAAATAAAGAGCAACGTAAAAAAGAACCCGAGTCTGTATTGAGACAGTGATTTAACCATGCAATAATTTGACTCTACATCCCCAGTGGGGTATACTCTAAGTAAAAAAAGACTGCCATCTAAGTTTTATGTTTGAAATAACATTTTTAGAATTGATACTGGTATTGGTATTGATATTGAGAAAATATATATATGTACGTATATACATATATACATGCATATATATATACATATATATATACACATATATAAAACATGTTATTATATTATTAAGAAAAAATATTTTTCAGTATGAAAAGACATAAAATTATAAATCAAAGAAGTTAAGTAAAAACACTGTAATCCTATATTTGAATTAGAAATATCAGTATAAATTCACAATATATTATCTCTTAAAAATAAGATATACCCTAATGCCAAAAGTTTTAAGTGATTTAAAATTCTATTTTTGGTGTTAGTGTTGGTTTCGTCATTCAAAGACCATTTTGTATGTATAGTGAGATAAAGAAAATGAGTTATTCATTTTCACCTTTGAGAACCACCTTTGGCATGGAAGAAATATACACAGGTGAGATTGATTAGGCCAAGTAAATAAGCTATGGTCCTGTATCTGATTTGGAAATATCAGTATGAAGTCCTGAAAGATTAGATCTTTAAAAATATCTATTTCCTAGAACTTTCCACTGAAGAAGTCTGGAAAAAAAATGAAACACAGTAGGAATGAGCATACCTAGCACTCAGATAACAGTCTGTAAAAAATATTTCAACAACAAAAAAATCAGAGATACTTGAATAAATGACTCATTCAAAGATAGAGACAAGAAATATATTAGATGAACCTCACAAATTTTATATCAAAATCAAGGAACCTAGCAAAGACTAGTAGGATAATATGAAAAGACTCAGGAACTGACTCAAATGGGATTCTCTTGGCTTAAGATTGAACAATTTGTGCATCAATGATGATAATAACTGCAATTGATTTTTACAAAATAAATATGTTCAAGTTGATGTTTATGATTACATTAAATTTCATCATTGATTACATTGGAAGATCCTAGGGAAGCAATACATTATTCTAAAAACTAGAAAATAAAATGAAATATTCAAGCATTTTTTTTTTTTTACTTTTCCCATGTTTATTATACTTCAAGGTTTTAGGAGAATTCCTTCATGCTAGCTCCATATTGACCTTGCATGTGTCCACACAGACCACCACATAGGCAAGCTTTAACTGCTGCTTACCTAATTCTTGAGAGCATACTCTATGATACCCCTGGAACATGGGATGACAAATAATCTTGTAAAGAGCTGCTACAAGGCTATTTTTTAAAATTATTTTTTATTGATCGATTTTTTTAATTGAAGAAATGATTTAAATTTTTTTGCTATTTCTTTTTCTTAATTCTTTTTTAATTTTTCAATTATAGTTGGCATACAGTACAAGGTTATTTCTTATTCATCACTCTATCTTTATCTTTAGGGAGGCTGTCATGAGGCACTTTCAATCATCTCCCAACTTCTGCCTTTCACCTCCCCCAACTAGGGTAGTTTCAGGCTATAAAACTTATTCACGACAGCATGAAATCGACTCCTCAGCAGCAGGGCACTCTACCATTCTCGTTGTCATCTGGCCTTTTGTTTCAGTGTTGTCCCATGGCACATGGTATGTGGGAAGTTGATACCACAGCTAATCTTGCTTTTGTTGCCTGTGTAAGTAATAGAGTATCATAACTATGTATAGTGTCGGATGGGTACTAGACTTATTGGGGTGATCACTTCATAAGTTATATAAATGTCTAATCACTATGTTGTACACCTGTGACTAATATAGTATTGTATGTTAACTGTAATTGAATTTTTTTTAATTTAAAAATAGAGTATCTGAATTTATAAAGGGATCATTACTTCTTTACTGGCCAAATCTGTCAGCCTGCTTGACAAGTAGATGATGGGGAAAAGTTTCTACTTAAAAATATCATCCCAGTTCATAAATGTAGAAAGAATGAAAAAAATCAGAATATTAGTTTAGCATTCCACAGCCTTTAAAGGAGTAATGAATCTAAGCAGATATCATCAACAGCTGCTAATCTCACACACAAAAAAAGAGAATCGAATAATATGTGCTTCTTGATGCGATTACAAAACACCACCTATAATATAGTCTTGCCAAAAAATAATGAGAATATTTCAATCCTTTGAAATTCTTCTTCTTGATGAACCATTATCTGACCTGAAAATTGCTTCAAAATAAAATAATTGGAGGAGGAAAAGTGAGGGAATACAGATGAAAAACAAGGCCTTGAGTTGATTATTGATGCTGGGTGATAAATACATGGGTGTCTCTACCTTTGTATATATTTGAAAAGGTTTATAATAGTAACAAAAGTTTTTTTATGAAGGAGAGCGTACAAAGTAAGATATCAAGGGATATATTTAAATAAATATGGCACCCATAAGTGGAATATTGTAAGATGTTATTGGAAGATATTAAAGCATGCCAAATTTAATGAAAGTAGATAACATATTCATAGATTGGAGCACTCATATTTTAAAGATGCTTCTTCTCCCTAAATAATCTATAATTTCAATTAATTCAAATCAAAATTCTAACTGGGTTTTTAATGGAACTTGATAAAAGTATTCTAAACCTTATACATAAGTTGAAAGGAAAAGCATAACCCAAACAATTGTGAAGAAGAAAAATGGGGAGGATTAAATATAGTAGTTAAGGTAATTAAAATAATTGAAGGTATAGTAATTAAGACATTGTGATATTTTTGAAGGGATAGATAGGGTTGGTTTGATAGTTAGAAGATATTAGGACCTTTAATCAGCCTCTCAAGAATCACTTGGCCTTCCCCTCAAGGTTGCAAGATAGCTTACACTTCACCTAATATAATATTCTTACTGGAAATTCTCAAGAGGAAAATTGACTGGGCAATGATATTGGCATGCACTGGTCAAGTGCCAGGAATGTGCAATATTTTGTAATACTGGGGGAAGAATCACACAAGGAAGAATTGCCCCACTCAAAATGCTAATAATGTCCCATTGAAGAATACTGGCTTAGGGCAATCACGATTTATCCTCTGGTGCTGGGCATAAGGCACATGACTAAAACTGGGGTTCTGTTAGCAAGAAATAAGAGAGACAGCTAGTGAGAAGATAAATACCAGTGACTACAGTAGGGAGGACCAACTCTTCATGAACAGCTAAAATACGTCAAATACTCTGCTAAGCGAATTATTTTTTTTCTCACAGTGAACTTGCAAGGAAGCTCATTATTATCCCCTTTCTATAGGTGAGACTGAGCTTCAGTCTAAGGGAGCTAAATCATTTCCCCAAGCTCACATAGCAAACAAGTGGCAACATCCAGTTCCAAATCAGTGTTCATAGAAATTTCATGTGTCCATCAGAAAAAACAAACTTTATTTCTATGTTTATGAAGCATGAACAGTACAACAACTATCTCTGAATTTCTTTCTTCAAGTTGATTAGTGACTAAAGAGAAAAATCCTTGATGTTTCATGAAATTTAAGTTCCTCATTCATTGATCCTTTCTTGAGTGATGATTATTAAATTCCTAAGGCCATCCTAAACCACTTATAACTGGCTTTAAAATGAATTCTGACACACAGCTCTGCATTAAATAACCCAACATTTTCAATATCTAGTGTAAACGGTACTTTTACCACTGATACTTGAAAAACACTTAAAAAGCCTCAGAATATGAAATATGCTGTAATACTGTATATATCAGTAAATTATATTTCCAGTTTGTCCTCAATTTCAAGAAAATCCTCAGCCAAATAAACCAGCAAGCAAACAAATCACTTTAATTATAATAAATGGCAGTTTCTCTAAATATATTTCTGGCAGCAAATAGCTTCTATTATTGACTTTTGCAAAAGTAATTTAAGGGGAAACTATTCTTAATACAGTTGGGGATGCCAGGCTATGAACTGCTATTCCTCATCTATGTATATTATACTTCATTTTGATTCCTCCACCATGGAAAAAACTAATTTCCAATTTTAAGGCACTTAAGCTGATATATTTATCATGAAATTATCCATCTTGTAAATTATCTTATTCATAGTACCCCGTCGGCTAAATTTAAGATCACAATTTTCTATAGTATAGCTAAAATAATCATGGCTCAGGTCAGAAAAAAAAAAATTACTGCCTTCCTAGAGTTACAATAATATACAATAGTATTAAAATAAAACAAACTTTTGTTTCAGGTTTTCCATTGGCATGAAGTTTATATATAATGATAATTGATTAAGTAGGGTAGGTGTCTTGTTTGGTGAATAGAGCATGGGATTCAAAAACAAGATGACTGAGCTTTAAATCTCAGCTTTGCTGTGCTAGCTATGTGCTTTTGACAAATTGTTTTAACATTTCTAGGCTTGAGTTCA
Organism: Pteropus vampyrus; assembly: GCF_000151845.1. Classification (NCBI taxonomy): domain Eukaryota; kingdom Metazoa; phylum Chordata; class Mammalia; order Chiroptera; family Pteropodidae; genus Pteropus; species Pteropus vampyrus. Next base: position 318,829 of record NW_011889202.1, on the reverse strand, counting down.
TTCTTCTTCAAAACAGAGATACCATTCAACTTACAGAGTTGCTTATGAATTTGTAAAATACCTGACACATCATGAGCATTCCATAAGTGGTCGTTATTAATAATTAAATTTTAATATCATCATCATTTCATCATATATTCATTTAGGGTCTAGAACTGTTTATCTATGTGCCTTGGTAGGATGCATAATCTCTATCAATCATAATCATATCTCTACTGGACCTGATAGTCAACCAATTTGCCTGAAGGCAAAGGTACATGAGGATTAGCAATAAGTGGGAATGGTGAGGTTGAGATGGATTTAAAAGCTTAAGTATAATCCTTAGGATTTAATAATTTACTGGAAATGAAAGGGGAAAAATAATTAGTTAAGGACTATATCTGAGTTTCCAGTTTTAGTTATTTGGTAAGTAGGGGTATCATTTGTTAAGAAAAGGAATTCTTAAGAAGGAGCAGATTTGGGGTGGGGAAGAGAAAGAGAGTGAGTTGTTTGACATTTCAGTTTTCAATTTGAGGTGCCTATGAGACACTCTAAAACTGACATGTTAAAGGCAGTTGACCGAAGAGTCTACAGTTCAATAGAGAGATCTGAAATAGATTTAGAAAAGTAGACATTATTAGTATAGTTGAAACAACTTGGAACAACTGGTGTGAATGAGATCACTCTGAAAGTATAAAAGATGGGGAGAGGACCAAGAAAAGACAATCTCTCCAGACCTATATGTCTAACTGTTTACTTAACAGCTACATGCTCTCGATCTTTGTGTTCTAGCTATAATGTATTACTTGTAGTATTCCAAAAGAGACGGTATATATGCTATTCCTTCTACCTAATACTACCTGCCTATCTCCCCCACTATTTCCTCTTGTTATGCTTTAGCTAATTTCTTGTCATTTTTCTGGGAATCCGTTTAACATTGACTTGGTCTGAAAACTTTCTTACAGTACCTATGCACATCCCTATCATAATAGATGCTGTGGGCTGAATTATGTCCCTACAAAATTCGTATGTTAAAGTTCTAATCT
>NW_011889202.1:308203-316759 GCF_000151845.1 Pteropus vampyrus | reverse complement strand
TCTCCAGACCTATATGTCTAACTGTTTACTTAACAGCTACATGCCCTCGATCTTTGTGTTCTAGCTATAATGTATTACTTGTAGTATTCCAAAAGAGACGGTATATATGCTATTCCTTCTACCTAAAACTACCTGCCTATCTCCTCCACTATTTCCTCTTGTTATGCTTTAGCTAATTTCTTGTCATTTTTCTGGGAATCCATTTAACATTGACTTGGTCTGGAAACTTTCTTACAGTACCTATGCACATCCCTATCATAATAGATGCTGTGGGCTGAATTATGTCCCTACAAAATTCGTATGTTAAAGTTCTAATCTCAAGTACCTCAGAATGTGACCATATTTGGATATAGGGCTTTCAAAGAAGTAATTAAGTTAAAATGAGGTCATATGGGTGAGCCCTGATACAATATGATGGATGTCCTTATAAGAAGAGAAGATCAGGACATAGATAACACGTAGACTGAGGGGTGACCGATTTTAAGACATAGCGAGAAGGTGGCCATCTGCAAGCCATGCAGAGAGGCCTCAGAAGGGAACAACCCTACCAACGGCTTGATCTGGACTTCTAGCTTCCAAAACTGTGAGAAAATAAATGTCTATTGTTAAACTTTAGTATGGCATTCCCTATAAACTAATATACTAGTTTAACGTACCTACTGTAATAGCTTAAACACATCACTGAACGAATGCATCATCCCTAGAGAACACAATATTTAAGGTACAGGTTAGAGGAATAATACTGTGAAGTCAAATTAAAAGAAAAAAGTGGGCAAGATGCAGAAAGAGAATCAAGAATGTTGTATTAAGGAAGTCAAAGAAGGAGTTGACCAGCATGGTTTTGCGGGTGTAGACATAGTCTAACTTATGAAATTATATATTTAAATGTGTGCAACAAAAGAGTTGACTAACAAGATCAAACAGCACAAAAAATGTCAAAATAATCAAAGAATGTTCATTATATAAAAGCCAATAAGCACATTCATAAACATCTAGGGAAAGCAGAGCCAGGAAACATGAGGCGAAGAGCAAAATACTCTTTCTAATAAATCTAAAAGACAACCTGATATAAAACGGAAGCCTATAGAGCTATGGATGTTGTGGTTTACTTAGGGGTTCTTCTTATAGACAATAGGCAAATTGGCGAAGTTCTCTAATATAGCAGGTCTTTGAATTCATAAGGTAAATATTTTGATTATCAATGATACAGTTCTATCCCTGAGCCTCCGTCCTCCTCCCCAAGATTCTGCAATAAAAGCCATTCATTTATGAACATATATTATAACGACTTTTAAAATCTGAATTAGGTCTGCAACATCCTGTATGTTGATCACAAGGTCTCTGATCATTTTGCTTCACTAACACCTACAACCAGCAATGTTGTGCTGTGCCTGTGCATTGAAATGACCTGCAGAGCTGGAAAAATACCAATGCCAAGCCCACACCTGAGACCATGCAGACACCGATATTATGGGCAATATGGAGGCATCTAAACTGCATTTTTTAAAGCTTCTCATGATATCTTTCTGTCAAGTATTGAGCCATGATATCTTTCTGTCAAGTATTTTCTTACTCAACTGATGCTAAAGTACAATCAGAATTAATTATTGAGGGTTATGAATATTAACCTTAAAAAGATATCCTGAGACTCTAAATGGTCGGGACACTTGCTACCTATGGCAGAATTTTCTAAATAGTTTGGTTCCAGGTACATTTGGAAACACTGTACATGACATCCTTCTTTAAACTTTATGATTCATAATAATACATTAAAAACTCTAGAAACCCTGAGATAAAAAAAATAATCTTTTAATTTTGTTTCCTTGGCATTCTCAAACTTATTTGAGCACAGAACCTTTCCTCCATTCCTAAGAACGCATATTAACATCCCAAGAGACACTGTTTTCTCAAGGTATTTCCAATCCCCAGTTGGGATCACCACAGAAGAGAGAGAATAATGAAATCCCAGATGTTTGCTTTTGCAATGAAAGAACTGTTGCAAGTGGTATAATTATCTTTACAATGAAGAATTAGACACTTTCAAATGTAGTTTGCAAGGTCAAAAAGGATTAAATCTTTGTTTTTTACTTTTTTAAAGAAATAGAAACTAATAATAATGATAACTAAACTTATATAATGTTCCAAGCACTATTCTAGTCACATATACATAAATATTAATCCTCCCACAACCCTAGTAGTTACTGTTATTATCATTCTTATTTTAAAGATGAGAAACTAAGCCAAATAGAATTTATGAAACTTGTCCAAGGTCATAAAGCTTGTAAGTGATAGAGTTGGGTTTTAAACCCAAGTCTATAACTTCATACCCTAATCTCTGAACTATTTACACTCTACGTATATGAAATATATAAAAAGGTACTCAGGTACACACATAGACTAGGAAACTAGATCTCAAATTTCTGGCTAAATAAACCTAGATTTTATATTCAGGAATACAAGTTCAAATCTGGTATAACCTGCAAAGAGATGAAAACTGCTATTTATTAATAGTGGTAGATGGCTGGATCAAATGAGAAAGCATTCTTCTAGCTTGCAGTGGATTTATATTTACATTAAAAACTAATGTAATTCCTATCCAGAATTAATTTCTATAAGAAAATAAATGATAGTGATATTTATAGTATTAATAGTCAAATTCAAGTGTTTTTTTAAACTTTACTTTTGATATGTCAGTAGTGCCTTTCGCTATTTTACAATAGTCTTCTGATTTTTGTGGAAGAGAAACCTGAAATTATCAGTTGTTTTACTGCTCACTAAATTTTCTTACAAAGGGTTGGGAGGAAAACAATAAACTAATAAATGATAAGGAAACTGAGTCCTAGAGCAGTGAAATGACTTGCCACAAGTTGTACATTGAGGTTCTTGATGATCTACCCTCAAACTGATAACTATTGACTCCTGCTTCTGTGCTCTTATACCATCTATGCTTTTCTGTATCCACCTCATGTATAGAACCGCCCCCCTCATTAGTAAGATAGGTGAGAATATTATAGAACATATTCTTTTGAACGAGGCACTAATTTTAAAAGCCAAGAGAATCTGGCAAAATTTCTTTTGATTGTATAGTATGTGATCTCTCTAATTTCCCTAGAAGGAGACCAAAAGATTTGATAAATCTTAGTCACAATTATAATTAATTTGGCCTAAATGTAACCTTGTGTGGTCATCTAATATGGCTTCTGTATCAGTTTTTGATATAGTGTTTTCCTCATTAATTCATATTTTCCTACCATTATCTGAAGATGTTTTAAATAAACACGTTTGGGAGGTTATATTGATTATAGATAGTAAATAAATAATTACCTAATATAATGTTAAAATACACTTATTTCTTGGAGATTCCAGTCAAGATGGAAACTCAAAGGCATTGAATCACCAACTTCCTCCCAAGTATAAGCAGAATGACAAGTTTAAATCAGCAGTGGAAGATTGAAGGCATACGTTTCTGGTGGGATTATAAACAGGTATTATTTTTATGGATAGCTGACAATTTACTTTGTCTAAAAGGCCTAAAAACAATAATACACATATCAATTGCATTCTTAAGAATTTATACTAAGGAAATAATCCAATACATTAAAAAAATAGAAACATTTCAATCACAGCTTCTGTCTTAGTCTGCTGGGGCTGCTGTAACAAAATACTATAGATTGAATGGCTTAAACAACAGATATTTATTTCTCATAGTTCTGAACCCAAGATGAAGGTGCCAGCCTAATTGGCTCCTGGTAAGAGCTATCTTCTTGGCTTATAGAAAGCCACCTTCTCATTATGTGCTCACATGGCCTTTCCTAGCTATATACATGCACAGAGACAGTGAGCAAACTCTCTGGATGTCTCCTTCACTTCTTATAAGGACACTGATTCAATCATTAGGGCCTCACCCTCATGACCTCATCTAGCCCTAATTATCTCCCAAAGCCCTCACTTCCAAATACCATCACACTGGGGGTTAGGGCTTAAACATATAATTTTTGGAAGGACATAATTCGTCTCATTGCAGCTTTATAATTTAAAAAAATATTAACACAAACTTGGAAATACTAAACGTTCAAATATTTAGCCAATTTATATTCTAATTCGAAGAACTATTACTATTATTGACAAGGATAAATATTTACAATAGGTTGGCCTTTTTCTCATAACCTAAATATGTTCATTTTTGCATATGAGTTTGATAAATGTATAGTTTATATTGTAATAACCAGAATTTAAATGCATACAGATTTTATTATATTTTACAAATATTTCATAAACTTGTACTCTGCCAAGATTTCCCTCTTCAGTTATGCTATAAAATAAAGCAAACAAAATCTCATTTTTGTAATGTTTGTTTGTGCATATGTATGTTAAATTAAAAATCAAGATACAAACCAGAATCTATGATATATATCAATCTGCATAAAATAGTTTATGTATATTCACGTGTGTATATTCATAGACATTTCTAGAAAAGCATATAAAATACTGTTGAAGACAGATTGGGGAATGCAACTGGAGCGTTGCATTGCAAAAGAAACTCTATTTTCAATGATTCCTTTAATTGTTTTGAATTTTTACCATAGGTACATATATTTTCCATTTAGAAGTGACTGAGTAAGCAAACACATAGATTCAAAACAAAGACTGGAGGGACTCTTCCCCAGAAAGCCTACTATCTTCCTCACTAACTTTTGGGTTTTTGTCAAATGTCACATCCACAAGTATCTCTTTGAGAACTCAATTTAAAACCACAACTCTCTCCATGTACACTACCATACTCCCAACCCTCCTTCCTGCTTTAGGTTTTTAGTTTTTATAACTTTTTTTTACTAAATTTATTGGGGTGACATTAGTTAGTAAAATTATATAGGTTTAAAGTGTACAATTCTATAATACAACATCTATATATTGTGTTGTGTGTTCACCACCCAAAGACAGATCTTCTGTCACCGTATATTTGACCGCCTTTACCCTTATCTACCTCTCCCATCCCCCTTTCCCTCTGGTAACCACTAAACTGTTGTCTGTGTCTCTGACTTTTGTGTCTTGTTGCTTTGTTACTTTCGGTTTTATATCCCACATGTGAATGAAATCATATGGCTCTCAAGTTTTTCTGACTTATTTCGCTTACCATGATTATCTCAAGATCCATTCATGTTGTTGCAAATGCCTGTATTTCATCTTTTCTTAAGGCTGAGTAATATTCCATTTTATATACATACCACTTCTTTTTCATTCAATCGTCTATTGATGGGCACTTAGGTTGCTTCCATATCTTGGCGACCGTGAACAATGCTGCAATGAACATCAGGGTGCATATATCTTTATGGACAAAAGTTTTCAAATTTTGGGGGTAGATACCCAGAAAAGGGATTGCTAGGTCATATAATTCTATTCTTAATTTTTTGAGGAACCTCCATACTCTTTTCCATAGTGGCTTGTACCAATTTACATTTCCATCAGCAGAATATGAAGGTTCCTACACCAACAGGTATCCGAGTGCTTTTTCAAAAGCATATGCTTGCACACAGCAGTTTTCCATTAAAATATATTAACCCCTTTACTAATTCTCAAGGACGCATGGTATTCGAGGCTTCTGAAGAAGAATGCTGACGACTCAGCAAGAGCGCATACTGAGGTTCAGTTGAGCAAACTTTCATGGTGTACTTCTTCTGTCCAAGATTTTGAGATGGCTGTTAGTAATTCAAATATAAGGCATGCCAATATAAGGTATACCCTATGATGCTGTCTAGGTTCTGAGGATACAGGATAAACAAAATAGCTGAAGGCCTAGACTCCCACATCATGTAGCTCACAGTATAGAAGACAGACAAGTAATAAAGAGACAACTACAATACAATGTAAGTACTATAAAAAAAAGGTTGAGGGAGTAATTAAGAGATTATAAGAAGGAGGACTGACTACAGCAACAAGGATATCAGGGAAAACTTCCTTAAAGAAATGGTGTTTGAGCTAAGAATAATAGATGAATAAGAGTTGTCAAGTGAAGAAAGGGAAAAAAGAGCATTCTAGTAAGAGAGAATAACATGCACAAGGCCTTGGAGAGGGAGAGAATACTGTCTTCAAGAACTAGAAAAAGGTCAGAATGGCTTGGGAAAAGATATGAAAGTGTTTGTGGAATAAGATGAGTAGAATATTACTTAGCCATAAAATAAAAAAATGAAATCTTGCCATCTGCAACAACACAGATGGACCTAGAGGGTATCATGCTAAGTGAAGTAAGACAGACAGACAAATGCCATATGATCTCACTTAGATGTGGAATCTAAAGAACAAAACAAACAAATAAAACAGAAACAAACTCATAGATACAGAGAACATTTTAATGGTTGCCAGATGGGAGCGGGGGGGTGGGATGGGTGAAAAAGTGGAAGGGATTAAGAAGAACAAATTGGTAGTTACAAAATAGCCATAGGGATTATTGCAAAGTATAGTCTAAGGAATATAGTCAATAATATTGTAATAACTATGTATGGTGTCAGATGGGTACTGGATTTATTGGGGAGACCACTTCATAAATTATATAAATGTCTAATCACTGTGTTGTACACCTGAAATTAATATAATATTGTATGTCAACTATAATTGAAAAAAATAAAAATATAAACATTTTAAAAAATTAAAGAAGTACAAATTGACCGTTACAAAGTAGTCATGGGAATATAAAGCTCAGCACAGGGAATTTAGTCAATAATACTGTAATAACTATACATGATATCTGATGGATGTAAGACTTGTCAGAGGGATCATCTTGTAACATGTATAAATGTCTAACTACTATGATGCACACCAGAAACTAATATAATATTGAATGTCAACTGTAACTGAAAAAAAAAGATGAAGCTAGAGAGGTGAGCTATATAGAAAATGGCTTGGACAAGGAGTCAGAGTGGATTCAGGAAGATGAGACGTGAGGTTGTTGCTGTTGTCTAGGAAAAAATGAAAGGAGAGCAACTCTGGAGATTGAGTAAACAAAACCACAAAAATTTAGGAAGTAGGAGAGAAAGTAGGAAATGGAGAAATTTTGTGATTCAATGAACATATGGGTAACAAGTGTTGCTCCTGACAAAGTGAATGTTGGGTCTATGACGGGATGACTAATTGTTAATTCCTCCAAATAGTGGACTGAAGTATCTGACCTACTCTATGCCTTGGTCAGGATTGGTTTAGAAAATTACCTTGCATGTATGTAGAAACTACTAATGGCTCTTGCTTAGAAGGATAAGAGAAGGAAGAAACTGAAAGAATGAAATATGAATTACTTGAATGTAGAGAATTTATCCAAATGATAATCACATGCTGAGAGTGCCTTGCACAGCACATAAAATATACTTAAATATGCTTTTAGAACTAGTTTAAAATTAATAACAAGAAAAATAATGAAAGAATTCATTCTCTTGTGTAATAAAGAACCTTAATCCATGTATATTGTTTGACTGCTGACGGTTTTTAAGCCCCATCTCCTGCTCCTCTTTCTGCCCCATATCTGGGCAAGCTGACAATAAAGCACACTGGTTCCCTCCCTTGACACAGGAAAAGTCAGAGCTACTCATTGTCACTCTCTCTCTCAAGCCACTCAAGCCATTTTCAGACCTGCATGGGTGCCTGCCCTGTTCTTTCCAGAAACCTCGTTATGAGAGTAATAAATGTCTTCACATGCGTTAGTAGGTATGTGACATCATTAGTCTTGACATGCAAACTGATTTTTGATGGGGGTCTGACTAGTCTCCACGGATTGAACATAACATCTTGAAAGTTGGAGAGAGTTAGTACTTATCAAATATTTCATAAACTCCACTACAATTTCCAGCCTTTTTATATTTAATTTGGGGCTATAGAAATAATTCTAGCCTAATGGACTATAAGCAAAACTAGACTGCTCTTTCCATATTAATGCAACCTTAGAGGCCACATTTTGCAGTGTAAGAGGAGGGCTACCTAACCTGAATTAAATTGTAATATGAGCAAGAAATAAACTTTTGTGTTAAATCACTGAGATTTAGGGGTTTATCTGTTCTTGTAGCATAGACTATACTAATCTGATTAATACATACTGAATCAAACAAATTCAACAATGTACAGCTCTATACGTCCACTTCCACAAAGTGATGTTCAAAATATTTCATTGAAAACCACTTATCAAAACATAGACACTTCTAAGGCACATTATATTCTTTTCATGTCATTCACTTAAAAAGAAGAACAAAGATATATGCCATAAACAGGTAAATCTGTCTCCTCAAATGAACATTTCATTGATTTTCCTTTGAAATATTGAAGACTAAAATTGTTGATAGAATAAAAACATGTAACTCTTTTACTATATTTCATTATTAATCTAAGTTCAATCATTTTATTTTCCTACATAGTGCTATTAAGCAATAAGAAATCCACTTATGCCCTTAAAATTCCCTTCGATCTTATGCCCTTAAAATGTTATTATTGTATAATGATTTAAAGTACGATTTCACTCTGTTTAATCTTAAATTTAAGGTAAAAACTGATTTTTAGAGAAGAGTAAATAAAACTGAA
>NW_011889202.1:302597-307043 GCF_000151845.1 Pteropus vampyrus | reverse complement strand
ATTTTCAGCTATTATCCCCAAAATTCATCCCAGTAGAAAAAAAATTACCAATCTTTTTCAGTTTTCCATATTCCACCCATTTCCTGCATATCTCTAGACTCATTCTCTATACTCTCTCTGACATATATTTCAGTTGTCATTTGATCTATATGGTATTTTACACCTCTGTGCCTTCACGCATGCTGTCCTTAATATTTGGCATTCCCTTCTTTTATTTTCAAGCTGAAAACACTCATCATTTAAGGTTCGATTCAAGTATCACCTCTTCTGGAAAGTTTTCCTTAAGTCTGGCTCGGGATGCCCTCCTCTTCACTCCCAATGCAGCTTGCATCCATCTACCACAGCACTTGCTGCATGGTACTATCTTTGCTCTTTATGTGTCTTCCCCACTAGAATACACTCACTCAGGGTAGCTACCAGGCCTTTTATCCTTTATACCTACAACCTAATGTGGTATATGATTCATATGAAAGTTAATAAATTTTGAGTGACAGATTTCAGATGACCTATTCTTTATTTACTTTGATAACACCATATCACCCCTTTCTCCTATAAAATAATGAAAGCACATGTATAAATGTTTAAGTTAAAATGAATTAAACCATATTTGCTTTATTGTGGTAAAAACACAATATAAATAATCTTCTTAACAATTGTAAGTGTACATTTCGGCACTGTTAACTATCTGTACATTACTGTACAATAGATCTCTAGCACTTTTTCATCTTGCAGGACTGACACTGTGCCCATTGAGCAACAACTCCCATTGACCCTCCCCTTTCTACCACTGGCAACCATCATTCTTCCTGTTTCGATTACTTTGATTACTTTAGATACCTCATGTAAGTGGAATCATGCAGTACTTGTCTTTTTGTTAGTGACTTAATTCACTTCGCATAATACCCAGAAGTGGGATTGCTCGGTTTACATTAGTTTGGTATATTTGTCAAAATTAATGAAGCAACATTGATACATTACGTAAAGTTGCTACTTTACTCAGATTTTCTCAGATTTCCCTAATGTCCAGGATTCCACATTACATTTACTGGTCATGCCAACTTAGGCTTCTCTTGGTTGTGACATTTTCTCTGACTTTTCTTGTTTTCGATGACCTTTAAAGTTTTTCTACATTATACTATCATGTTAAATCTTTAATCGAATTCCAAAGATTATGAGCCATATCATGATTAGCTTTCTACAAACAACTCTACTTTCTGTGCACAAATCATTGTCAATGAAATAAAATAATAAAACTGCATACTAGGCAACAAACTTTATTAACCTTTGTTTCAAACTTTATTACCAGGCTGCTTCACCTTAATTAGCTGCAAAGAATGATTTGTGTATAAGCAAAAATTGAAAAGAGCTGCAGTATCCAAAGGGCTTGGGCTTAAAAATATTAGAGATCAAGATTTTATCGGATCCATGAACACAATTTTAGAAAGCAGTCATAATATAAAGTAGCAGCTCCCAGTAAATTCTTCAAGTTTTATTTTCTTCAGAAGTTGACTCAATTCAGTTTGCTTCATTCTTGGAAGCCTCATCAAAATTCTCCACAAGATCTGGAACTTCATCATCATCATCCTCTCTGATAGCAAGTGGTGCTTTTCCATCCACAGATTGTTTGGGCAAAGCCAATCTCCTTACACTCATCAGCCTGTCTGCACCGAGCTGATTTAAGATACTGGGTAGCATTTCTATCAGCTGCTTTGTCTCAGCATGGCCGGTGACTATGAAAGTGTTCTCTGCCATAGATGCCTTAGCTTTAGGGTTGTGAAGGTGGATCACTGTTCTTTGGTTTGTGAACACACTCACCTCTTAAATACCAGAGATGTTGCTTACTCCTAATGTCTTTAACGAGAACTGATTTTTTTTTTTTTTTATCATCTGCCATAGCTATTCTGTGAACTGCCTTCTTTCTGCAAGCAGTTCCTTTCCTACCAATGCACACTTGTGCCTGCAGTTTGGCGAGTTTCTCCTGGTTCATGATAGTTTTTATTTTTTATTTTTTCATCTTGTTGGTGAGGAAACAAGGCTGCGTAGGGAACTAGGGTTGGTACTCAGGAGGTCTTGGGTAGACCAGCTGAGAATAAGTGGACAGACTCATGGGGGCTCAAGATGGTGGCTAGAATACCTTTCAAGTTTTAATGGGTACTGGTTAGGTACTTTGTAAAATGTCCTTCGATTTGTATTTGTCTGACTGTTTCTTCATGATTAAACTAAAGTAATGAGTTTTTTGACATTCTACTGCAGAGGTAAAGTGCCATTTTCATCACATCATATCATGGGTCCATAGTAGCAATATGACTTACTACTGTTGATGTTAACCTTGATCACCTGGCTGAGGCAGTATTTGTGAGTTTTCTCCATTGTAAAATTACTCCATTTCTTCTTCCTTTACATGATGCTATCTTTGGAGAAAGTCACTGTGTACAACTCACACTTAAGAAGTATGAAGTTACGGCCAAATCCTTCAGGGTGGATCATCTACATAAATTTTTTTTGGAATTCTTCTGCATGAGATATTTGTCTATTCTTCCCTAACTTTCTTTATTCGACCATCTTGTTATAGAAGTATGGACTCATGGATATTTATTTTATATTTAGAGTTATAATGCAATAGTAATTTATTTAGCTTCTCAGATTACTTCAGCTTTGGCCATTTCAGTTGGCGCCTGTGTCTCTTTTACATACTCCCATCATTCATTGTGGAGTTTTTTTAGCACCTTTTTTTTTGCCACTATAAGACGCCCCAGGTTCACCTTGTATATTCCCTGCACCAGTCTTAGAAACAGCCATTTCTCTAAGGAAACTTGGCTCCTGGTTTTTTTGGGGGGTAGGGAGTGGGAAACAGTATCAGAAAAAAGATCTAAGCACTAGATGCGCTCATCGCTACTGAGGTGTCATTGCTTCTAGGAACTTCATCTGACAAAACAAGAAGATATAACTGTGTATACTGTGTAAATCATGTATATACACATATCTATAAATATTTCTATATGTAACCATCTGTATCTATATTAAGCTAAACATGAGTTCATATTTATGTATCTAACTCTAATATTTTATCACATGGGTCATTCTAGTCTCCTTCCCTTGCTTATCTGTAACTTTCTTACTCCAACATTGAGAAACCTGGCTCCTACCATCAACCATCCATTAACTTAATTGTTCAACTCTATTATACATGTAAAGTGGTTTCAGAATTGCTATGCATACCAGCATAGGAACCAACTTTATCAAATAGAGTGCTGTTCTTATGTACAGTTCCTTTTGCCTTTCGTCTTACAGAATCCACTAATTTCCAAAGTTATTTAGCTTATTCTTCCAACCACCCTCTTCTGTGATGTTGCTTCATATATTTTTAATATAGTTTCACTATGTTGTCACATTATGCATTTCATTTTGGAATAGTAAAACCTCCTACACAGCTTTCAAAATTTATATACATTAAACTTTACTCTTAGTTCTGTAAAGTTCTTTGAGATTTGGCAAATGTTCAGTGGTGTGTATTTACTACTACAATATCTCACAGAATAGGACATGGCCAATGGTAGGTTTATCTTTGGTTAAAAAAGTGTATGTGTCTGTGTGTGTGTATACCATTCTGGTGAGTGATGGTATAATAGGGAAGGCATTTATGGAGGTAGGGCATATATGGAAAAATCTCTGTACCTTCCTCTCAATTTTGTCATAAACCTAAAACTGTTCTAAAGAAAATAAAGTATTAAAAAAAAAAATAGAAAGAAAACACCAGGCACATATAGCTTCACTGGGAAATCCTATCTAATAGTTAATGAAAAAATAATACAAATTCTAGAAAAATATTGCCTGAAAGTTAAAGAGAAAAAAATACTCCTTAAAGTTCTTTGATGACAACATTAACTTGTTATCAAACCCAGAAAAAAGGATATTAAAAGGTAAGAAAACTACAAATATCACTTAGGAACATAGACAGAAAACTATTTGACAATGTTTTAGCAAATGAAATCCACTAGTATATAAAAAGGATAATACATTATGAACAAAAACGGTTTATCCCAGGATTAAGATGTTTGCTTAATATTTGAAAATCAGTTTATATAAATCACCATATTACAAACTAAAGAAGAAAAAACATATAATCTTATAAAAAGATTTATAAAAACCATTTAGAAAATCAAACATACATTCTCGAAACAAACTCTGAGCAAACTTGAAGGAACTCGATAAAAACTTCTTCAATCACATAAATAGTGTCTGTGAAAAACTTACAACTAGTATTATGTTTAAAGACAAAGGTTGAATGTTTTATTTACGTGTCAACTTGGCTAGTCTATGGTGCCCAATTGTTTAGTCAAACACTAGTCTACATGTCACTGTGAAGGTATTTTTTAAAGATGTTATTGGCATTTAAATTAGTAGACTTTGAGAAGAATAGATTATCTTCCATAGTGTGATAGGTCT
>NW_011889202.1:257863-302054 GCF_000151845.1 Pteropus vampyrus | reverse complement strand
AACTGTCTTTATTTTCAGATAACATAGTCATCTTTATAGTAAATCCTAATGAATAAGCAAAACAAAACTACTAGAAAAATAAGTAAGTTTAACAAGGTTGCAGAATGAATGGTCAATATACAAAAATCAATTGCATTTGTATGTACTAAGAATGAATAATCAGAAATTGATATTTAAAAAGTAGACCACTGACAATGGTACAAAAATATTAAATACTTATGGATGAATTTGGCAAAAGATATGGAAGACTTTTACACTGAAAACTACAAAATGATGATGAAATAAATTAGATAAGACCTAAACAAATGGAGAGGTAGATTGTGTTCATGAATTGAAAGACTCAGTGATGTCAGGATGTCGGTTTTCCCCAAATTGATCTACAGATTTAACACAATCCCAACCAAAATCCAAAATCCAAGCACACTTTTTTTAATTGGATGGCTGATTCTGAAATTTGTATGAAAATTTACAGGACCTAGAATAGTGAAAATAATTTTGAAAAGAAAGAAAAAATTTCAAAAACTCACATTACCCGGCTGCAATATTAATTATAAAGTTACAGTAATCAAGGCAATGTAGTATTGGCAAAAAGATTGATATGTAGATCAATGGAACAAAATAGAGAGCCCAGAAGTAGACTTGCACATACATGGTGAGTTAATTTTCAACAAAGATGCCAAAATAGCTCAATTGGGAAAAATTAATATTTTCATAAAAGGATGCTGGGACAATTTGATTGCCATATGAAAAATACATGAACCTCAACCCTTACTTCACAGCATGTACTAAGCTAACTCAAAATGCTTCATATATCTATAAATAAGAGCTAACACAATAAAATATCTAGTAGAAAATTATAGTTAATTTGTGCCAAAGATTTCTTAAATCCAACACCAAACACAAACTTTTATAAAAGAAAAAAATTAACACTTTAGAAATTTTTTATATTCAAAATATTTTTGATCTTCAAAAGACATGGTAATGAAAATTAAAAGGCAAATCTTCAAATGGGAGAAAATATTTGCAAAAAAATTTACCAACAAAATATTCATATCTCATTATACAAATGGTGATTAGAATATGAAAAACCTAATTAAAATGGGCAAAACATTGAACAGACACATCAGTATGGAAAACATACAGATATTAAATATGCACATGGAACGATATTCAACAGAATTTGTCATTAGGATCATGTAAAACAAAAACACATTGCAATATTCCTACATTGCCACTAGGGTGTATAGAATTAAAAAAAGACATATCGCATGTAGGTGTTGGTGAGGATGTGGAGCAAGGGGAAATCTCATACACTACCAGTGACAATGTAAAATTGTACAGCCACTTTGCAAAAACAGTTTAGCAGTTTTTTAAAAAAGTTAAATATGCACTTAGCACATGAACCATACATTTCTCTTCTAGCTATCTAACCAAGAAAAGCAACATAAGTCCACAAACAGACTTGTACAAGAATGTTCGTAGCAGCATTATCTGTAATAGTCAAAAATTGGAAACAATCTAATATATATCAACAGGTCAATGAATAAACATGTCATCATTTATCTATGCATTGATATACTACTCATCAATGAAAAGCAATGGACTTCTGCTATATACACAACAACATGAATGGACCTTCAAATAATTATGCTGAATAATAGAAACTATACCAAAAATTAGTATGTAACGCATGATTCCATTTATATAAAATTCCAGAACATGCAAACTAATCCATGGTGACAGAAAGCAGGTTGGTCAGTGATTGCCTGGGAACCAGGCAGGGTCAGAAATGGGTTAGAAGGAAACATATCAAAGGGATATGAGGAATAATTGAGGGGCGATTAATATGTTCATTATCTTGATTGTATTTATATATACTTATGTTCAAAACTCATCAAAGTGTGAATTTAAAATATGTTCCCTTTAACGTATGTCAGTTTTGCCACAACAAAGCTGTTGAACATAAAAGAAAAAAATCAACACCTCAAGGAAACAATCAAACAAATTTTGGAGTTGGTGTGTACAATGGGAGCCTGATTCCTTCGGCTAATTGGTGTCATTAAAAAAGGATTTATCTAGTATTAAAAGGGATTTAAAAACATACTATGTAGATAAAATATGTGGTCTTGAATAGGATGCTGGCTACAAAGGACTTTTTCTTTGCAAAAACTGGTTAATTTGAAGACAGTAATTATTAGATAATAGTGGATATATTATTATTATTTATTTTTAAGTATGATAGTGTTAAACGACACCATAATATGATTTTTTTTTTAATTTTAAGTGTTGTAAATTGAATGTCAAGATATCTGTATTTATTTTTAAGTAATTCAGTATTACAAATAAAATCTGTTAAGAAAAATATATTAGGAAATAGGTTTCTAGTTAGTGTTTTATGCTGTACCCCTGATTTTCAAGAATCAATTACTCATAAGTGGCAGATGATTATTCAACCATACACATAATAAAGATGTTATATTTGGCCCCTGAACAGGTGAGCACTTTAAATGGAGTCTATACTAGCGATGATGGCACTAAGATGCTCCACTGGACACAGAGCCTAACCTGCTCTGTTTCCAAGCAAAGGACAAAATTGCCAATTTTGATTTTATCATCTTTTCTCTAAAACGTAAGATATGAGGAAAAGAGGCTGTTATTAACACTTCTCTATTCTCTTTCTCTCATTTTGGCTGGTATTTATTCTCTTTTTTGTAGTCTTTGTCATTCTTTTCATCTAGATTCACACTGTCTTATTATAGTTACATGAGAAAGAAACCTTTCCCTCTTCTACCATTTCAGAGTCAAAAAGAGTGAATGAATGTAATCATTCATTTATTCAACTAATATTTATGAGTGCCTACTACAACAATTCTTAACTTTGTACATTATAATTAGCTGCACAGTCTTTAAGAACTTGGAATTCCTGAGTCCCACCATTGAAAATTCTAACTCAATAAGTCTGTTGTGGGACCTAGAGAACTGTATTAAAACAATACAAACAAAAAAAAATTTCCCCAGGTATTTCACATTCCCTGCTGGGATTGACACCCATTGGCTTAGTATGTGACACTCTCTGTGCTAAGTACTGAAAATAACACCTCTGGATAAGACAAATATAGTTTTTTTTTTCTAACTGAGCTAGTATTCTTAGCCTCTTATTCATGGTTTCAACTTATGATTTTAGATACCAACAAAACATATTCGCTTGGATATCACATTTTCACACTCACTATAAATATGTCCAAAATGAAATTTATCTTTTCCTGAAAACATAGCATTTTTCCCCCTTTCCAACCATTTGCTCATCAAAAGAATTCAGCCAATATGGAAATCCTCTTGTTTTGAGAACAGTGCTGTGGCTGACTGATAGAAGTCTTTTTGTTGTTGTTGTTGTTGTTGTTGTTGTTGTCATTGTTATTATGGTATAATTATTATTCTAGTTCCCAAGGTTAGATAACTTAGATGTATCTTCCCACTCTTCTATCTATTCTATTCCTTATATGCATCTTAACAAGATCTACCATATTTCTTCCAAAATTTCCTATTCATTCACCTATTACTATCCATTAGAACATTCATCATTTTGTTTAGGCCTTTTATTATTTAATATATATACAACAACAGCTTTCCAACTAGAATCACTTGCTTGTGTGTGTATGGTGTAAGAGTATAGTTTCAGAAATGCATTCCGCAAAGATATATGACTTGAACTGAGTCTTACATGGTTAATAGGAATTAACTTGAAGAAGAAAAGGAAAGGTGTTCCAGGATGAAGGAATCCCATGAAACTTCACAGAATGTAGGAAATGACAGTCAGTTCAGTAATACTAAATAATAAATTTCAAGAAAGAATGTAGCTAAAAATATGACTGAAAAGTAAGTAGGAGTCATATCAAGAAAGGCCTTGTATGCCTTGCTAAAACTATTGTATTTCATCCTTATTTTCTTTAGGCAATGTCAAGACATTGAAGTCTTAAATGCCTGGGAGTGACTTTATTATATATAGATCATTATGGCTGCAGTATGGAAATTGGCCCAAAGGAGAACAAGACCACAGCCAAGGAAAGCGGTTAGGATATTCCTACAGTAGTTTAGAATATGGGAGGACGAACTATGTCTGTAAAGGGCCAGATAGTATTTTAGACATGTTGGGCCATACAATTTCCTTTGAAAATATTCAATTCTGCCCTTGTAGTGGGAAAACAGCCATAGCCGATATACAAGTGAATGGGCATGACTCTGTTCTAATAAAACTTGATTGAGAGGCATTGAAATTTGAATTTTATATAATTTTCATGTATCAAAAATATTACACTTGTTTTAAGTTTTTCAATCATTTGAAAATGTAAAAACTATCCTTAGCTTGCTGGACATAGAAAGTTAGGTGGTGGGCCAGATTCAGCCATGGGCCATGGTTTGCCAACCAACCCCTGGTCAAAAGAAAAGATATTATAGGCTCTACACTAAGGAAGAGATAAAGAGTCAAGGACATATTTTAGAACTATTAAGAGGTTGAAATTAGCAATACTTGGTGTTGACATGATGTGGGAAATAACGAGAGAAAAGAGATAAGGACCCCTACCCTAGTTTCTTAAGCATCTAAATACAGTGTAAACAGTAGGGTTACGAGGAATGTGATAACATATATATTAGGTGTTTCATGGTTGAATTATCTCTGTAATCTATTAAGGTCGTGCTCAAAGCCCCATTTCCCCCATAAAGGTTTTTTTTTTTTTTATTCGCTATCGCTAACACTGACTTCTTAGAATAAAGAATAATGTAATGGCAAGAGTACTGGACTTAATATCAAAGGACTTGGCTTCAAGTCTAGGCTTTGCTATTTACTATGACATGACACTGGGAAGTTATTTACCCTTTTTGAGCATCAGTTTCTTCATCTGTGTATAGAGGTAATAACTGCCCGTGGCCACTTAAAAACAAAAAACAAAAAAAAAACGCCACAAATTCTTTGACACTCTTCTCAGAGTACAGCAGAAGAAATGCTGTGTAATATCCAAGGCTAAGTCATAAAAGGCCGTGCAGCTTCTACTTTTACATTTGGTTTACTTGAACTTGAGCCCTGAGCTGCCATGTTAGAATTTCTACAAACCCGAAGCCACCATGTTGTGAAGAAGAACAAGCCACGTGGAAAAGCCACGTATAGTCTAACTGACAGACCCCCAGCTGAGATCCCATCTCACATCAAACCACCAGCCATATGAGTGAGCCATCTTGAGAGCCTTAATAGGACTAACGTCTTAGACAACATGTGATAGTAACTGCATAAGAGATACCATGAGGCATAAAGAATGCCCAGCAGAGCTCTCTGCAAATTTCTGACCCACTGAATCCTTGGGTATAATAAAAGGATTATTTTATGCCACTAAGATGTGAGATACTGTATTATTTAGCAATGGTAACTGGATTACTACCTCTAAGGACCATTGTGAAGAAGCAATAAGGTAATTATATAAAAGAGGGCTGTTAACTCCTAATGTTTAAGGCATTCAATTAATATCTACTGCATTTACTGGTAATAACGTGGGTCACATGTCAGTTGGTTATGATCTGGTTCATACATACTGATTTTGTCTTCCTAATTATACTGTGAAATTATAATACCAGGGTCTAGCTTTTACAACACCTTTGTATCACCTGCAGCCATTATACTAGAGCCGGGTACAGAATCAATAAAACCTTTGGAAAATATTGTTGTCTTCCATGTAATGTTGAAAGAGTTCACTAAAACTTGTTTGATATATTTTCAAAGTATTTATTTAAGTTTAAATAACTCCACTATTTAAATTCTGTTCACAGATATTTCTTTATATATCATTCTTTATTTGTTGTTAAGTCTGGCTCATTATTCTGCTTACTAACTCTTACTTTAATTGATAAAAAAATAAGTTTAACCAGATGGCCAATTTCAATCATTCGCCTTTTTAAAGAAAAAGTTATATCTCAGCACGTAAACTATCTGAGAAGCTAATTCCTTTTGCAATTCTTCTTTTTAAGTATTCTAATTAAGTTTCCAAAGTAGTGCAATATAAAATAGTGAAAACCAAAAAAAAAAAAAAGCCATTAAGATTTTTAATTCCTCTCTAACTTTTCTTCTTAAATTTTTTTTCCTATAGACTCTTACTTTTTACTCTCAATTTTTCTTTATCCTCTCCTTGGGAGTTTAAATTCCTAGTGATTTACTCAGCTTTTATTTCTGTATGAGCCAGATGAAAAACTGCAAATAAGTGCAAACCACTGCAAAAAAATTGGGTTGGAGAAATACATTTATTCTATTGGAAGCTTGACTGCATCCACACTAGACTTGTGATTTAATTTCCACTAAGTCTTCCCTGATGCTCAGCAATCCCTCATCCCTTTTCTTATCTCATGTTGACCTTGTATCACATTCCTCACAGCTGTTTTTGCAAATCTCTCCACTCTCCTGCCAGGCCACCAGAAGGAGCTGACACTGCTGCTTACTTTACATAGATGGAAGCTATCCAGAGCAAGCTCTTGCATCTTCTCACTTTAATTCACAACCGCTATACATTCACTCATCTTTAGTATTCTTCCAATCTCAAAGCAAGAGCAGTCCTCCTCCATTCTAAGATTAACCTCTCCATCTGTAACCAGGAATATCTTCATTCCTGCTTCTTGTGAAACTTAATCAGTGATCCCTCTTTTATTCTGGCATTTTCAGTCTCTGGCTGTTGGCTGCTTTTCTTTTTACTAAAAGCGTGCTAAGATCTCCTTATCCTTAAATAAACATCCTTTGCCTTAAATTTCTTCACACTCTGAGTTACCACCTTTAACTTTTTCCATTAAACAGACATGTGGAAGACATCCATCAGAAAAAATAGGCTTGTCTCTATACTTTTAAGCCAGCCTAACTTATCTAGGCCCTGGGTGTACCAAGTGACAATAGAGACCTGAATACTTAAGCAATAGTTGACAGTAATCTCATAATTCTCATATTGCCTCTATTCTACTCTGTCTCTGCTTGGCTTTTAACCTATGCCTTTGTCTCCCATTTTTTAACTCCTATGTCTGCCCTGTGGACTGAATGATTTTATTTCATCTCTGGCTGTCTCTAAGAAACCTCTCTGACTCCTTTCTTTCTTCCTTCCTCCCTCCCTCCCTTCCTTCTCTCTCTTTCCCTCTCTTTCTCTCCCTCCCTCCCTCTCCTCTCTTCCCCTCCCCTCACTCCCTTCACCTCTCCTCCCTCTTTCTGCAGTAGGGTTCTGCAAAAACAATTCCAGGTACCAGTTTCTTTGGTGACCTTTTAGAGAAGCTGTTCTGACACAAAGATGATTAAAAAGCATTTGCCAGCCACCTGGCCTGAGAGAGAAGGTTTCCGGAGCATGACTTATGGTTTTCCGTCCTATGTGATACTACTACTACATGCCAACTTTTATCGAATAGTAGCGACCAGGTACCATCTTAAGGCCATTATAGGTACTGCCTCATTTAATCATCACAATCATTGTCTCAATTTTACATAAGAGAAACCTGGATCATAGAATTATTAATGTCCTTGCTTAAGGTCCTGTAGAGTTGGTTAATGAGAGAGAAAGGAATCTAAACTGCCAGCCCTTCCCCAGAAATTATTCTATTCAGGCAAGCCTCTCTAATGAGTTTGTACATAGTTTGAAGTGAAGCTCTTAACTGCTTCAGTCATTATTTAACATGATTCTTCCAAAACTGTAGAATATGTCTTGAGAGTCTTGTGTTGAAAGAAGAAAATGACTAATAATCAAGTGAAGATCTAACTGGTCTGTCTCTTCTAACCGAATTTCATAATCAATAGTCTCAAGTAATTCCAACATATCTGAGCATACCAACCACCAATGAAGTCACGAGCACCATGATGTTAACTATATGGTGTAAGAATTTTATTCCACTCTGTCTCTGCTTGGCTTTTAACCTTGACACTTTTAAGTGTCAAGAACGATTTGAAGATAATCACCAAATTTTAAACTTGATAAACTTCATCCACAGATTGGATTCATTTAAGTAGCTATGCAAATCATTGATGTCTTTTCTCAAGAACTTTTTATTTAATGTACAAATCAGTTCTTGATATAACTGGACATATAGCTACTGACTGAAAGAGCACTTCTGCAAAGGCAGTATAGTGAATAGCTAAAAGAATGAGCCCGAGGGACTCTAGAAAAATTTTCTCTGTGTGTATCAGGTTCCTAAAGGGTAATTCATAGCCAAAGGAAGGCCTGTTTAGTAGTTTCCAAAAGAATGCTGAATTAAGAATTTCCAGACTCAGTCAAATCAATCTCATATTTACATGGCACTTTCCATTGAGTAAAGCATTTTTCCTTCCATTACTACAATTGAAGCTCTCAGTTCCACTGGGATAGACAAGCTCTCCAGGAAATTTTGTTCCTATTTTTAAAATGTATTTCCCGTTCTGCCTTAGTTTTCAGAAAGCCTTGAGATAAATTAAATAATCAAGTGTAAAAATAAGAGCAACTTTGTATCTCTTACCTCCATGATATTCTGTCTTTTCTTCTTTACCACTTTTATTTTTTTAAAAAATTAGTTGCTTCGAACGTTTTGATTATAAGCTTCCACAAGTTCTTTACAAGTATGTGGGGTATACATTTCAAATAAATAAAAATTGATAACTCCTCTTTCTAGATAAATGAAAGTCCCTAGGGCTGATCACCAAGAGTACAAAACCCAATCTAATCCCAAATTACGTTTATCAAAGGAGTTCTGCTATATCATACAATCACAAAAAAATCGCAATGCAACACAATATGATATACAAAACAAATATGCACTTTAAGACTTATTAAGATAAATTCATACTTCACATATTGTTCTACCATTGTTTTTTAGCTAACAATATATCATAGATATATTTCCATGTGTGTATACAAAGATCTACATTATTTGATTAAGTGGATTCATACTATTTAAGTTTCTAGGTGATTAAGTTTTAACTTGTTCTCTCAGAAATAGGCCTTTACAAGAAATGTGGAGCACAATGTTATAAAATTGTTTGTACTTATTTTAAATATGTATTTCCTGTTCATATCTTTATTCATTTCCCTATTGAGCTGTTTTCAGAGTTTTTATTTTCTTATTCATTTTTTGAAGGTCTATATATTATGGATCATTTTATCATTCTCATGTAATTTTGTTTTTTTCTTGCCTGATTTGGACATCTTTTTTATTCTTGCCTAAATGCTCTGGTTAGGATGTGATCTTATATACTGAAAATATTAAAGGCTCCACCAAAAAACCGTTAGTCTATCTGAAACCTAAAGATTATAAGTATAATTTAAATTAAGTAATATAGAAGAAGTATGGTAGGATATGATCTCAGACAGGTAGTCTGTGGTAAACTCACGTGGAGTCAAGTAGGCCCTTACAAGGTATTTGAATTTTACTCTAAGATGGGAAACCACTGGACAACCATGAACAAATGAACAATTATTTTAAAACATTAGATAGTTTCCTTGTTGTGGTCTAGGTATTTGCTCTGTCCTATGCCCTAAATGAATAGGAGTGGTAAGAGTGGGCACTCTTGTCTTATTCCTGATTTTAGAGGAACAGCTTTCAAACTTCCAGCATTGAGTATATTAGCCATGGGCTTGTGACGTATTGCTGTGACTATGTTGAACAACATTCCTTAATAAACTTTGGGATTATTGTGATTGATCTGTTTAGATTTTCTCTTTCTTCGTGATTCAGTATTTGCAGTTTGTATGTTTCTAAGAATTTACCCATTTCTTCTTAGCTATCTGATTGTTGGTATAAAATTGTTCACAGCAGTCTTGTAATGTTTTGCATTTCTGTGGTATCAGGTATGATGTCTCCTCTTTCATACTGACTTTATTTCAGTATTCTCTCTTTTTTTCTTTAGTCTAGATAAAGGTTTGCCTATTTTGTTTATCTTTAAAAAAAACAGCATTTAGTTTTGTTGATCTTTTCTATTGTTCTTTGGCCTATATTTCATTTATTTCCATTCTGATCTTTGTTATTTCTTTCTTTTGGCTAACTTTGGGCTTAGTTTGTTCTTCATTTTCTAGTTCCTTTATGTATAAAGTTTGGTTCTTTATTTGATATCTTTCTTGTTTCTTAATGTAGGCACTTATTGCTATTAACTTCCCTTTTAGCATGGCTTTTGCCAAATAAATCCTGAGAGAGAACAAAGCTGAAGGCAACATACTTCCTTATTTCAAATTATATCACAAAGCTACAGTAATCAAAACAGTATGATACTAGCATGAAAGAAAACACATAGACCAATGGAACAGAATTAAGAGCACAGATAAAACCACACATACATGGTCAATTAATATTATACAAGGGAACCAAAAATACTCAATGGGTAAAGGATAGTCTCCTCAATAAATGGTGTTGGGAAAATTGAATATTCACATATAAAAGAATGAAATTGAATCCCTATCTTATACCACTTACAAAAATTAACTTGAAATTAATTAACAATTTAAGCATAAGATCTGAAACCATAAAACTTCTAGAAGAAAACCAGGGAAAAGCTCTTTAACATTGGGCTAGGTAATTATTTTTTTGGATACGACAGCAAAAGCACAAAGAACAAAGCAGTATAAACAAGTAGGACTACTTCAAACTAAAATGGTTTTGCACAGCAAAGGAAACAATCAATAAAATGAAATGGCAACCTAGGGAATGGGAGGAAACATTTGCAATCCATATATCTGATAAGGGGCTTATATCCAAAATACATAAGGAAATCATATAACTCAATCTTAGAAGAAAAACAACAATGACAAATAATCTGATTTAAAGAATGGGGAAAAGATCTTAACAGACATTTTTTTTCCCTCCCAAGGAAGACAAATAGCCAACAACACACAAATAAGGTGGTCAACAGCACTAATCATCAGGGAAATGCAAATCAAAACTACCACGAGATATCACCTCACACTTGTTAGGATGGCTATTATCAAAAAGACCAGTGCTGGCGCACATGAAGAGAAAACAATTGAATATTGTTGATGGAAATATAAATAGGTAAGCAATCATGGGAAACAGTATATAGATTCCTCAAAAAACTTTAAACCAGAACTACTATATGATCCAGCAATCCCACTTCTGAGTAGATAGCCAAAGGAAATAAAAGAAGTACCGTAAAGAGATTTCTGCACTCCTATGTTCACTGTGGCATTATTCACAATAGCCAAGATGTGGAAATAACCTAAATGTTCATCAATGATTAAGTGGATAAAGAAAATATTATATATAATAGATTATTATTCAGCCATAAAAAGAAGTAAATCCTGCCATTTGTGACAACATGAATTAATGAGGGCATTATGCTACGTAAAATAAGTCAGACAGAGAAAAACAAATACTACATGATCTCATTTATATGTGGCATCTAGACAAGCTGAACTCATAGAAATAAAGAGACTGGTGAATGCCAGTGGCTGGAGAATGTAGGAAATGAGATGTTGGTCAAAGGATAAAAACTTTCAGTTTTAAGATGAATAAGCATGGTGACAATAGTTAACAATACTATATTGTATACTCAAAGGCTGCTGAGAGAGTAGATCCTAAATGTTGTCACCACTACCATCACCACCAACACCACTACCGCCACCACCACAAAAAATGGTAATTATGTGAGATGATGAATATGTTAACTAACCTTATTGTGGTAATTATTTCACAATATATACATGACATTAACCCTGTTAAACTCACACAATATTATATGTCAATTATATTTCAATAAAGCCGGAAAAATTGAGAACCATTCATTTTAATACAACTGTAGACTCACTAACAGGTAATGTCAGGAATCTTAAATATAATTTTCCTATATAGGGTGTTTAAAAGTTCAATTTCTCAAAATCGACTGAACAACAATTTTGCTACTTACTATTTTTATAGCAATGGAAAACTATAAATCTTTGAGGAGTCAGAGGGAAGAACCTACCAAAAAGTACGGCCTTATATTTAATAAAACTCATCAAATAATTAAAATAATTTAAATATAATAGGATTGTAAAAAATGGCTTTAAATGTCATTAAACAAAAAAATTTTGTTGTTCTTTGAGAGAGGGAAAAAAAGGAATGTTATGCTGAACTTAATTACCTTAAGTGTAGGAAATTAATTTTGTAGTCTTAAACACAGAACTATGCTCCTTTGAGTAACCATATACTTTTTCATCCAAACAGGAACATTTTTGATAGTGAAAGCAGCACTAAAAATAACCAACAGTCATAAACCAGGATATATGATCATCTCAATGTTGTTCAATATATAAGAAATATTAAAGTCGAGGTTTTATTATTGTTAAAAAAAGAGATCCTAGTAGAGAATTCGAGTGAATTATTAGACATGAGTGCTTGGAGTTCTAGAGAGAGAGATCAGACTGGAGATATAAATTTAGGAGTCCTTTCTATGGTATAGAAAAATGGGGAACTTTTAGATGATATATAAAACTGTACAGTTGAAACCATCAAGGGAGGGTGGGTAAGTGGAGAAGAGAAGAGGACCAATGACTAGGCTAGAGGCCCTCCAGTGGTTATTAGTAAGACAGATGAGGAGAAATCATTAAAGTAGAATAAGAAATGAACGATGATATAGGAGGATGTATCCCTGAAGCCAAGTGAACACAGTGATTCATGGAGGAAGGCATAATTGCGTCAATGCTGCTGATGGGTCAAATAAAATGAAAACTGAGAATGGACCATTTAATTTGGCAATGTGATCCCTGACAGTGACCTTGACAGGCACTGTTTCAATGAAGTGATGGTAACAAATGCCTGAGTGGAGAAAGTTCAAAGAAGAATGGGAGAAGAAATGGGGAGGAAGTGTGGACAACTCTTTTGGAATTTTACTTTAAAAATATTGAAGCAGTAGCTAAGGGGGATGTGGAGTCAAGGGAAGGTGTGTGTGTGCGTGTGTGTGCGCGCGCAAACGTGCACGCACATGCTTAACAATGGGAGAAATAACAGCATATTTACTGAATGAGAATGCTTTTCTAGCCAATTAAAATAAATGAAAGAAAGAAAGGGGAGAATTGCTGAAGATAGGTCCTGGATCTGGTAAATAGGGATGGAACAACTGTACCACTGGACAGGAATATGAAAAGTTCATGCCAGGCAAGAAGGTAAAGCATGTGGGTACACATGCTGTGAGGTGAGTAGATATGACGGTAGGTATCTGAGGAAACTCATTTCTGATGTTTTAAATTTTCTCAGTGAAAAAGGCAGCAAGGTCATTAGATGAGACTGAGGATGAGGGAAAAGGCGTGGGGGACTTGGGAGAGTGAGAGAGTGAATGGACTGAAAGAAATAGAGCGTACTGCCAGGCATACCAAGGACCTACATGAATTTGCTGGTCATGCTTTTAAAGTGAGCACCAGCATGGTGGCATATTTTCTTTGGGCCATATTCAGCTTGGAACAATAGCCATAAATTTATTAATTCCATGTAAAGAAAAAAATTTACACGGTGGGTCGCAGGGGTTCAGATTCCTGCAGTGTTTTATTTTTTTCTTAAAGTGTTGCCTAGTATACTGAAGTGTCTAATTCAATTATTTTAAAATTCCTCTGCCTAAAAGTTTCCATTTGTGTGGGGACGATTCCCTCTTGTTCATTTAATTTTGTCTTTCTCTTAAAGTTTGAAGGGTTTCTTCAAATATTTTGATTGCAAGTTCATATTTAAGAATGAGGTGATAAACATGTAATAGGCTACCTAGGAACACTGTGTATTGGGTGGGACATTGATGTGGTCAGTCTTGCTTTAGAGTGGAGTCAAAATGGGTAGTGTTTCATTCTAAAGCAGCTCTTAATCCTAGTTGCACATTAGAATCATTTGCGGAGCTGTTAGAAACTCTACTTTTCCTCCCAGAGATTCTGATTCAAGTATTCTCTTCTACACAAGAATGCATATTAGAATGCAGATGAGTATGATGCGATTAGAAGTATATCTGTAATTCCTTTCAAATATTAATAGTAAACATTTCAATACTACTCATGATTCAATGTTTTTGACTTGTAATATTGTGTTACATTGCATTTGAGAACTGCCTCTATCCTTTCCATACCATTCCATAGAAATCACTTGTTCTGAGCTTTCAGGAAAAATTCCAAAACTTAAAAACAAAGCAAAAATATTATTATATGACCTTTTAATATCATGTTATAATTTCCTATTGAGCACATTCAAAGTCCTTGACTCTCAGGAAATGAAGCTTTATCTGATCATCAGAGCCCTGGTATTCTACAGTACCTTAAAATGTAGACCATTAAAAGGGCGAAGTGATGGGTTTTTCCATATGATCGAGAATATCATACCAGAAGTTATGGTTTTATTTCCTGATAGGATAGTAATGAGTTTTGTATCTAACCCAGCAAATGTTTTTCCACATCTCTGTCCCCAAGAATTCTGTAAGTCCAAGTTTCTTTTGGTGCTAACACTGTTATTTCTTTGGTTCTCTCAATAGTGAATTGAATGAACCTTTGACACATACTCAGTATATATTTGTATGAGAATTGTGTTTTTAACAATTGAGTTACATGCTTTCACAGTTTTGGGCAGTTTTACCTAGATGTGATCACAGCCTGAGGAACCACTAGAGCAGAGAACAATTCTTAATTGATGAATGCCACATAGGAGCACCTTTTGGACCCCAAAACCCTTCCTAACTTCCCTCTTCTCAAGCTACTAAGACCAGCTATTGAGTTTGAGCTGAGAATAGATAAATTGGGCATATTTTCAGAGATGCCACATAACAAAGCCTATCTTTAAGGAACCTTTATATTATGAGAATCGGACTTCACTTTTATATGTTTTTATTACCTGGTCTGCCAGTTGGAAACTGATAAGACTGGCAATTGCCTTTCAAAACCTCTGAAAGATCTGTTTCAGGCTGGAACATGGTATTCCAGCTGTGGCTCTACTCTTTGTATCTGAAAGTCCATGAAATGTCAAAAGGTGAGGTATAGCAGTAGACTTGCAGAGAACTGGAAGTGTTTATTTTATTTAAGAAATGTTGTGGGTTGGTGGCTGCAAAATCCCAGAGTAAAAGGGAGAGAAGTGAATGTCATTACTGGTCTTTATCCGTGATGTCTAAAGAATGGCAAACACCTCTATTTTAAGAAAACTGAATTAGAATGAGGAATTATACACTCTCTCAAGGTTCTATTTGTAGAGTTTCCTTATTCTGTCTGATTCTACTTGCAGAAGTTGTTCACATGTATTTATTTGTACCTATAGTTATTTCATATTCGTGTGTGTCTATGACTATAAATGAGTAGTTTAACTCCTCCTCAGAGAGGGGAAGTAATTGACCATTTCCAATGATCTGCTTGTGTTTGTATCCCTATGTATCTGTGAATGACTTCCTGGGGAACACTCTTGGAGATTAACTGAACATGTAAGTCTGTCATTTGTCTGTAATATAGGGATTTATAACTTAAAAGACAGATTTATGATCACATAGAAAGAAAATGTGAATTAGTATTAAGCTAACCATTAGTTGCCATAAAGTTGTACTAATGAAAATTTCTGTGAATCATTTTTAATACTTAGTAAGTAAATGCAGAACGATACTTGGATCCAAGTTCACACAATATTCTTATTAAGGTGAATCCTTAGATACAATAGACTTGTTTGAGAATTTTGGTTTATAAACTTTTATATGTATTCTCTATAATTTTATCACACTGTGGAATATTCTACAAGATAAGACAACTTTTATATGTATTCTCTATAATTTTATCACACTGTGGAATATTCTACAAGATAAGACAAGACTATTTTCACCAATAAATAAGATATTTGCTATAAGTTTTTCACAGGTGATTTTTATCCATTTGAAGAATGGTGCCTACTATTCCTATTTTGGTGAGAGATTTTACTATGAATGAGTTTTAAATTTTATCTAATACTTTCTTTATACTTAATGAAATGATAATGAGTTTCTCTTTTATGCTCCAAATATGATTAAGGTGATTAGTTTTTAAATGTTAAACCAACCTTGAATTCTGCTGATTAAGACTTACTTGTTCATGATTTATTATCCTTTTTATATATTGTTATCTATTTGACAATATTTTGTTAGAGTTTTTGGTCTATATTTAGAAGGGATATTGGTTTGAAATGTTTTTTCAAAATTTCTGTGTAAGGTTTGGTATTAGACTTTTGTTAGTTCATGAAAAAGTTGAGAAGTGCTCCTCCTTCTATTTTCTGAAAATGTTTAAGGCTGGTATTATTTTTCCCTTAAACTCTGAACGCTTGATGGCAGTTTTCTTTTGGAAAAAGTTTTTTGATCAGTTCAGTTTATTTAAAGGAAACGATCAATAAATGAAATGTTAATTTTAGTAAATTGCCTTTTTAAAAATTTGCATGTTTTGTTATAGTTATCAAAATTGTTCACATTATTCTTATATTATCCTTGATTAGTCTAGCAAGAGTTTGTCAATTTTGTTAATCTTTGGAAATAACCAGCTTTTAGCTAAGTCAATTTTCCCTATTACTTTTCTGTGTTATATTTTATTGTTTTCTGCTCTTATCATTATTTCTTTCCTTCCACTAATTTTAGGTTTACTTTACTCATTTTCTTTAATCACATTAAAGTCGAACCTTAGGCCACTGGTTTAATTTTTTCACATATAAGCATTTAAAACTGTAAGTTGCTCTCTAAGCATTGTTTTGTCTGTGTTCCACAACTTTTCATACACTGTTTTCATTAATATTTTGCTCAAAATATTTTCTAATTTATTTTGTAATTTCACTTTTGACCCAGGAATTATTTAGACCCAAAGGATTGCAACTGGGTCTTGACAAGAAGAGATATTGACTCTGGACTTGGCTTTGCTTACATGATGGTAGATGCAAATGCTCCTAGTATTATAAAAGAAACAACAGAAGATATTGTACCAATTTGGACTGTCAAGTCACATTTCCTCAGAATGAGAAGCACGTTACAGCTCATAAGTCCAACAATTGGCATAGAGATATACTCCTCAGAGTAAGTTTGATAGAGAATTGGAATGGGCAATCGAAACATTGGAGTAAGAATTAAAACACTGTAACAGTGACATTAATATCTGTGTAAAGTCTCCCACCGAATTTATTGTATCCTAATCATATCCAAAGTTTTGCATTTTCTTTGGAGGTAATATCTGAGTCTTTTATTAAAAGTCAGTAATGTATCTGAACTACTCTATGTAGCATCCAATTCCTCTCAACTGTGGCCCCAACTTAACACTCTTAGGAATAACTTAAAATGAGAAAACCACAAAAAGGGAACAAAGTTGTCAACTAAAAACAGCCAATAATATATCGATATATGCATTTTAAAAATACATAATAATGTAGTATACATGGAAGATACTAAATTATATTTGACATCAAAATCATCTTCTAATACAAAGAGATATAATTAAAGCCAGTTCACATGATTAAGTGAAACACTAAAAAAATTACTGAAAAATAGACAAGTAATCTAATAGAAGGCAGGAAAGGGGAGACAGAAGAATATAGAGAGAATAAACTCAAAAATAAATAAAATTGTAGACACTAACCAAAATATATAAAATGTCACATTGCATTGAAATGGATTAAACACCTCCATTAAAAATGGTAACGAGTTCAGAAATAAACCCATACACTTACGGTCAATTGATTTTTTTATACTATTAAAAAGGACACAACTCAGGAATAGCCAAATGGAAGAGATGCATAGGGCAAGCAAGGTATGGAGGTTGGGGGGTACAGATCTTCCATACCCTCTTCAGGGTACCACCTCCCAACACTTAAATGTGTTCACCAACCTGGAGGTTCTCTGAATTTTACTGTTAAAGAAAGAGTTTTTACAGAACTCTATCCCAGACTTCCCCTTCTTCCGAGAGGTCAGTGGGAGGAGCTGAAACTTTCAACAGTCTAATCATGTGGTCTTTCCGATGACCAGTGCCATCCTGAGGCTATCTAGAAGCCCCACTAGCATTATTTTAGGTGTGATAGAAGGAGTTTGTTACAAATAACAAAAGACACTTTTTATCACTCAGAAAATTCCAGTTGTTCTGTGCCAAGAACCAGGGGCAAAGATCATATATATTTCTTATTATACCACAGGCCACTCCCTGGACTTTGACCATGGATACTTTATAACAAAAGGATCATAACAATTAAAAGATAATGGCACATTCCTAGAGTCTCATTCAGTCATTACTAATTAGTGCAGTCTATCATCATATCATGTGAAAATGTCTCCCCAAGAGAGGTTATTCAGGTTTGCAGGCTTCTTTTCAAACTTTTCTAGTCTCAGCAATATAAGGCTTCACTCTTTCAGGTATCCAGTGGGTATAACTGAACTAAGAGACAATATCATCTCTTGCTCTCAGCCTCCTTCAAGGTGTTAATTTAATATTGGATTTCCCATAAGCCATTTATTCTTGTTTTTTTACCCTCAGCTACTATTCTTCCTTTTCTCCATTTATACGTAAACTTTTCCACCTCTGGAAAGAACATGAGGTTCAGCCACTGTGCTGGTCTACATTCCAGATAGCAATAATAGTGTAGCACGTACCTCCCCTCGGCCCACTCCCATCCATATAGGAAAGGGTTACATAGGCACATAACTAGTGGGCTTCCGTCACCACTAGGGAACACAGAAGTATTTATGGTCAACTCCAACTTTGCCAGACACAGCGAAGGCACGACTTGCTCCATTAAGTCCTTAGGAATTCTGACATAAATATGTAAATATATAGTTAGTTTCTTATTTAAAAACCATCCCTGTTTACAGCACTTGTAGTTACAGTCCTGGTTCTGTGATTATTGGATCAGGTAGGAAAAAGAAAGTTGAGGCAATGTGAGGAAGAAAGAAAAAATTATAGTCACCATACCAGTGTCTTCTTCCCTTGGAAAGAGTTGTATAGTCATACCCATCTTCCCCAAGTACACCAGAAAAATAGAGGAATTTATCTATTGGAGAAACTTCCTCAGCCTACCTCATGTTGAGTGTCAGCACATACATGTGAAGGTACGTAAGCCAGCTCTGCCTAGTATTTTTAGATGCATGGATTGTGAAGCCAGTCTGCATGGATTCAAATCCTTGGCTTTGCTATTTATACTGGTGTGACCTTCTCTGTGGAAGGAAGATAAGAACAGAATCTATACACAGGGTGTTAAATGAGTTAATATACGTAAATCACTCCATAAGTGCTTAATACTTGTTAGCTGTTATTGGTGCTACTACACTCAAGCCCCAACACTCTGATCTCCATGCTTTAGCTAGATTGATCTGTTTCAAAATACAAATTTGATCGTTTTAAACAAATGTATTTTTTTTCTAATTAAAGAGGAGGCTTCCATTACATTTAATATAAAGGGGAAAAGTCATGATATGGCCTACAAGGCTTTCCCTTTTAGCCTCCTTAACTCTGGCTCATCCTCCAGATGTCAGCTAAGGTATTATACCTTAAGAATTCTTTCCTGACATACATGACTAGGTGTATTAGACTGCTTAAGGACTAATTTTCTAGTTGTGTTGGTTGAGCTAAGAGCACAGTGTTTTCCTCCTAATGAACAGGCAGGCCTTCAGCCAGAAAACAAAGTGACAGGTAGTAGATAAAAAATTGTGTACACTACGATGTTGCCTCCAACTTCCCAAGCAAAGCCCTATGGAGAAAACAGAGGAGGTTCCTTAGACAAATAAAGGAATTAAAGATTACAAATATTCCCCATCCAGGTAGAGTTTAATGCACACTGACAGTCCATAAAGATAGATGAAACCAGTCTGACAGTCCACAGTTTCTAAGGAAATAGTCTTTCCTTATCTGGTCAGGAGAAATGGCCATCGGTTGGTCTGAGGGCTGCCATATCAACTACATGGACATTGTACCTTAGGCCACTCCAGAAAGACGTCTATCATGCCTGCCTTTTATGGGACCAATTTAGCATCACCCCAAGTCTTATCAGGAGTGACCAGGGAAGCAAGGACTACATTGCCCAGGCACATGAGGACAATCAGATATCTGTGGGCCAAGTTTCCCAGGCACAAGTAACCATCAATCTGGTTTGAAATAACAGAGCTAGAGGTGGCATGAGGGGGGCTTCTGGGGAACTGGGGATGTTCTATTTCTTGATCTGAATGCTGGTTAAATGGATCTGTTTACTTTTTGATAGATCATTGAGATACCTGATTAGATGTGCACTTTTGTGTATGTATACTTCAATAAAATGATTTTTAAAGCCATCTCATGTTTTAATTTCAAACATGGAATTGACATCTGAATTCAAACTTTTATATTATAATCAATGTGTGCGAACCAGATTTATATACAAGGAATGTAATCTTCTTCATCAAAATCAGGAAAAGTTCCGGGAGTAAAAGAAGTTTTCTTACAAAGTGACATTTCTTTCCAGAACTCCTTACTAAGATCCTAGGTCAAATTCTCCTGTTATAAGCTCTCTTAACTCCATGTCACAAGCCATTGTGCCACTTGCCTTTGTTGTCATTTTATACCCATTTTTTGACTATTTAATGCCAATCTCTCCCACAAGGACATAACTCCATTAAGGCTGAGCCTGCATTTATCACATTCACAGCTAAATCCCCAAGATCTGGCATGGTATCTGGAATATCATAGGTGCTCAGTCGATATTCGTTGCATGAGACAATGAATCAATGAATATAACAAATACAAAGGTACAAAAATGATGGGGTACTGAAGGTGGGAGAGAGTCTATAGGTGTTGAAAACAGAAAATGCTGCCCTCTTTAAACTGATTTAAGAAGACGATAGTTTTATTGCGATTGTGAAAGAATATCATTTATATCATCTCAGTTCATGAATTTCTTTACAGGAACACCTGGAAACTTTTATAGTTGTAACTTCCAACTTGTTTTTCATCAAGAAAAACTTGAAAACATACTGTAAAAACGATGTGCTACATTCTACTGCTGCACTGACCGCATAAGAAACAGAAGCATGGGAATGTGCCCTTTATGTGGATTTTCAACTATGAGTGAAATATTGCTTTGAGCTTTCCAAATCTCTCTGTAATACAATACTGACAGATTGGAAAGTTAATTCATAACCTTGCAAACTTTTTGTTCCCCAAAATCAGAGAAAGAAGAGAATCATCTTTAAAAACATGCCTGAACCATCCAGATAGCTTTATACTACTTATAAATGGTTCAATCTCATCTTCTCTCAGCTATTCCTTATCAGTAATCACTTTATATATGTAATTAAAATAGTCCATCACTGTTCTAGCATTACCAGCAATCTGATACAGCTTTTTACTTCAAAGAAATAACATCTCATTTGTCAATCAACAATACCTTAAGGTATCTTTAAAAATTTGCCGAGCAGAACATACAATGAACTACACATCACCCATATCTATAGATTAAACTTTCAATCAAGAGCTACTCAGAGCTAAATCATTACAAGAATGACATATCTCGTATATCACATCCTGTTGAATGTTTCCACATTTCTCTAAGCTTCAAAACAGAATAAAGGAATAAGCCTATTCTTCTTGGGAAAAAAAGGTAATATCATAAATGTGTAGTGACTGATATAAATTATGACTTTTTTTCTTTTGGAAAACAAATAAACTGCTTCCAACATATGAATTTTGGGGGACACAGTCCAGCTCATAACAAAGTCCAACAGACATGAGTTAAAATCCCTCATATTAATATATAAAAAACACATACAACAGTTACTGATACAAAGTAATTGTTATATATCTTTGCTTTGTGGTGATGGTGGTTATAATTATTATTTTCTGGGCAAGCTCTAAAGCCATCCAGATTCTTCCATTATTCTGAGTTGGGGAGAGCATCACAGTAATGACTGAGTTGGAATATCATACCAATGCATAAACATGTGGCCTCAATGTCAGCATTAAGCTGATTTAAAAGAAATAAGGAAGGTAATTTTTCTCGCATACTTGAATGTTTAGACTGAGATTTACATTTGCTACATTAGTTTGTGCCCAAACTAAAGAGAACTCTCTCCTGACAGGCCTGACAGCTAATCTATAGGTCCAGTACACAACAAACCATACAGACTATTACCGATTATGTGAAAAGTGAGCTTATAGTGGGTTAGTGCTGTACAGTGAAAGAAATGGCAGTACCGACACTCCAGGTGACTCTGCTGCCTGCTAAGAGACATCCGGAATCAGAGGGTTTATTGCAAATGCTGTCTGAAATCTCAGGGCTCAAGCGCAAGAGAAAGACAAAGCAAAGGCCTTACTCTCTGCTCAGTGCCAAACAAACAGACAAAAATAAGGATTAATTAGATAACGCAGCAAATCTATAAAATAATTATTAAATAAGTTCCAGAGAAATACTTAAAATGCCAGGATGAATTTTCATTTGTATCTCCCTAAAAAAGTAATTGAAAACCAAAAGCAACAAGTAAGCAAGATTATATGCAGCTCTTTTCTAGGTACCTGGAAAAAGAGAAGCTGGTCACCAAGGTTAGCTAGCTTTTCATCCATCCTTGAAGAAAGTGCACCCCTGCCAACAATTTAGCACCAGCTGTAGATAGAGCCATATTTTATCTATTGTTTCATATCTGTAGGTATAATTTTTAGCAGAGAAAACAATGACAGTGTCAAGAGGGCAGTTGTGATAACATTCCATTGCCCTGTGTTAGACAGTGTTTTCCTGAGAAAAGCAGCCAATAGGAGATTTTATATATATTTACATCTATATATGTGTGTAAATATATATGTGTGTACATATATGTAAATATATATAAAATCTATATATAGATGTGTATATACATATATACACACATACATACATATAGAGAGAGAGAGAAATCATGAGAAATATTATTTTTGTCAGTTCTCATGCTTTTGTTCTCCCAGAAAATATTTTAATTTCAACTGTCAAGTGTAAAAACATCTGTTATGATTTTCATTGGGGTTTCATTAAATTTATTAATTACTTTGTAAAGAAATAAACAGTTTTATAATATTGAGACCTCCAATTCAACACCATAATGTTTCTCCATTTATTCAAGTTTTCTTGATGACTTCAATATAGTTTTACAGCTTCCTTCATGAAGGCCTCACGCATTCATTGTTAAGATTGTTATTTGTTAAACTTTAGAGTTTAGCTTATTGTTATACATGGAATTCTTAAAATATTTTTTCAACTAGCTATTACTGATATGGGGGGGAAAATACTATTTTGTGTCTATCTTTATTGTGACCAGTTGATTAGTTGTGTAATAAAGCTAAAAGGATATCTTGATTAATAATCAGTACATTGACTATATATTAATTACAAAATATATATTAATTATAAAATTCAGGTACTTTGCATTTCTGATTCCCTTATTAACTGAAGTTTAATCAGTAGTATTTCAGAATTTGGTGTCAAATGAAGATTAATTTTAGGTAAAATCTCAATAAATATAATTAGGTTGCATGTTGATCTACTCTGGAAGAGACTGTAAACTTTTGGAGTCAGTAGTAGAATCCCAATATTCTGAATTTCTCTTGTTACAGACATCATATATCATTATTATGGGTCAGGGCCTGACATGTCAGCAGTCCAAAGAAATGTTTACTCTAATGTATACAGTGAGAAAGTAATGGTGGTAGTATTAGATCATGGCACGAAGAAACTATTATTGGATAATAATGTACCTGACATAATTGCACTTTTTTATCACTTTAACTTGGAACATATCTTTTCCTCACAATTCTCTGTGTGACTTCTAATTTCTTGACATATCAAGTAATATTATGCAGAAATTATAACTATCTTTTCTAAGAACTATTTGTACTAATTATTAACTCATTTAATCCTCAGAACTACTATATGTGGTAGTAGATACTATCACTATGTCCATTTCACAGATGAAGAAACTGAGATGTCTCAAGCTTCTTAAGAATTTAAGTGATTTCCCCCAGGTTACACAGCTAGTAAGTAGAAGAGATTGAGATTTTCACCCAAGTAGTCTGGCTCTAGGGTTTCTGCTTATAGCACTCTAGCTGCCTCCCATTCCCACTGGCATCGTATCTTTCATTGAGACCCTTTTTTTAATTCCATGCAAGGTGCGCAAATTAAGATGTTGTCCATATTGATAAAGAAAATAAAGATATACCCATCTATTAAGGCTTTAGGTCTAATGAACTGTAAACTGTCAATTTTTCCCCCAAGAGTAATAAGACACAAAAGGAGGCTTTAGAGTCACATAATTTAGACAATATCTGTTCTAACACATACAGGAAACTAAAATCTAGAAAGGGAAGATGCTTACCTGTGGTCACACAAGGAATTAGTGACAAGGGAGTAGGATCTCGTACTCTTGTCTAAGGTTGTTCTATCTATAGCCACTTGGGAGGACATACAGTTTTGTTCTTAAAATCTCAAACATCAGGAAGTATATCACCTTTTGGATAAGTCAGGATATGGCTGGTTAATAGTCCCTTTCATAATGTAGAATTCTGATGCTACGAATCAATCCATGTCTAAAAGCAAAATGTATTCTTCTAAGTAGCATGAAGCCCGAAAACAAAAAAAAGTCAGTTCACAAAAGCTGAACATCTGTTTGCATTTGGCTACTTCCCAGCAAGTGAATCCTCATTTCAGTTAAGCTTTTGTATTTTTCTTGAAAATGGTAAACCTTTGGAAAATGTGAACATTTGTTCCCTTCATTATTGTGGTGAAACAAAGGTTTGGAGGGGACAGAAGAGAAATACAAACATTTTTGCAAACATCTCCCACAGGCCAGCTGGTAAAACTATTGGCAAAAAGCACATGCAGGACTAAGTAAACGGATTTTTTTTAAAAAGTGGTGTGTGTGTGTGTGTGTGTGTGTGTGTGTGTGTGTTTACAGGAATCTATTTATAATTGAAATTAGCCTAACCAAATATTTCTAAAAACTATCACCCACCATCATCACTCCAGCTGTGAAATGGTACTAGTGAGGCTGACTATTCCCTACCATTGATCTAACGCAACGTAGTCATCTCAGTTAAAATAGTTCATGTAGTGTGATGGCCATCACCATGTAATTAGCCCTCTCCTCATAGGTTCACACAATATACTGGCTTCCAGCTACTGACTGTATAAGTGAGTAAGTCTTCTTTACAGTCCTAAACATAAGCTACATGTACATGGCACAATGTGAAATGAGGGCCATGTGTTTTACTTTTGGAAAGAGCCTCAAATTGGGAAAGAGAATATATGAGAATTTCTGTACACTGCTTTGTGCTCTGCAACTGTATTCTCTTGACTCACAGATTCAAGGATGTTATGTGTCTTTTCCAAAATAGAGTAAAATTATTTTATTGTTTGATGCCTTCTGATAGTATAAAAATTCTCTGAGATGGCTGACTAGGGAGCAGTATCCACCTGTTACATAGCATTTTTTCCCATAAATTAAAATTGCTATTGAATTAGTCATATGTGGAAATTCTAAACTGCAACAACCTGAATAAAAGCATAGAAAACAAACTGTGCCTTAGGATATAAGAATGCTATTATATTAAAAGGTACTTTTTCAAAAAGGGTTTTTCAAATTCTGATTCATTACCACATATGTGAATATATGAGACCCAATCATGTGCCAAGATCACTATTTTCCAATACTCAGTAAGAATAAATGAATATACGGAGCTGGTAAAAATCGAGCGGGTCTTTCCTTCTCTCCTTTTCTTTTTTGACACTGTTCTCTGTCATCAAAATCATATTTTACTCTAATATGCTTCAAAATAATGTCTATTATTTTTATTTCACTCACAAATATCCCCATGAGATATTTGGTCCATTGGGAAATAAACACATATTAAGTAGAGGTGTACAATGGTTTAAACAATTATTTCAAATTACTCTGACTTCATGACAAATAGCTTCATCATGCTTAATTAGGAATTTAATATTCAAAAGCTTTTTATAGTAGGTAAGTTTTTTTTTAATATAAAAAACAGTAGAAATTTCAGGACATTTAATACATGAAAATTATTTTATATGGCATCTTAGACCTTTTACTTTCATCTTTAATGTGGATCTATAAACCATAATCCCAATTCATATTTTAATAGCACAAACACAAGAAAACTATAAATAACCACAAACATCTACATGTGCATACACACAAATCATCATTAGCAGCAGCAGCAGCAACAGCAGCATATACATACTGCCTTATACAGAAAGCAGAATGTTATTGGGGAAAAAGTATAGGTTTTGCCATATACTAGAAATAATAGTAGACAAAAGAATTTACCATTTTGAGTCTCAGTTTTTACCTTGCAAAACACTGAGGAAATGTTTTCTTCATGGTGTGGTTAAGATAATCAAAGAAAATAATGTAAATGTTCATTGTATGAACTACAAAGTGCTATACAAATGCAAGATCTTTGTTCTTGTTGCCTTTCTCTTCCAAAATTCTGGATATAGAGTCAGCTCAAAAATATTTCTAGAATGAATCTATAATTTTATTAACCAATGTCACCCCAATAAATCTAATTAAAAAAAGATTTTACTGTAAGGGAATCAAATCCAGTTCCTTAGAAAAAAGAGTCCATAAATAGAACCAAACATGTTTTAAAATTTAGCATAAGATAAAGGGAACATTTTTTAACCAGTAAATAAAAGACTGGATACTCATCTGGGAAAACTAAAGTCAGTAATCTTTGTAACAAATAAATTATGGATCAAAGACTTATATGTAAAAAAAGAATCTATACATTCAAAGGGCATAATTTTAATGACTACAGAACTATGATGGAGTTTTCTACATGACTCTTGATTCTATTGTAGTTAGTAACTTTTAAATACTATGTGACGGATGTGAGTTAAAATAGCCACATCCCTGATAATGCAGTTGAGACTATAAGACAGAGAAAAACCCATTACACATTTTAAAATTAAAAAGTGGGTATATTTACAGAGATAGAGATTTGAGGAAGTAAAGTATTTATAAGTATATGCTAACACATTTGAAAATCACAATAAATGGAAATTTTCTAAGAAAATAAGTGACCGAAGTTTTAAGAAGCTAGCAAACCTAAGTAAACTAATAGCAATGAAATAAATCAGAAAAAAAAAGTTAATAATATTTTAGTCATTCTTGACTTCTCTCTGTCTCTCATAATTCATACTTACTCTGTAAGGAAATCCTATTTTCTCTACTTTCAATGTATATCCAAATTGTGACCAGTCCTCTCAACCTCCACTACTGTAACCCTGGCCTAAGCCATCATCTTATATAGCCTGGACTTTTCATAATAGCTTCCTAATTGGTCTCCCTGCTGCACCCTTTCCCCCATTCAGTCTATTCTCAACACAGCAGCCAGAGAGATCTTTTAAAAACCTAAGCCATTTTTTCACCAGCTTATTTCCTGGGAGCAGTTTCTAGACTGCATCTCAGGGAGGGGGAATCCAATCAGAGCCTGTAGTTTTGTTGAGCTAAGAAGAAATAAATAGAAACCGGGGAAGACCAAGGGGGTAAAATTTTGTGAAACACATTACTAGAGAATAAGGAGCTGCACAAACAAAATGAAATGTCTCTGGAGACAAAGCAGAGGGGAAGGAACCCTTAAGTCTTTGGCTTAGTATGCGTGACAGAAGATTACCTGAGTTCTTGAACAGAACTAGCAGAAAGGAGTAGACAGAGCAATTACTGAAGTTCACATACATCTTGGAAAAGGTTACGCACCCACAAATCAAAGGAGAAAGAATTTGTACTATATGGGTCAGAGGGTTGAATCCTCAGAATGGTATCACCTTAGCAGTGAGGCTAGATTAGCTCTAGATTAAAAATTGCTATGAATTGGCTTCGTGATATGACATCTGTCTTCCCACAGAGGAAGTGATCGAAGAAATAGAGAAATGTGAATGAGTAAGTGAAATAGTGCCTAAAAAGGAAGCAGAACTATTTACAGATATAAAAGATCTCCTATAACTCAATGATAAGAAGCTGCCCAATAAAAAATGGAAAACATATTTGAACAGAAATCACACAAAAGAAAATAAAATAGCCAATACACACATGAGAAGTACTCAATTATCACTAGTCATTAGAGAAATAAAAATTAAAACTCACATAAGATACTGTTACAGAGTCACAAGAATGGCTAAAATTTGAAAGGCTAAAAATACCAGGCATTGGTAAGGATGCGTAGAGCAAGTTGAATGATGACAATACACTTCTGCTGTAGTATAAAATAACAGAGCCATGTAAAAAATAGTTTAGTTATGTACACATTTACCATACCACTTCTAGCTATTTTTATAAGAATAATGACTTACTTTAACCAGAAAGACTTGGACATGAATGTTCATAACAGTCTCATTCATAATAGCCAAGTCTGGAAATGGTCCATGTAGGTGTGTCCATTCAATAGAATGTGGTATACAATGGAATACTGTTTAACCTTCCTTCTTCCCAGATAATTATGTGCTGATACATGCGACAATATAAATAAATCTCACCAGCAATATGCCAAGCAAAAAATAAAAATAATAAATAAATAAATAAATAAAAATTGGTACAAATTACATGCAACAAAGTTAAAATCAAGTTTGAAAGGATCTAATCGATTCCAAGTAACTAAACTGCAAGCTAGAATAAAATCCAAGACTATTTTAAAATTGCAACAAATTCTAGTATCCAAAAAGATAAAATTTCCCAGATCTGCAAAGAAACAAGAAAATATGACCCATCACAACTAGAAGAAAAAAAATATCAACCAATAGAAACAAATCCAGAAATAACAGAGATGATGGAACTAGCAGAGAGATGTCAGAACAACTGATATACATACATACATACATACATACATACATACATATATACACACATATGTATATATGCTTCATATGCTCAAGAAAGTAGGCAGAAATAGGAACATGATGAGGAGAGAAAAAAGTACTAAATGAAACTTGCAGAGATAAAATATATCTGAAGTGAAAATTACATTGGATGTGATTATTAACAAGTTAGAATTTGCAGAAGAAACTATCAGTGGGCTTGAAGACATAGAAATAAAATTTAGCCTAACTAAGGAGAAAAAAGATAAATATGAAAGAAGAAAAAAAGGGTAAATATGAAAGATAAATATGAACAGAGCATCAGTGAACTGTGAGACAATATCAAGCTATGATAAAGGCTGTAATTATTCCAAATTTGAGGAAAACTATAAACTCACAGATATAAGAAATATAACAAACTCCAAGGAAAATAACCCTAAAGAGAGCCACACCAAGGCACATTATAATCAAATTACAGAAACCAGTGATAAAGAGAAATTTTAAAAACTGCCAGAGTTAAATGACTTATTACAAACAGAGGAACACAGAGAAGAGTGGCAATACACTTATCAGAAATTATGAAGACAGGAGAAAGTAGAGCAACATCTTTAAAGTATTGAAAGAAAAAAAATTGTCAACCTAGAATATTTATCTAACAAAATTATGTTTCAAAAATGAAAGCAAAGACATTTTTAGTGTCTTTATTTTTTGTTTCTCATTTTCAGTGACAGAATTCATCGCCAGTATATTTGTATTACAAGAAATGTTCAAGGAAGTTCTTCAGGCTAAAGATAAATGATACCAGATAAAAATTTGTATCTACACAAAGGAAGGAAGGGCCTCTAAAATACTAAATGTATGATAAA
Organism: Pteropus vampyrus; assembly: GCF_000151845.1. Taxonomy (NCBI): domain Eukaryota; kingdom Metazoa; phylum Chordata; class Mammalia; order Chiroptera; family Pteropodidae; genus Pteropus; species Pteropus vampyrus. The sequence goes on along the minus strand of NW_011889202.1, from coordinate 272,421 downwards.
TATAAAAAATATTTTTTCCCATTTAAAAAATCATACTAGAATATAAATGACTATTTAAAACAAAAATGGTAATAATGTATTGTGGGGTTTAAAATAAAACTTATGATAAAACCAACACCAACAAACAGGAAGGTAGACAATGGAAATATACTATTGTTAGGTTCTTTCATAATACTTGAAGTAACATACTATAATTTAAAGGTAGAAAGTAATAAGTTAAAAATGTTATGTTGTAACTTTTAAGCAACACCTCCCCAATTTTTTTTAAATAGAGAAGAGGAACTAGTAAGCCAATAGTAGAGAGAAAATGGAATCATAAGAAATTGTCCAAGAAAAGCAAGGAAAGAGAAAAAATGAAACATAAAACGGGACACATAGAAAATAAACAGTAGGTTTAAATCCAAACCTACCAATAATTACACTAAATTTGAATGATGTAAACATGAATAAAAGTCAGTTTGTCTTACTGGATAATAAAGCAAGACCCCAAAAGGTGCTATATACGAGAAACTCACTTTAAATATAAAGACACAGATAGAATAAAAACCAAAGTATGGCAAAATATATACCATACAAATACTAATCAAAGGAAAACTGTAGAAGTTTCATTATTATCAGAGAAAATGGACACTGGAATAAGGAATATTATCAGAGACAAAGTAAGTCATTTCACATCGATAAAGGGGTCAATACATGAAGTAAAAAGTGATAGAAGTGAAAGGATAAATATACAAATCCATAAAGATGGTCGGCAATTTAAACACTCCATTTTAAGTACCTCAAAGAATAAGTGAAGACTCGCAAGAATCTCAGGGTTTATCCAAGAAAAACCTCTGAATCTTGGTAAAAATTGTGGGGGTTTGTGAAATTTTAACTTGGTCTTCTCCAATGCCCTTCTTTGCAGCTTTGCAGTGGTTCATGGAAACTGGCAGCCTAGAAATCACAGTAGTTGTGAAAATCAGCACTTTTGCAGCCACTGGAGGGGTCAGACCCCAAAATACCCAACCTCTGAGCATTTTAAGCCTTGTCAGTATTTGTCCTGTCTCACGACTCCCTGAAAAAGCCCCATTCACAAAGCAGTGTTATCTAACCTAACCTGACAAAGTCTTTCTTTAAATTTTATTTTATTGTTAGTTTCAAGTATACAGTACATTGGTTAGACATTTATATAGTCGATGAAACGATCCCCCTGATTGCTCTTTCTCTCCTCTGACTCTACACCTAGCCATTCCATTACTGCTGACTGCATTCCCTCTGCCGTGCTCCCCATCCCCATGACCATCTATCAACTACTAATCTGTACTTCTTTAACCCTTCAAAGTCTTATAGTTTCCTAAAAGGCCTGACCTCCTGCCTTTGGCCCCTGTTTTCCTCTCTGCCCTCATTTATTACTACTCTACTTCTTCCTCACTATGCTCCAGTCACATTTGTCTTCTTACCTTCTCTAGAACAAGTCTGGCATGTTCTCTCTTCACAATGTAGGCATTTGCTGTTTTCTCCAGCCAGAAAATTCCTCTTCTAGATACCTCATCTCTCCATGTGTCTATTTAAATATCACTTTATCAGAGCAGCCTTCCTTGACAATCCTATAACTATAGCTGATAGTACTGTGTTGTATAGTTACAATTTGCTTAGTGAGTAGATCTTAAGCATTCTCACACACACAAAGGTAACTATATGAGGTGATGGATACATTCATTAACTTCATTATGAGAACCTTTTCACAATATATGAATATATCAAATCAACACATTGTACCCTTTAAATATATTACAATTTTATTTGCCAATTGTATCTCAATAAAGCTGGACAAAAATAACAACCTCTCCTCCTCCACCACTAGCATACACTATGCCCCTTTCCCGTTTCATTTATCTCCATAACAATTACTGCCACTTGACATACCATATACTTTACTTATTTAGTTTGTTGATTGTCTCTCCCCATTAGGATACGAGTTCCTTGCATTAAGACTTTTTCACTTAAGCGGCATCTGTCCACCTCCAGCACCCAGAAGAGTATTGGCACATAGTAGATGCCAATATTTACTAAATGAAATGAGGTCATTTCTGTTTTTAAACATGTCTGGAGCATGCCACATGGACTTGTCCAACCCTACTAAAGCAATTGACAAAATTGCACAACTCTCACACATCTACCCACTATATCTAATCATATCACGTTTAAATATATTATGGCAAAAATCTAAACTAACTCTAAAATGATCTTGACATTTTCACCAGTGAGTTCCATAACTGCCAAATCCAATTGCCAATCTAAATCCTTTAGATAGAGTTGATTACTTCTTTGTTAAAATATTTTCTTCACTGGCTAATAGGACAGCAAATCCACTTGTTTTTTCTTACTTCATCACCACTCCCTCAGTCTTTTTTTTTTTTTAATTTCTTCTCATTTCTTTTAGATCTCTAAATATTGGAGTGTCCCAAGGCTCATCTCAGGACAAATTCTCATCTCTAGTTATTCCCCCTCCCTAGGTGAGGTCACCCAGTCCTATGAATTTATATCCTACCCTTTCACTGATGATTCTCAAATTTTTAATTTTAGCTAGTACAAGTCCACTCAAATCTGTGCCTCTGTATCCAACTATCTAGGTAACATTTTCATTTGAATGTCTAATAAGCATCACAAACTTAACATGTTCAAAATTCAAATTCAGGATTTTCTCACTCAAAACTGCTCTTCTTCCAATAGCAACTTTATTTTACCAATTGCTCTGAACAAAATCCTAGGATTTATCTTTGACATCCCTTTTATGTCTCATACTCCATGCCCAATCAGTTATCAAATTCTGTCAGCTCTACTCTCAAAAGGTGTCCAGAGACAGCTCATCATCCTGCTTTCAAGTTCGTCTCTCTTTGGACTACACAGCAACCGAACTGATCCCTTTAAAAATATGTATCAGATTATGTCCCATGCCCATTTAAAACTCTGTAATGTCATTCCATTAATACTTAAAATCCAAAAGTCCTTAAAATGGCAGATGGGGCACTACGAACTCTGGTGCCAAGTGTATTCTAGACTTCATTTCTAATTGGTCACTCCTTCAATCACTATGCTTCAAACACATTTGACTTTATTTCTCCTTAAAAGTAACAAGTTCATTTTTACCTTTTTGCATTTACATGATCTTCTCTCTGCTCACAGAACCCTTCACCTCAGATATCCACAAGGCCTTCTCTCTCTCTTTATTCAGATCTCTGCTTAGATGCCACCCTCACAGACAGGCCTTCTTTGATCACATTATATAACACTCATCAACTTATTTTCTCTTCTTTTACTCCCATTAGTTTTCTTATCTCTTAAAAACTATCTAATGTTTGAAAATATATGCATAATTTATTTATTGTGTGTATTAATCTCCAGACTTCTTTAGTTTTCAACAATGCAGGTGATTTGTCTGTTTTGTTCATTTGTCTATCTCCAAGACCGATAAATGTTCTTGGCACATAAATATTTGATAGATGATGAAATTAATAACAAATGAATGAGTGAATAAATGCATATAAAGGGAAAGGATATACAACAGTTGTATTTACCTCTGGGTGGATGGAATAGTAGGTCATTTCTTTTGCTTCCTTTTGCTTATCTGCATCTTTGCTTTTTAGTTAATGAGAACCTATTGATTTTGCAATGAGAAAAATGTAATTAAAATTATTTTCCATTAAAAGCTGCACAGTGCATACTTCCAAGTGGATAAAGTACTTGAGTCCAAAGGCCAATGCATTGGTAACCCATTTATAAATTAATTTTCTGTACTTCTGAAGCTGTCACTATGATAAAAGAGAAGCCTGCTGATTGACCAACTGACAAAGATAATGAGTAGAAAAATGAATAATGATAAGTCTAAATTGTTTAAATATAATGCAGATGTCAATAATAACTAAAATGGAAAGGAGACATAAATGAATTATATAAGCCTGGATAAACGCCAAATTGCTTATGAAAAATATTTTGATATAAATAATTCTTTAGCAAGGTCACTAAAAATATTTAATATCACACTGCATCAAGAAAATTGGAAAAAATACTTGAATCCATAAGAAAATGATCAGTATAGTGTTTTAAGAAAGGAATATTTGTTTTGTTTTCAATCATTACATCATTTTTTCTTTATCATTTGGAAGATTTTCGAATGTTTGCATCATGATAAGATCATAAGTCATGCTTTTTTCAAACCATTTAAATTATTTTATTATTATTATTATTATTATTATTATTATTATTATTAATCACTTTCTATGGTACAAAGCATTCTGTTGAGTTCTATGAAGGAAAGCAAGATGAATACAAAACTCTCTCAGTTGTCCAAACAGTCACACACTTGTAATAAAAGCAGCTACATGCACAATGAAGCACCAAATAAAACAAACAGTTCTACCTGTTTTTGTCAGAGGAACAAGGGCTCTGGCATCTAGGAGGAGAGATATACTTCAGGTTGGTGGTCGGGGAAGGGTATTTTGTAATATTTATAAGAGGAAGATTTGAGTTGGGTCTTAAGGATAAGTAGGATTTTCATAGACAGGTAAGAATCATGGGTAGGAAGAGAATTTTCCTGACAAAATGAACAGATTGAACAAATGTCAAGAATTGGGAGAGTTAGGTAATGGAATAGAGAGTGGAATGACTAAAGAGGAAGTTTCACTGGGTATGCAGAATGATAACTAAACCTGAGAAAACAGATTGGGGCAATGGCGTGCTGTTAAATTAACACCCGGCACTACAGAAAGCCCTGATATGTACGATTTGCCAATTTATGTGGTGGTATAAATATTGTCACCATGGCCAATTTCAAGCTTCCAACATACATTAGTGAACACAGAATTGAGAAGAGATGCTCATAATGGGCTCCTGCAAGTTGGTGTGGGCCAGCTCCAGCACGCTCTTACATTTGGGTCAAATTGTGCAGAGATTAGAACCATGTACTATGAAAATCTATTATAGGCAATGAGAAGTCACTGAAGAATTTTGAACCAGAGAATAGCATAATCAAATTTATATTTTGCGACAAGGACTGGCAGCGAGGTTTTTCAAAATTTGGAGAGAAAACCTAGATTGAGAACCAAATAAAACAACAGGCTAGTTTTAAAGTCCTGTTGAGAGACAATGAAGTAGACACAAAGAAAAAAATGCACGTCAGAAAGTGGAGATGATTGATTGGCTATGGGGATGACAAGGACAGAGGAGGTGAAAATAATTTTCAGGTCTCTAGCTTAAGTGCCTGAGTAGATAGTAGTAACATTAGTCATTATAAAAAACAGAGGGAGAATAAGTTTTGCTTAGGGATGGTTAAAATGGGAGGTAGAGAGGAGAAGATATTTTTCATGTGCTGAAATTGGAACTTATTAAATGGCATTAAAATGTCAGTAAGTTCATATGTAAAACTTTCTACATGATGAGACTTTGTGCCAAAAATTTTATCATCATATTTAATAACTGCATAATATTCAGTATAGATACACTATAATTTACTTATCCATTTTTCTCCCATTGGACATGTCAATTAGATCTACTTTTTTCCTGTTACAAATGATGCAGTGATTCACATAGTTGGACTTAGAATATTTTCTTTTTTCTTTTGGATCATTCACTTAGTTTACATTTCTAGTAACAGAATTACTGGGTCAAAGGGCATGTGTATTTTATTGCTTAATTAATATTGTTAACTTACATTCCAAAAAAGTATACTAATTTATACCACCAACATAAAAGTATACTACCTTCACTGACTTCTCTTTTTGTTCCAGCTTTATTGAGATATAATTGACATATATTATGTAAGTTTAAAGTGTACAATAGGATGATTTGATACATATATTTAGTGCTAAATAATTACCATGATAGGATTAGTTAACACCTTCATCACCTCACATAATTACCTTTTGTGTGTATGTAGGTGTGTATGTGTGTTTGTGTGTGTGCGTATGGTAAGAACATTTAAGATTTATTCTCTTAGCAACTTTCAAATATATAATATTGTTAACAATAGTCACCACGATGAATATTAGATCTCTAGAACATATTTATCTTACACTTTGACAGACATCTTTCAATTTCCCTTACTCCCAACCCCTGGCAACTACTATTTCTGAGTTTGGCTTTTTTAGATTCCACACACAGGTAAATATTTGTCTTTGTCTGACTTATCTCACTTAGCATACATAATGCTGTCAAGGTTCATCCATGTTGCTGCAAATGGCAGAATTTCTTTTCTCATGGCTAAATGATATTTCATTATATATTATATATTCCATCATATATCATATTTCCTTTATCCACTTACCTTGACAGACACTTAGTTTTTTTTTTTGTTTGTTTTTTTCCTGTAAGCTACATCCATGTTGTCACAAAAAGCAGGATTTCATTGAACTTTTTCTATTGTGTTTCTGGTTTCCATTTCATTTATTTCTGCTCTGATCTTCCTTCCTTCTGCGTTGTCTCACCTTAGTTTGTTTTTCTTTTTCTAGCTCCTTGAGGTATCAAGTTAGGTTATTTGAGGTCCTTCTTTTTTCTTAATGTAGGTGTTTATTGCTATAAATATCTCTCTTAGAACTGCCTTCACATCTCATAGATTTTTGTATGTTGTATTCTCATTTTCATTAGTATCAAGACTTTTTCCTTTTTGATTTCTTGTTTGATCCATTGGTTTTTCAAGATTATGTTGTTTAATATCCACATATTTATAATTTTTTTCAGTTTTTCTCCTATTATTGACTTCTCATTTCACACCATTACGGTTGGAAAAGATACTTGGTATGATTTACCTTCATATATTTGCTAAGACTTGTTTTGTGACATAATATATGATCTCTACTGGAAAATATTCCTCTTGTGTTTGAATAGAATATGTATTTTGCCACTATTGAATGGAATGTTTATCTATTTAACATCTATCTATATCAATCTATCATCTATCAATCATCTATATCTGCTAATCTTATTTGAAATAGAGTGTAGCTCAAGTCCAGCATTTCCTTATTGATTTTCTGTCTGAATGATCTATCCATTGTGGAAAGTGGGCTACTAAGTCCCCTACTATTATTGTATTATCTATGTCTCCCTTCATTTCTGTTAGTATTTGCCTAATATATTTTGGTGCTTCGATGTTGAGTACATATATATTTACGATTGTTATATCCCCTAGATGAATTGACCTTTTTCCATCAATATAATGACCTTCTTTGTTACAACTTTTGACTTAAAGTCTATTTTGTCTGATATAAATATAGCTGCCCCTGCTCTCTTTTGGCTTCCACTTACATAGAATATATTTTAACATCCTTCAATTTGAGTCTCTGTCTGAAGTGACTCTCTTTTAGGCAGCACATAGCAGGTCTTATTTTTTCTAATCCATCCAGCCACTTTATGCTTTTTAATTGAAGAACTTAATTCATTTACATTTAAAGTAATTACTGATAAGTAAAGACTTACTAATGCCATCTTATTGTTTCCTGGGTTTCGTAGTTCCCTTATTCTGTTTTTCCTTTCCTGTTGCCTTCCTTTGTGAATTTATTATTTTCCTTAGCGGTGTGCTTTTACTATCTTCTCTTTCTCTTTTGTATACCTACTGTAGGCTTCTGCTTTGTGGTTACCACAAGGCTTACATAAAATATAGATATAATAGACTATATTAAGCTGATAGGAACTGAACTTTGATTGCATATAAAAATTTACCTTTTACTTTCTCCTTTTTCTTCTGCCCTTTTATTTTGTTGATGTCAAAATCACATCTTTTATATTATGAATTAACAAATTATTTTAGCTATAGTTACTTTTAATGCTTGTCTTTTAACCTTTATATTAGTGTTCAGTGGTATCACAGTATTAGAGTATTCTGAATTTGACTATATACTTATCTTTAAATGTGTTATATATTTTTATGTTTTCATGTTACTAATTAGCATCCTTTCACTTCAGCTTGAAGAACTTTCAGCATTTCTCGTAAGGCAGATTTAGTAGTGAGGAACTCCTTCAGCTTTTATTTTATTTGGGAAAGTCTTTTTTTAACTTCATTTCTGCATAACTTAGTGAAGTAAAGTATTATCGGTTGGCAGTTTTTTTTTTCTTTTAGTACTTTTAATACATCATCACATTCTCCTGGCCTACAAAATCTCTGCTAATAACTTGGTGGGGATTCCCAGCTTTACTGAATTCTTGCCAACAGTGAACGAAGATAATTTTTTTTATTCAGCTAATAAGTATAAAATAATGCTTCATTTAAATTTTCATTTTTCCAACAAGGTAGAATATTAGTATGTTTATTCTAATCAGTGGGCTTCTTTGTTAGAATGTGTTTCCAAATTATTTTGGTGAGTCTTCAGGTTTCATGCTTTTGTTCACATTTGAGCTATCACTCACTCCCCAATACTAACTCATCTTCGGGCATGTTTTTTTTGTTACACCTCTATCTTAAGCTATCTTTTTTCTTTGTTTATTCTATCTTTTTATTTGTTTATTTATTTTCAGTTTCCACTTCTATAATATAAGCTTCCACGTAAGCAAAACCTTTGTCTTTTCTTTTTCCATTATTGTACTCCCAGTTCTGGGAACAATGCCTGGCAACATAGTAGGCACTCAATAAATATTTTTGAAGAAATGATGAAACAACGGTCTTGAAGGTAAGAATCTCAGAACATATTTTTATCAGCTATTTCCCCTGAGAATTCCACTGTGGCCTGAAATGGTGTTCTTTCTTTAAAACCTAATTACTATTATTGAGTCTTTCAGACACTAAGAAATGAAATCAGTGTGTCTATATCTTGTTCAATTTTGTTTCTTTTATTCCTAGTGAGTCTATATTGATGTTGCCTGAAAAAACTGTAGGTTGCAAAGACAGGGATATGACTTCTCTAATTAATTTCTGTGTCTGCTTCCAAAAAACGTAGGGCTATATTACAGACACTCTAGAGAGTTACAAATTATTAACTTGTAACAACAGTATTGAGGCTGTTACAAAGAAAAAAATATCATTCTAGAAAGATGTATAAATATTTATTTTAATAGAAATATAACACTGTGATAATAGTCATATACAGAGTTAGGGCTAATTTCAGCATCAAACTTTATTGACATACATTAAAAAACTCCACTACATTTCCTCTTCTACATAAATACATTGTCCTAGAAGGGATAAGTCACAACCAGAAATAAACTTTGAAAGTATCACAGGACTTCCCTGCCTAAAGAACTAAAATAATTTCAATGCATCTTGCTAATTGAAGAAATAAGCCTATATGCGGCCACCCACAACATATAACCATTTTTTCATATATATGTGTATACATACATACATACATATATACATACACAGTTAATACATTCATTTATGCATTTGCACAGTTTTAAATCTTTATCAAACACCTGTTATTTAAGCACTATGCTTATATGTTGATCAACATAGTTGAAAAGACTTCTATAGCTTCTTTGAAATTGCTGTTAAATACAGTGTCTTTTAGAAAAATACTCATGCAGTACAATTTTCTCTTAGAAATAAATGTCGAGGAATACTTAGTGTCTTCTACCCACAGTTCAGTGGTTATATCAGCGATTCCCACTTTATACAGGATTTTACAATCCACAAGGTACTTGTTCCACATTCGATCTTGTGTTCCTTGCAACAACCCTTTGTAGTCTATAGACATTGGGCCTTTATTGTAATTTATTCTCCTGATGGAAATATTAAGCTCAGATTGTCAGGTGACTAGTTCCAGATCATTTAGCAGGTGAGAAGCAGAATGCATGTTTCCTTTTTTATGAAAAACTTCTCTGCTTTTCCATAATCAGGTGGTGAGAGCTATATTGCTTTCTTTCCACTTATAACTCTCAAAAGGTGAAGAACTGAATGTAATACATTAGTTTTCTCAATCCTTGTACACTTGTTTCTCCTTTCCTTATTTTTTTAAAATAATTTTTATCCATGTTTTACATATGTTAATTAATTTTAGAAGTAGATGAAATGTAAGATATTAATAATCACCAGCCTTTCCTAATCTACATCAGCCCTCTCCATTCACATCTCTGGTAAAACTGACCAATTTCACAAGGGAGACTTTGGTGCTGTGCTGGTGATATGGGGCCTGCTCTTGTTCATTTGAGGACATGTCTGTCATGCTCAAACCAAGGAAGTCCTTATCTTGTTTGTTTTTTAAGGGGAGGAGGGATCCAGATCAAGGATGCCCCATCTTTAGAAATAAATAACTACTAATAAATAGAGGAAAAGGTTTTGGACAAAAATAAAAAAAGAAAATATAAAAAGTTTGTATAAAAATAAGGCCCTATGTAAAAACTTAACAAACATATTAAACTCCATAAATCCATTCTAAACATGTTAGAAACTAGATGCCTAAAGTCTTAGAACTGAAAGTTTCCAAATGAGATTTTGGAAAATGAGAAACTCTCCCAGCTATGTTTTTTTGTGTGTGTGAAATGTCCTCTCTACCAAGGGCAAAAAATTGTGTGACTTTCAGGCAGGCAGAATCTGAAGAGTCAAGTACAATGTCTCATCAATCTGTGTGGTTCCTCATGTTGTTCCCCATATGTCTTGGCCTAAAGCATGCGGTGATTTTCCAAATGCAGTTGTTCAAGGAATATTTTGATGGCCCCAGCCGCTCCACGGTAGATTGAGAGTGAGAACTTATTTTTCTCCTGCACTCGGCTCTTCTACCAGTGTGTCCCATTGATTGAACTCAACTGGAAGCCGCCCTTTAAGGCTATCTCAATGATATGGTTCTCAGAGATTAGCACCCCAGAATACCAAGCAAAGCAGAAAAGGGCAAAGAATGGATCTAAAGTAGCAAACAGAGTAACATCACAGAACTATTGAACTGTCAATATTGATTTTTAGGCTCTTTATTTATTAAAGCTCTTATTACTTTTTCATCTTCATCACATCTACTTTTTCCGTTTTGTGATAACTTATTTTAATATTTGCATAGGCCTGGGATTATTTTGTAAATTACTAGTTCTTTTGATCTCAGTTTCTTTGGATGATAGGGCTCTGGACACATCCTGTACCTCCCTACCATTTATCTCTCAAGTTATTTTGCACAGTCAGAGAGTCTCTGCTAACAGAACTTCTGAGTATATAACAATCAAGCTATTATATTTGATCAAAAAGTGATATGTAGATTAATTGCCTTACATAGCAAGAACTCAGAGAACACTGATTTCCTGTTTCCCATGTCTTCTTTCAATGCTGAATAAACAGAAGCTCCTGTAGCTTATTCTCCATTGGGTTTTCCAGTATAAAGCATGTTTCACCTTCCCAACTTGGCAAGGTTTTACTACTACTACTACTACTACTACTACTACTACTACTACTACTACTAGCAGCAGTAACGGTTTTCCCAGTAAATTTTAGAGTTATGGTCATACTTTTGCCTTTGTTCTTATAGTTGTTCTGGCTGTTTGCTGTCCCATGTGACTTGTCTATGAGAGTCCTTCTTCAGCTAAGGATGACATGCAAAATGTCTGAGTGGCTGCAACGCTTAGCAGTTCACTTCATTATTTTTAAATTTTTATTTTATTGTGGTAAGAACACTTAATATGAGATCTACACTCTTAATAATGTTTAAGTGCACAATACATTACTGACTATAGGTATAACATTGCATAGCATATCTCTAGAGCTTATTTATCTTGTTTAACTGAAATGAAGAGTTACTAATCAATGGGCATAAAGTTTCAGTTCAGCAGCTCACTTAAAACCAAGACCATGTTCACTTGATAACAATGCTTGGTTGTAAGGCAATAAAAACTTCAGCTTTTCTGGTTCTGGGGGCATATTGCCTCAAGTAGAGCAAAACCCAGAAAGCAATTTTGTGGACATAGTGAAAAGAATGCAGCTACAAAGATGAGAGAGCTGACAATATTAGATAAGAGCTTCCAGAAATCAAGTACCCAGCCTGGGGTTAAGAATATGGCTTCAGGCTCCAAATGAATCGAGTACCTGAAGAATACCAAAAGCAGAGCCTGGTTTTCACAGAGAAAATGATAAAACTGTGTTTTTGTGGGAAAAATAGTGCCTAGGTGCCCACCCTTGTTACACTGTAACTCAGGTTTAGGGCACCAAAACTACTTCTAGGACATGGTCCTTGGGAGACTAGGTCTAATTTGATTCAGAACTCAGATAAGGTTAAAGATACATGGAACAATCATTTTTAGTTATTGTCAGATGCTATTAAAATGAAATCACATTGTTTTCCTAATTTATACTTGCTCTATTATGAGTAGACAGATAAAATAAAGTATGCCCAGTTAAATTTGAATTTCCGTTAACAACAAATAATTTTAGTATAAGTATGGCCCTTGTTATATTTGGGATGTACTTAGAGTGAAGAAGTATACACTGTTTATTCGAAATTCAAATTTAACTGGGCATCCTGTATTTTTATTTGCTAAATCTGGTAACCATAATTATGACTGGCATTAAGCATTTCTTTATGTGTTTATTCTCTATTTGTATTTCTTTTCTGAAAACTTCCTGTTCAAGTCCTTTGATCATTTTTCTTTTAGATTGTTGGTGCTTTAATAAATATTAATAAGAAAATTGTCTTCTGCATGCTATTTAAGATAAAATAATTTTTTTCTACTTTTCATTTGTGTATGGCCTTTTTAGACAAAAGTTTTACATTTTTAATTACAGGATATATCAACCCTTTCTTATATCATAGCAGGATATCAAGCTTAGAAAGGTCATCCCAACTCTCTAATGTGTGCGTGTGTGTGTATGTGTATGCAAATATATGTGTGTGTACATATATGTATATTTGTGTGTGTGTGTGTGCGTATTTCATATATAAAGTGGTCCATCAAAGATGTCCATGTCCTAATCCTCAGAACCTGTAAATATGTTAGAGTTCATGGCAAATGGGGAATTAAGGTTGCTGATGGAATTAAGGATGTGAATCAGTCGATTTTAAAATAGGGAGGATATCCTGATTATCCAAGTGGACCGAGTGAAATCATAGGTGTCCTTAAAAAGTAGAAGAGGGAGGCAGAAGACAGAATTAGAGAGAGATGTGACTACAAAAGAATGGTTAGAGATGAAATGGTGCTGGCTTTGAGGATGGAGGGAGGTGACTATGAGCCAAGGAATGTAGGTAGACTTTAGAAGCTGAAAAGGCAAGGAAATGGGTTCTCTCCTAAAGCTTTCAGAAAGGAATGCGGACCTGCAGACACCTTGATTTTTAGCCCCATAAAACCCATTTTCAGACTTCTTATTTCCAGAACTGTAATATAACAAATCTGTGCTGTTCTAAGCCACTGTTTGTGGTAATTTGCTATAGCAGCAATAGAAAACTAATACACCATATCATCTTCTAAACCGTTTTTTTTTTTAAATGTTTTAATATCCCCTCCTCATCTTTACCCTATCCATATCTGGCTGATTGTCCTGACCCAAACAAACAAAACATGCTCCTATTTTACTATCCTCTATATAAATTGCTTTTAGCACAAATATCATCATGGTTTGCTGTTCACTTCAGGTCTTGGTCCAATGGTCCCCTTGAAGAGAGGTTTCCCCCAAGAGCTCTATTAAATTATATAATAGACTTCTTCCACCTTCAATTAATCTCTGTTCCCTTATCCTAACTTTTGTTTTCCAAACTCATCATCATATGCCATATTACATATGTATTTGTTTATAATTTTGTGTATGTCTCCTATTGCTACAATATGTGTTCCATGAGAACTAGGGCCTCATATTCACTGCTGGATCTCCAGCACTTCAAAAGCAGTGGGCAGTCAATACATATTTGTTGAAAGAACTAATGTATTACTCTAGGTCTCATTAGGGGCTTCCCTAATATTTCCAGAGTACTTTGTGTACATATTAGAGAGTATGCTATCATGTGCCAGGAATCAAAATAAAAAACAAATACTAAATATAAATGAGACACAATCCTCCATCTAGAGGTGGAGACCAGTTACCTGTACATAAGATTTTTTGAGGTTGGGGGACCTTGAGATCCTACTGTTGTTATAGAAATTGAAGGCTTATAGGTAGCTGATGCTTTAAGGGAAAGGTATGCTATGTGTGTTATGAAATAGTAGCCCCTCTCAATATCCTCATATTCTTTGAAAACTAAAAAATAATCTAATAAAGAGCATCATCGATTTGCATAAATATTAAGTAGACACCTAAGATAAAAGTGCTATAAGTCTTATTCCTTACTTTTTGAGATTCAATATCATATGAACTCTCTGACTGGACCGATATTTACTGAGATTTGTTGGAAAGAAGGGATATCAAGAGTTCTAAATTAGACCTTACCATGAAGTTTAGAAGTTGTCTAGGCTGATGACCAAAGTTGACACAAGAACTATGGGGCAGGATGGGGCATAGAAAACCATAATGATATATCACCTCACAACAAGTGTTGGCAAGGGAGTGGAGAAAAGGGAAGTCTCATACACTGTTGGTGGAATTCAAATTCTTACAGCCATTATGGAAAACAGTCTAGAGGTTTCTCAAATAATTAAAAATAGATATACCTTTTGACCCAGCAATTGCACTTTGTGTATTTATCCAAGAAAAA
>NW_011889202.1:241466-257771 GCF_000151845.1 Pteropus vampyrus | reverse complement strand
AAAACAGATGCATAAATATAGAGGACAATCTGGTGACAGCCAGATGGGAGGAGGGTTGGAGGGCTGGGAGAAAGGGGTGAAGGGTTAAGCAAGTACAAATAAGTAGTTGATAGACAGTCATGGGGATGGGGAGCACGGCATAGGGAATGCAGTCAGCAGTAATGTAATGGCTAGGTGGAGAGCCAGAGGAGAGAAAGAGCAATTAGGGGGATCATTTTATAAACTATATAAGTGTCTAACCAATGTACTGTATACTTGAAACTAATATAAAATAAAATAAAATAAAAAGAATCTCTAGGCTAATGCTTCTGTACTTATAGCTGAATATATAAGTATGAATTAACAGAACTAAGATTTTAAATCTAAACATTTTACAGAAATCCAGGTCCATGTGGCAAAAATGGGAGTGAAAACCTTGATAGACTTAAAATGTCTTTTCTCAGTTCTCTCCTTCCCTAATATTTGGAAGCAAACATGATCTTTAGGTTATTGACTATTAAAATGGGAGTAAAAGGAATGAGAATGGATCAAAGGAGAAACCACGGAATTCCTGCTAACACTGGATGATAGATACTCAGAAAAAAAGAAATTTGATTGATTTGTACCCAAGTTGATGAAAATGCATCACATTGATTATGCATGAACTCTTTTTATTGGTTATATTTTAATGTTCTGATTATGTGCCTTCCCCAGTAGCTTGTATTTTGAGAAGTCTTGTGCTTTATTCACCTCTATGTCAGTTCTTGAATAGTGCTTGGCATATAATAACACAGTTTCCACTCAGTGTATGTTTGATTAATAGAGGGATTAATTAATTCAGCAAAGCATTCAGAAGAAAGGTGTGAATTTTTAATGAGTTTGCCAAGCCATTATATTTTTTTTCTCATTTGAGATGACCACTGAATTTCAAACAAACAAAAAAAAACAGGAGAAGGAAGAGAATTACTTCATTGAACCAAAATGTATCGAGTTGTGCTAAGTGATATAGGCAATACTAATATAAACAAAATATGCTCCCTGACTCTAGCAATACGAGAACATTTAATTATACCAAAATATTATATTTTAATGGTTAAAATATTCTATTTTAATTCAAATACTTTGGTCAAATAATATTTTGAATTTTATCTGTAGTTTTTTTTTTGTTCAAATACTTTATAAGGTATAGAAACTCTGAAGTGAATGCCAAATATAATTCTGTACTTTTATTTTTTACTAAATATTCATTAATGGATAGAGTTGATTTTGGTGGCTATATTAACCACTTGATATAAAAATGACTTATTCTCTAAAAGCAAATGCATTTGGTGTAAGGTATACCTTGTGCTAATCAAACTTTCACTTTTGTACTTTAGAGACTCATAAATATTTTTGGAGTTAAAGTGTTCCTGGAATCATCTAATGGCACATTTTCCCCCATTTAGTATTTTTTATGTGTAATTTACTTCTCAATTTTAGTCTACATCAAAAAGAACATTTTAAAATTAAAAATGACATTTTTTCCAGAAGACATAAAAGCCTGTGTCATTCAAGTGTACAGTTTCTTTTCAACATGTATAACATAGATAGATAGAACCAACTTTGGTTTCTAAAAAATAATGACCCAAAAAAGCAACCTCTACATGTGAATAATATTACCTCCAAAATATGTGCAAACACTGTGAGATACCATGACAATGTTCAGATAAAAGATATTTTATCATGCCAAATGAACTAAAATTTTAAACAGTGAGAGTTGAGACAATTCATTTTATCAAAAACATTTGCAAAGTTATCAAAAAATTGTCTATAGTATGATGTAATAGAGAAATGCAGTGAAGCTCCTAATATTCTCCAGAACAAGGCAGTTTCAACTGTCTGGTCTGCAGAAGTGGGAGATGTATAAAATATTATATGATGCTTTGTAAAGAGTTTGGTTAATTTAGAAACAGTATTTAATACTCCCCTTATAGTGCCTGGTTGAGTGAATCTCACCAGACCACAGAATTGATTTAATGGTTGTTAGTCTGCTAGACAGGTTTTTAGGCACTACAGAAATCTCTAGCATAGGAGAAGGGAAATACATCACTTTAGTTAGCAGAAGTAGAATGTGTTTGATCAGTGAAATCAGGAATATGTATAGGTAAGATACTGGAGAACAGCAGACAGGAAAAGGAAGAAGAGATAGCAGAGTATTTGCATTCTTATAACCACAGGAATGAGGTGATCCAAGAACAGTCAGGTTTGACCAAATTAAACAGAAGTTATAACTGAGACTGAACTGCATGGACCGTACTCCTAGTTGAACTGGCCATTTCCTGCCATCGTTATAATGGGGGAAAAAAAAACTTGTTCAAATGAAGTAAACAGTAATCAAACAGTTGATCAGTAATCGAAGTAAAATATGATCCAGTCAGCTCTACCATCAGAGAAAGACTGAGAAGGAATTTTGTAGGCATCTTGTTCAACAGATAGAGTATAAGATGATATAGAGATAGATTTAAGTAATATATAAAAGGAACTGTACTGAACCTGCATACAAGAGCATATGTTAGATACTACAGACTGTGTATAACTGACTTTATCATAGTCAATGTCAATAAACTAAATATTTCATGAGTCCATGTCACTGTACACCTTTCACCCTTGGCCATTGCTGCAGGAGAAGAAATTCTAGCAGTGATAGAAGGTAGAGCTTCTTGCTTCAACATGGTGGCTTTGGGGGATGACTTTGAGTTACTAGCAATTGTGGCAGCTTGCTTCTTTAATTGGTCTCCATGGTGTTTGATGTTACAAAAGGGGATTAATCCCATCCTAACGGGATGGGATAGGCAGATAGAGAATTCAAGAATGTTTTAAAAATTCTTTATGTAAAAGATTTCAATATGCATTTGGGCAATTTTTTGCTACTGAGACAGGCAGTATTGCTTTCTTTACAATTACTTTCATTTTAAAGATATGTATCTTTCAGAACAGCTCAGTTAAAGAAGGCTTTTCTAGGGGAGACTGCTTTTGGCAGTTTTACAGCTGCCCTGACAAGCACAAAAAAGAAGTTTAATGACAAAGTCAAGCAGTGAGTCACAAAACAGCAAGGGTCCTGGGTACCATCAGATGTTGTCAGTGTACCCGCTTCACTTGTAAATCACAGAGTTTTGTACTGGAAAAGACTTGGCAATATTCACTTAAGAATACATTTTGGAATTATCTTTTTCTTAGACAATGTAGTCATATGGCTGTTTCTGTGATTCTCTACCAGTATCTCTTAACCTCTGAGATATTTAAAAGTCAGTCCTGCATCATTCTCACAGAAAACTCATTTAGGCACTTTTGTGTGTGTGGCAAGAGGTTTGCTGGTTGTTTGGGAATTTGGCACATGCCATATATTCAAATATATGCAAAAAATTATTTATCGAGTTATTTAGAATAATTATCTAATAAATACATGGTTAAATACAAGAGTATGTTTCTCTTAGTGAAACATGTTTCAGACAATTTATTTATTATTAATGTATTGAACTCCATCTCAGATAGGCTAGGCAAGGATGAATTAAAAACCCATAAGATGTGGCCCCTGGCCTCATGGAGTTCACAGTCTAAGAAGACCGACATCCAAGAGAGCAAATATTAGAGTTTAAGGTACTACTGGAACGTGAGTGGGTGTGGTCCCTAATTTAGCCTTTCACATTCTGAGACTAAGCAGTCCAGGAAAGATTCCACAGAGATTAATGCATTAAGGAATGGTCAGGCTGAGGTGTAGCAGCCATAAGTAGAAATTTCATGTGACATTCAATGTAACCATGTCACAGAAGAGTGCGATATATAAATTCTCGGTGTTCATCAAATTCTTTCAATGGTGAGAATTTTTTTAAAAACCTAAAAATGAAAGAAATGTTTTCGTATCTTACAAAGTTCCCTCCAGCAGGGAGTGTTCTTCTAATCTATAAGACTTGCAGAGTTACAGAGTGGGAATTCTTAGTGATCTGAAATATCTAGATGACAAGGCTTAATGGTCGAGGTTGTATATGACCAATAGTATATAGAATTGGCTGAAAGTGAAAAACTATATTTATTGGAATGGTTCACATTTTGAAACTTTACATTATAACGTGAAGCTAATAATCTCTTTTATTCAGCATCCATCCAGTTTTACTGGTACCCAAATAAATCTAAGTGAATAAATGTAAGCCAGTTTTAAATTGATATCCCCCCTAAATTTAAGCTAAATTCAAGTTCTGTCTTTTTCTGTAAAATAGAAGAGTATAATGCAATTATAAGAATCCTCAGTAATAAAATCAGTACACTTCCTACTGAAGGTATTGATTATTTTTTCAAGATAGTCCTTGAGATTCCTTTTGAAGTTCCTTCCAGGCCAGCAGTGTCAACAGCAATGGGCCACAATGAGTTTCAATTTAATATATTCCTTTGCTTAACGCCCATGACACTGTACACTTGAATAGGTATGACATATCTTCTGGCAATATTTATATGAATATAAGATATTAAATAATATGTAACATTTCAAACGCCCTTTACTGAACCGTTTCCATAGGAACCAAAGGCATGTACTGAAAATTAAAACACGTTTTTTTTTCTGTATTGGATATATATGAGGCATCTTAGCAATTCTGCTGCACAAGAGCTAAAATCACTAACTCCATTAATTATAGACATTAATTGCCAAACTAAATTTCTTAAAGGTCAGGGAAGGAAACATAAAATGTATTTTAGGCAATTTGACTTTAAACACATCACCTTTATAAAAGATCTAATCAAAAATTCTAAATTACTATCAATACAAAATGGTTGCAGATGTTTTAATTTTAATTATAACACACAGATCAAGAATCAAGGACACTCATTCTAATTTAACCTATACAATGAACTTTAGGCTAATTTTGTGATTATAGAATTGTCCAATAAGAGGAATAAGCTATATTAATAGAATATCCTAGCCAGATATTGCATAGATGTTATTCTGATTGTTGGAAAGAGAAATAATTTCATCCTGTCCTAGAAGAGTTTACTATATTTTTTCCCTTTCCTTTTTTCCTTCCTGTCTCTTTTTTTCATGTTTAAAATTTTACTAAGATTCTAATATCATGTCAAGCATATCAGAGGAATATAAAATGTCCTGCCTTTAGGGAACCTACAATCTAGTGGCAGAGACAAGTTAATAAGAAATTAGAATAGTGGACATTATGTGTGATTTTCAGGGCAAGATCTTCTTTTTTTTCCACATTTCCCTTTGAATCTTACATCTCAACACTCAGCATGGTGCCCAGCACTAGGAGATACTCAATATATTTAATATATTTAAATATGTTGACAAATGGTTGAAGAACTAATATATGATGTCTTTAGACATTAAGCTAATACCATCTATGATTATGTATAAAAATTAAGCAGTAAAACCAGTAAAAACAACACAAGTTCAAAAAATATAAGCCACTGAGTACTAAAGAAGTAAAATAAGGTTTTCATGAAAGCGGTGAAACACTAGCTAGATTATAAAGGACAGGTGGGGTTTTATCAAAAGGGAAATATTTTTAATATATTTTCTAATAATAACAATGAATTCTAGTTAAAACATGGGAAATTAACACACATGCTTCTTTTCTCTAATATCTCACAAAATCCCATTAAATTATATTAAAATCTTTATTAATTTCCTTTTGCTGCTGTAACAAATTACCACAAACTTTGTGGCTTGAAATGATACAAGTTTATTATCTTACAGTTTCTAGAAGTCTGAACTCTAGAATCAAAGTGTCGGCATTGTTATTTCTGGAAGCTTCAGGGATGAATCCTTTTCCTTTACCTTTTTTTTTTTTTTTAATCTTCTAGAGGCTGTCTGCATTCCTTGGCTCATGGCCCTTTCTTCATTTCACTTAAACCTATTTCTTCCATCTTTACATCTATTACTAATTAATCTGATCTGCCTAACTCTCTTTTATAGGGATCCTTATAATTACACTGGACCCACTTGGATAACCTATGAAAAATTTCTTCTCTCAAGATCCTTAATAAAAAGTCACACCTACAAAGTCTGTTTTGCTATGTAAGGTAACATATTCACATGTTCTAAGGAATAGTACATGGATATTTCCGCCTACCACAGTCTTCCCTCTAGGCCACCAAATTCACATCCACTTCACATGCAAAATACATTCATCTTATATCAGGTCCACAAAACTCTCAACCTATTAAAGCATCAGCTCAGTCCAAAAGTCATCAAATTGTCTCCATCAAATCTCATAATCTAAATCACCTAACTTGATATGAGTAAGACTATCAGTATCATTTATCCCGCTGTAAAATTTCTTTCCATCTGTGAACCTCTGAAACTCAAGAAACAGGTCATCTGATCCCAAAAGACAATGATGAGGTAGGCATAAGCTAACAGTTATACACACCATTCAAAATGGAAGAAACTGAAAGGAAATGAGTCACTGATCCCAAGAAAATTTAAAATCCAGCTGGTTGTAAGGCCTGCAGCTAACCCTCTGGAGCTCTTGACTCCTCCCTCTGAGCCTATGGCTCCACCCTCAGGGCCCTCAGCTCTGCCTTTGAAATCATCCTTTCTATGAATCATAGCATGTGTTTGGAGCTAAGCATTTTTACCAATATGTGTGTAGATTTGGGGGACTCTGATAGCTTTCTTTTGTTTCATCTTCTCTCTGTCCCTTTCAGTACACATGGCAGTATTTCTTCTGATTTAACATTCACAAAACCTTTGTGAGTCTCCCATGTTTGTCAGGATTCACTCCATTAGAGAGGAAGCCATACCAAAGTCTTAGATAATCCCATATGTATTTTTGGCTCCTGCTGAGATGACTGAGGGGTCCCATGAATCACAAGGCTAATCTCTTTGAATTGCCCTCTGAGTGAATATCCTGCTCTCTTGTTCCTTTGGAGGCACTAGCAAAATGACTGTCTACCCACACTTCTCTTTCTCTCCAGAGTAGGATTTCCTAGGAGTAACTCTCCTAATTTAGTATCTTTCATAATCTGGAGAATTTCACAAGTCATCAAGTTCTGGTTCTTTTTTGCATAGTAGTTCTTCCTTCAATCTTTCTCTTTTATCTTGAACTTTATTATAAGTAGCAAGAAGAAACCAGGCTGTACCTTCAATGCTTTGCTTGGAGATCTTAGCTAAGTATCCAAGTTCATTGCTTACGAGTTATGCTTTCCATGTAACTGAGGGCACAATTCAATAAGGCTTTCTGAAGATATAACAAAGGTTCTCTTTCTCCAGTTTCCAATAACATGTTCATCATTTCCTTCTGAGCACTCAGCAGTAGTGCCTTTATGAACATTTATACTTCTATCAACTGTCTGTTTATGACAATTTAGATATTCTCTAAGGCAGTATAAGTTTTCCCTACCATGCTCTTCATTTTCTTGAGTTCTCACCAGCAAAAACTTTAATGCCCATATTTCTGTTCCAGGTAAACTAGGCTTTTCTTGTAGTGCATTTTTAGATATTTGTTACAGAATTCCATAGTTGCTACCAAAATCCATATTAGTTTCCTATTGCTCCTGTAACTAATTACCACAAACATAGTGGTTTAAAGCAACAGAAATTTATTTTCTTATAGTTCTCTAGGTCATAAGTCTAAAGTCAAAGTGTCATCATGGCTGTGTTAACTTCTGGAGGCTTCAGGGTAGACTCCTTTTCTATGACACTTTCAGCTTCTAGAGGAGGTCCACATTCCTTAGCTCACGGAACTCTCATTACATCATCCTAACCTCTTGTTTCCATCCTCTCATCTCTTACTAATAATTCTGATCCTTCTGACTCCTTTTTATAAGAGCCACTGTGATTATATTGGGCTTACCTAATAATCCAGGGTAATCTCTGAATCTCAAGGTCCTTAATCACATCTGCAAAATCACTTTTAATATGGAAGATGACATATTTACACATGTTCCAGAAATTTGGATGTGAATATCTTTGGGCGTTATTATTCTACCTACCATGAACTATAAGGTATAAACCCACAAAGATTAAAGAAAAAATATGAAAGAGGACAACAGAGGAGAGATTTAATTTTTTTCAAAGATGGGCATGATAGTTCACTTACAAGGGCAGAGGAAGGTAGAAGGTAAGTGCCAATAGAGAAGGACACTGATGAGAACAGAGCAATTCACCCTGAAGGACTCCTGACCACCTCAATGCTTAGGTAATGCAGAAAATGGAAGTAAGCTGTGTAGATAATATCAGAAATTAGTTCCTCTCCTAACTTCTCAGGCAGGTGACCTCCATTTTCTGAGAGAAATTAAATCTGAGAGTCTCTCAACTTGGTGGTACCATGAGAAGAAGAAATGTTGAATGAGACACAGACCTAAAGGAGAATTAAGTAAAAGTTAAATTAAACTTGTGGCCTCATCCTCTACCTTGCTCCCAGAATATAGGCAGCCAAGTATAGAGATCCTTAATGAGGTAATTGAAGAATTTGTCTCTAAAGACACTGAATGGCCAGTAACAGGACTTTCAGATACCAAATATTTTGAACTTTGCATTCTATATCAACCTATAAATCAAGTGGAAGATAGAATAAATCTTTTAGACGTGGGAGGACTCAAAATTTTGCCTATTATGTACTATAATTGAGAAAGGTACTGGGGAATGTACTTCAGAAAAGAAAATAATAAACTAAGAAAGAAAAGGAGCTCAAGATATAGGAGATCCAAGCTTGGGGAATGGTGAAAGGAGGTCCCTGAGTAATAGTTTATGAAGCAGGCATAGAAACAACCGAGCTGGGTCAGAAAGGGGGAACTAAAACATCCAGGAGGAAGATTGC
Source organism: Pteropus vampyrus (assembly GCF_000151845.1). Classification (NCBI taxonomy): domain Eukaryota; kingdom Metazoa; phylum Chordata; class Mammalia; order Chiroptera; family Pteropodidae; genus Pteropus; species Pteropus vampyrus. The sequence continues at coordinate 248,988 of NW_011889202.1, read as the reverse complement.
TAGTTTTAAAAAATGGAAATTTATGGGTTATATGATGTTTTGGAACATTTGGAGAAATTCTGAGATATTTTACAGATATTTCAAAGTATCTGGAGAAAAATGGAACAACAGGTACTTTAAAGCTAATCAAACAATGGAGAACAAGGAGGAGGAAGGAGAGGAAGAGATTATTAACTCCAAGACATATGAAATGTTTTAAGAAAAAGTAAATATAGTTAAGAGTTCAAAACATGGTCAAGCAATGAATAATATTTACATGATCTTTGATGCAAATGTTGACGACTGATTTAAAGCAACAACAAAAAAAAACTGTAATATAACAACATAGAGAAATTGGCTTGGGAAAGGGGGAAAGACTGTAGTCTAAAAAGATAAATCTCCAGCTACCAAAATGCTTTTATGATAGTCAGTAGATAATGTCTGAATCTGATGAATACCAAAAGAGCACTATATGTGTGTTATTTACAAATATGGCAGTTTATACCAGTAGAAACAGTTACAGTAATTAAATTGATTGCCTCTTAAGAGCAGAATTAAGGAACAGAGAGAGTGAGACAGATGAAGATAGATTCTTATAATAAGCCTTTTTGTATTTTATTTTTTAAAAGCTATGTGCATGTGTAACTGGTAAAATATAAATTCACATTTTAAGTAATGTTCATAACTGAAACAATACAGAATATATAAGTAATGTGAAATCCCTCCATACTCTCTTCAATTTCAATTGGCCAGAATAATTCATTGTATCTCTAAGTTCTAGCATAATGTGTGACTCACATGATTGGTTGAATAATCTATGGGTATTGTGCTATAAATATATAGTCTGCTATTATTTAGTAAACTTGTATGGAACTTACACTTTACTAAGATCTTTTCTTAGTGTTTCTACATATATTAACTCATTTCATTTTCATGGCAACCCTTAAGGTAGTTACATATAGTATGTCATTTAATTAGTACATAAACCCATTTAGGTAAGTAATATTATTATCATTTTAAAGATTAGGAAACAGAGGCAGCAATACCCAAAATTATATAGCTGTTAAACCACTTAGAGAATAAAACTCAAGTTTCCTGATTCTAATGTGTTTGCCAAGCATTAAATAATATCATATATATTAAGCATCTAGCACAAATTCTGGATCACAAATGGTGCTCAAAGAATAATGTATATAAATATTAATCTCCCTAAAGAATTTCAAGTTATTTAATAAAATCCTCCTCTCTGTATTCTAAAGGGCTATTTCTGTTAAGGTGAATAAACAAAAGTTAAGTTTTCCACAGTATATCTGGTTTAGTATTTAATATAAAACTTATCTTTGTTTTATATGTACTTATCTACATTTGTCACAGATGCAATTTCTACATAAAATATAAATGCCTTAAACATCGCTTTACTTAGTAGCTTACTGTATATACATTTAAAAGAGTGAGGTAAACATCTATATACTGATTTAGAAAGTAAAAAAGCAAAATTAAATGCAGAAAAATATGTATATGGTAGTCTTCCCTTACCTATGGTTAAGCTTACTGAGGTTTCAGTTATCTGTGCAATCACAGTCCAAAAATATTAAATGGAAAATTCCAGAAATAGACAATTCATAGGTTTTAAATTGCACACCATTCTGAGTAGCATGATGAAATCTCAAGCTGTCCTGCTCCATCTGCCCAGGATGTGAATCATCCCTTCATCCAGCATATCCATAGTATATACACACCCTGCCTGATAGTCACTTGGAAACTGTCTAGGTAATGGGATCGACTGTCACAGTATTGCAGTGCTGTGTTCAAGTAACCTTTATAGTAGCCTAATGCTATGTCACAGTGCCTACATCATTCGCTTCTCTTCATCTCATCACCTAGGCATTGTATCATCTCACATCATCACAAAAAGAGGAATAAGTACAGCACAGTAAGATAATTTGAGAGAGACTACATTCACATAAATTTTATTACAGTATATTGTTACAATTGTTCTATTTTACTGTTAGTTATTGTTAATCTTTTACTGTGCCTAATTTATCAATTAAACTTTATCATAAGTATGTGTGTGTAGGAAAAAAACATAGTATATATAGGACTTGGTACTATCCATGGTGTTAGGCAGCCACTTGGAGGGTCTTAGAATGTATTCCGTGTGGATAAGAGGAGACTACTATGATAAGGTTCCATTTTTTATAATAGAAATGGGGTGTGCGTGATATTCTTAAATACACACAGAAGATTTCTAGAAGGATATGCAAGACACTGGTAAGCATTTGTTTCCAGGAAGGGAGGATGGTAATATCATGAAGGAAAGAAGGGAGACTAACATTTCACCTTATATCCTTCTCTATTGTTTCAATTTTTTACCATGACCATGTATTATGTGTATGATTGAATAAAACTAATAAAAACAACCCTTTATTATGCTTAATAAATAATTAGAACAATTTTGTGGCTACTCTTTAGAGCTTTTTTATTACCAACCTTATAAAACACAGTGCTAGGCAGCCAGGCCATATGCAATATGGTACTTAATAAGTATTTACTTAAAGAAAAAAAAATGAGTTCTGCTTGCAAGACATCAGAGAAAAAAATCGAGAATGGCTATTCTTCTCTGTTCCCTTTCACAACTTATTTTAAAATAAAATATCTGTGCTCACTTGCCAAAATTAGTAGTTACCCAACAATATGGCCTATTAATGACTAGTATACAATAAGGAGAGCACATAACCACTAATGCTTAAAAACAAGATCAAAAGCCTAAATCAGAATGAAACTTAGTGGAATAGTAATAATAGTGATTTGATTTCCCCCCTACATTTTCATTTTTATTTGTTGTTCTTTTTCCCCCGAGCTTTGTTGAGAAATAACTGACATGCATCAGTTATTTCTGTATTTATATAACTGTATTTAAGCTTAAGGTGTATGGAATGATGGTTTGATTTACATATATTGTGAAAGGATTGCCACAATAGTTTTAGCTAACATCCATTTTCTCATATAGTCACAATAAAAAGAAAAGGAAAAGGAAAAGAGTAAAGGAAAATAATTCTTTGTGATGAGAACTCTTAAGATTTACGATTTGTGTTCTGAGAGACCCTCTGCAAAGTTGGAAACAAATTAAATGTTAAAAGCAGATAGCACAGTAAGACTTTTGTAAAGGCTATGGTTTAGAAAATGTAGTTCTTTATTATCTTAACAAAACAGACCCATAAATTTATTTGAAAGATTTTTTAAGTGGCACAATTTAGAATAAGTAAAAGATAATGAATAACTATGTCAAAGAGATTTTAAAAAGCAGGGGATTTTAAGCCAAAATGATAAATAGAAATGGGTCAAATGTCATATTGGAATCCTTGTTAGCCTCAGTGGACTCTCCACTTTAACAATTGACTGGACATCTGTATCCCCCTCCTTTTGTGGAAGGATAAGGAGAAAAAAGTCTTAAGGACAATAATCAAAATGCTTCAATAACAAGCAATTGAGCAGTGACTTAGAAAGCTTTCATCCATTTTTACTAGTTAGAGACACTTTCTGAATGTATTGATTGTATCGAATTCTGATTGACTCTATGTATCGAGTACACTATGAATTCTGCAGATTTAGACACATTTAAGAATCAAGTTGTCTTAATTATTGTAGAGAAACTATATGTCTTCTCACTTATTTATTCGCGTATTCAACAAATATTTATGAGAGATGTACTATGTGCCAAGCACTATGATGGGGATACAAAAATAAGTAAGACAATCCTTCCCTTCAATGAGCTTAGAATCAAATAATAAACTTACTGTCTACATGTGTGATGTCATGAAAGAAATAAGCACTGGAAAACATGGTACCAAATAGAAAAACATCTAGTTCTGCTATAGTGTAGAAGAAGTGAAGTTATAGAAGGCTTTTAGAGATGATGCTATATAAATGTTCTTCCTAATGATATTTCTAAGATTTATAAGCTTGTCACTCTAGTGTAATGTACTTTTCCCTTTTTAGAATAAAAAAAATTATTTTAAAACAGTTAAAAGAAAAATTGGAAAGAGAGCAGAGTTGCTATACATCCACATGCAGTAGCCTCTGCTATTAACATTTTAGATTACTATTGTTCATTACTTATAAAGGACCAATACTGAACATTATTATTAATGAAAGTCTATACCTTATTGATATCTCCTTAGTTTTTAATATAATTACCTTTCTCTGTTTCAGAATCCCCTCTGAAATATCATACTATACTCAGATATCATGTCTTCTCAGGCTCCTCTTGCTCTCAGTTTCTCAGATCTTTCTTGTTTTTGATGACCTTGACAGTTTTGACGAGTAGTGGTCAGCTATTTTGTAGAATGACACTCTGTTGAGATTCGTCTGATAGTTTCTTCATGATTCAGCTGGGATTATGTGTTTTTGGAATACCAGAGAGGTAAAGAGCCATCTCATCACATTATATCCACAGTACATACTATCGACATAATCTATCACTGTTAATGTTGACTTTGATCACCTGTCTGAGTAGTATTTGTCAAGATTCTCCACTGTAAAGTTACTCTCCCCCAACCCCTGCCTTTGAAAGGAAGTTACTATGAACAGCCCATATTCAGAAAGTGGGGAGTTATACCCCACTTCCTTGAGGGCAAAAAATCTATATAGATTTGTTGGAATTATTCTGCTAGGGAGATTTGTCTATTGTCTCAATTTAATTATTTATTCAACCGTTTATACCAGTATGGAGTCATGGATATTTATTGTATATGTTGGATTATAATCCAATATTACTTTATTAATTTTGTTGGTCAAATATTCCAATTTTGGCCATTGAGAGCTCTTTTAATTTTTTCCTATATCTCTTACATGTAATCCTAACAATGTGGGTTTTTTTTTAAGTACTTACTTTCTGGCATTACAAGGTTATCCAGAATCATCCTGTATATTACTCGCTCCAGTCCTAGAGTCAGCCATTTCTCCAAGGGGCCCTTTTATTCAACAATGGCATTAGAAAACAAGATTAGAGCACTAGGTATGCTTATTTCTGGTGGGGTGTCATTGTTTCTAGGCCATCTCAGATAACAGTACATGGAAATATATGTCTGCATATTAGTTTCACATTTTCCAGAAGGTCATATAATTGAAATCACAGTATGTAGCCTTTTTAGATTGGCTCTTTTTACCTAGCAATATGCATTTAAAAATTCATCCATGGTTTTTCGTGGCTTGATAGCTCATTTGATTTTAGAGCTGAATAATATTTCATTGTATGGATGCACCACAAATTGTTTATCAATTCACCTAGTGAATGACATTTTGATTGCTTTTAGTTTGGGGCTATTACAAATGAAGCTACTATGAACATTCATGTACATTTTTGTATCATTTGGGTAAATACCTAGGAGCATGATTGCTGGGTTATATGGTAAGAAAATGTTTAGTTTTGTAAGAAACTGTCATACTATCTTCAAGGTGGCTGCACCATTTTGCATTCTCACCAGCAATAGGTAAGAGTTTCTGTTGCTGTGCATCTCAGTCAAAAATTGGTATTGTCAGTTTACAGGATTTTAGCCATTCTAATAGGTGTGCAGTTGTATTACTTTCCTAGGGCTGCTGTAACAAATGACCACAAACTGGGTAACTTTAAACAACAGAAATTTATTCTCTCTGTTCTGAAGGCTGGAAGTCTTGAAATCAAGGTGTCAGCCAACTATGAACCCTCTGCGACTCTGAGTAGAATCCTTCTTGCATCATCTTAGCTTCTAGTGGTAGTCATCGATCCTTGTCTTGCAGCTGCATCAATCCAATCTCTGCCTCTGTAACCAAATGGCATCCTCCCTGTATGCCTTTGTCTTCACCAGGCATTTCTTCTTCTTATAAGGACAACAAGCCATATTGGACTAGGGTCAACCCCAGTGACCTCATCTTAACTTGATGACATCTTCAAAGACCCTATTTGGAAATAAGATTACATTCACAAGTAGTGGGCATTGCAACTTCAACATATCTGCAAGGAGACATGATTTAAACCACAATAGTACTGTTATCTAATTGTTATTTTGATGCGCAACTCCATGATAAAAATGATGTTGAGCACTTTTTCATATGCTTATTTGCCATTAGTTTATCTTCACTGTGAGATGCATGTTCAGTATTTGCCCATTTTTAATTCAGTTGTTTGTTTTCTTATTGTGGAGATTTAAGAATTCTTTGCATATTTTGGATACAAGTCTTTTATCAGATATGTGTTTTGCTAATATTTTCTTCCTGTCTGTGGCTGGCCTATCACACTCTTAATGGTGTATTTTGCAGGGCAGAAGTTTTAAATTTTAATAAATAAAGTTCAATTTGCCAATATTTTCTTTCATAGATTGTGCTTTGGGGGGCTATATTTAAAACTGATTCTCAAAACCAAGGTTACCTCTATTTTTCTCCTACCTTTCTTCCAACAGTTTTCTAATTACATATTTTGCATTTAGGTCTATGATCCTATGATACAGCATGTAGCCTTTTCAGATTGGTTTCTTTCACACAGTAATATTCATTTAAAGTTGTTCCACATCTTTTCATAGTTTTATACCTCATTTTATTTCATTGCTGAATAATATCCCATTTAATTGATGTACCACAGTTTGTTTTCTCCTATCCATTCACCTACTGAAAGAGATCATGGTTGCATCCAACTTTTGATTATTATAAATAAAGCTGCCATAAATATTTGTGTACAGATTTTCATATGGACGTAAGTTTTCAACTCATTTGAGTAGATACCGAGAAGCATAATTGCCAAATCACAGGGGAAGAGTATGTTTAGTTTTGTAAGAAACTGCCAAACTCTCTTCCAAAGTGTTTCTACCATTTTACATTCTCACCCGCAATAAATGAGAGCTCCTACTGTTTCATGATCTCACCAACATTTAGTGGTGTCAGTGTTTTGGATTTTAGTCATTCTGATTAGTTATAATGTTATCTTCTAGGAATTTTATAGTTTGAATTTTACATTTATGTTTATCATCTATTTTCAGTTAATTTTTGTGAAGGGTGTAAGGTGTGTGTCTTGATTCTTTTTTTTCTTTTTTTTTTTTTTTGCATGTAGATGTTCAGTTATTTCAACACTATTCGTTGAAAAGGTTACCTGTTCTCTACTTAATTGATTTTGCTCCTTTGTCAAAGATCAGTAGATTATATCTGTGTGGTTCTATGTCAGGGCTCTGTTTTGTTGTATTGATTTATCTGTCTATTATTTCACCAATACCACACCGTGTTGATTACTATAGCTTTATAGTAAGTCTTAATGCTGGGAATGTCAGTCTTCTTACTTTGATCCTTGATACTGTGTTGGCTATTCTAGGTCTTTTGCCTTCCCTTATAAACTTTGGAATCAGTTTGTCAATATGCACGAGTAACTTGCTGGGATTTTTATTGGGGTTGTGTTGAATTTATAGATCATTTAGAAAGAACTAAAATCTTGATGTTAAATTTTCCTACCCATGAACAGGAAATCTCTCTCTATTTAGAGCTTCTTTGATTTCTTTGAGTTTTGTAATTTCTTCACATA
>NW_011889202.1:239329-241416 GCF_000151845.1 Pteropus vampyrus | reverse complement strand
AAATCTTGATGTTAAATTTTCCTACCCATGAACAGGAAATCTCTCTCTATTTAGAGCTTCTTTGATTTCTTTGAGTTTTGTAATTTCTTCACATAGGTCTAGTACACACATTGTTAGATTTGCATATAGGTATTCCATTTTTTCATCCTAATGTAAATGATGTGTGTTTAAATTCCAATTGTTCATTGCTGGTATACAGGAAAACAATCGATTTTTATATATTAACCTTGTATCCTACAAACTTGCTATATTTGTTTATTAGTTCCAGAAGATTTTTGTTGTTGTTAATTCTTTGGGGTTTTTTAGACAGTTATGTAATCTGCAATCATAGACAATTATCTTCATCGTATGTGTTATTTCTTTGTTTTCTCCTCTTTTATTGACTTCTCTTGGGGATTTTAATAGAGCATTCTATATGATTCCATTTTATTTTTTCTATTAGCCTATCAATTATATTTATTTAAAAAATTTTAGCAGTTGCCCTAAAGTTTCAAATGTACATTTTAAACTAATCCAAGTCCCATCTTCAAATAACACTATCTTCCTTCGCTTTCAGGGCTGATACCTTGTAATGGAAGATTCCTAATTCCTTCCTCCCATTCTTATGACTTTGCTGTAATTCATTTCACTTAGCCATAGATTATAATCACTCAATAAATTATTACTGTTATTACTTGAAAGAAAAAGGTATCTTTTTGATCAACTAAGAATAAAAAAATAAAAGGTTTTATTTCACCTTCATATATTCCTTCTCTGATGTTTGTCCTTTCTTAATGCAGATTCACATTTCTGACACAATTTTCCTACTTTCTGCAAAAATTTCTTTAAATATTTCTTGCCAGGTAGTTCTGCTAATACGAATGCTCTTAGGTTTCATTGTCTGAGAAATTATTTCTTCTTTTATTCACTTTTTTATTTCTCACTATTTCACTTTTAATGAATTTTTTTTTCTGGATATAGAATTTTAGGATGGTGGGTTTTATTTTTTTAACATGCTTTACTTCAGTCCATTCTTTTATTGCTTGCATGTTTTTGACAAAAAGTCTTTAGTACTTCTTATCTTTGTTTCTCAATAGGTAAAGTGTTTTTCCTTCTAAATTCTTTCAACATTTTCTCATTCTCTTTGTCTTTAATAAAGTTTGGCTATGATCTTCTTAGGTGTTGTTTTATTTTGCTTTGTAGTGTGTATTCTGCTTGATGTTCTCTGAGCTTCTTGGATCGGTAGTTTAGTGTCTGTCATTTTTGGTAAGTTCTCAACCATTATTACTTCATTATTTCTTCTGCTTCTTTCTCTCTTTCTTCTGCTATTTCAATTAAATGTATACCATGCCTTTGAAATTTTCTCACCATTCTTGGCATTCTGTTCTCTTTTCTTCATCTTTGCATAACAGTTTGAGGAGTTTCTATTGACATATTTTCAAATGCACTGATTCTTTCCTTGGCTATATCCTATCTACTGATGAGGCATAAAAGGCATTCTTCATTTCTGTTACTGTGTTTTTGAATTCTAGCATTTCCTTTTGATTCTTTCTTAGAGTTTCCATCTTTGTGCTTATATTAAGCATCCTTTTTTTGCATATTATCTACTTTTGTCGTCAGATCCCTTATCATATTAATCACAGTTCATCTTAGTTTCTAGTGTGACAATTCCAAACTCTATGACACATCTGAGTCTGATTTGATGCTTGTGTTGTCTTTCAGACTGTGTCTTTTTCTTGCCTTTTAGTATGTCTTTTAATTTTTTTTGTTATTATTGAATGGTGGCCATGATGTATTAGAACTAGGAACTGAGGTAAATAGACCTTTAGGGTGAGGTTTTATGTTAATCTGGCCAGGAGTTAGGTTATGTTTAAGTTTCCCTATAGATATAGATTCCAGAGTGCTCAAATTCTTCTATTGTTCTTGTTTTAGTCTCCTCTGCTGACTTTTGACTTCCTTAGGTACTCTTCTTCAAGAAAGTCTGCATTTTGTAGCTCTTTCAGCTGTAAACCAGTTATTATATTGGAGCCCTGTTGGTGTGGTGGTAAGACATTGGGGAGGAGAAGAATTCTATAATCTTATGATTAAATCTCAGTCATTGAGAGAGC
>NW_011889202.1:83682-238089 GCF_000151845.1 Pteropus vampyrus | reverse complement strand
CTGTCCTCACATGGAGGAGAGAGGTTTGGTGTCTTTTCCTCTTCTTATAAGGGCACTCATTCTACCTTCAGGGTCCCACCCTTATCACCTCATCTAAACCTAATTACTTCCAAAAGGCCTCTCTGAAAATACCATCACATTGAGATTTAGGGCTTCGACATATGAACTTGAGGGGGACACAAACATTCAGTCCCTAGTGTATAATATTCTTCCACTGTAAAGATTCAATTACTCTAAAAATTGTAAATGTATAATTGATACTATTATTTTTTCCTTTAAAAATTCTGTCAGCAATTGTCAAATCTAATCAAAAAATGTAAAATTTTTAAGAAACAGTCAGAAATCAACTAATATACCTTGGAAAAGTTTGCTATTAGTTTTAGGATTCTTTAGTGTCTCTTTTTAACCTCATTACCCTTCTTTCTGAGATTAGGTCATGGGATAAAGAACTAAATTGTATTTCTGAATATGTTCTTTCCTTTCCATTCACTTCTCCTAATCTCGGATGTCAAATCTCTCTCCACTAGTAATATATAGTTGTTCAAAAGTCCCAAGGACATAAGCAATTACAGAATATTATTTTCTTAGGTCAGAGATGAAAAGCTTATTGAAATAAAATTCATTGTACTATAGATGGCACACTGATATCTTCAGCGACCAAATCCCTCTCCCCTGGTAATCTTGGAAAAAACCTACAATCTAAACAATAGTATTTACAATTTAACATTTCCATAAAATCAGGTCATAAGACAGTGAAAATTTTACTGGAGGGTTACAAAATTAATAAGAGAGGTCCTTGCCCTTACCTCAAAGAAATGTTATCCATAAAAGGAAAAAGTCAAATTAATAAGACCAGAAGAAATTCAGGTCTTACATATATTAGATAGCTATAGACAAGACATAGTTAATTTCTCAAATGATCTTAATTAGTTTTTGTAATAAATAAAACATCTACTTATGTTTAATACCAAAACATGATACTGTCATGCACTGCATAATAGTTTCTGTTAATGACTGACCACATATATGACAGTGGTCCCATAAGATTGTAATGGAGCTGAAAATTTTCTATCACTTAGTATTGTCATAGCCATTGTAACAGCATAGCACAATGCATTACTCACATGGTTGTGGTGATGCTGGTGTAAACAAACCTACTGCACTGCCAGTCGTAAAACTATATCACATACAACTATGTACAATACATAATACTTGGTAATGATAATAAACAACTATGTTACTGTTTTATATATTTACTATACCTTTTATTGTTATTTTAGTGTACTCTTTTTACTTAAAAAAGTTTGCTGTAAAACAGTATGCCATATTATGTTAGCAGCAGCCTCATACATTTTATGTTTACCTTATCTCTTGATTGCATCATTTCTCTTGTGCCTAATTTGATCTTGTGTTGTTTTGTACAACAACATGCTGTATAGGTTTGTACCTAGGAGCAATAGGCTATACCATATAACCTAGGTGTGTAGTAGGCTGTACCATCTAGGTTTGTGTAAGTGCATTCTATGTTGCTCAAATGAAAAAACTGCCTAATGATGTATTTCTCAGAACATATATCCCAATCATTAAGTGGTGTATGACTATACATCCACATGAAATACTTTAGGAGAAATGTAATATATTATTTGATGAACTTCTAAATGAGGAAGTCATCTGATAAGTTGTTGGAAAATCAGATAATATCGAGAAATTTATGGGAATTGATTTGGACTCTGAAGAAGGAGTAGGTTCTGCATGATCACCATTTTACCCTATTTTCATGCTTCAGTGCCTGGAATTCATTCGTTGACTGAGAAATTCTTAACCATCCCTTAAGCCAGTTAAGATTTCTCTACATTTCTAGGTAAAGTTAGTCGTTCCTCAATCTTTGTATTCATGACACTTCATATACTCCTCTGATTGTCTATATTTTGTTTTCTTATATGTTTTCCCCAGTATATTGAGCAAGTCTAGTACAGAGATGTATGTAGCCTTCTGTTGTTGCTGCCCATTTGATATTTCTTTTCCACCTTATGACACTTCAATTTTCTTTCGGAGAAGTACTTCTGTATTATTTCAACTTGGTAGAATGATCAATAAAGGTAATCTACTATCTCCTGGGCAAGGGGAGAACATGTGACTCATAGCTCGGTCATTTCCCAAGAATTTAAACATAGAGCGGTGACACAAGAATGAAAAACATTTGGATCACATTAAATGAGGCATTCTGAGGAGAGTGGCTACTAATCCCTGCAGAAAACAGCATATAGTATAATGTCATCTTTGTTAAAAAGAAAATAGAACACTTGGCTATACAGAGGTGAAGTTATCTAGATATAGGTATATGTAAGTGGATGCCTAGGAAGAGGTCTGGAATATTCCAAACCAGCATGCTTTAAGTAGTTATCTATGAAAAGAATTTGGATTTGGGATAAAGTAAAGGGGTATATTCACTTATAACTTTATATATTTCTGATCTGTTTCATTTGAAGGGGTAAAATCCATGTGTTACTTTTGTAATTTGTTCACTTTCTTTAAGAAAGGTCACTTTTAAAGTTATATTTTCCGAAAAGAAAACATCAGAATTTCTTTCCTATTTATTGAGATAATTTGCTAGGGTTCGGTGTTCTTTAACACATATAATCACATATGGAAGTAGGATGACATATAATTGAACAACTATTTTAATTCTTCTGAGAGACAGAGATCCATAACATTAAAGTGATCCAAATGTGAATTCTGTACAACCTAGGAATAAAGTGATAATCTGAAGAGATAATAGAAAACACGCAATTTGAGGAGGAAATTGTGTAACATTCTACAGGAATCGGAAGCTTGTTTTTTCCCTTATCTATGGATCTTAGGCATCTGCCTATGTCAATATACATAGATCTAGCCTCAATTTGTTTTTCATGATATATTGAGTGTTATAGAATGGATATATCATAATTTATTTAGTCATTCCTCTGTCTGAGTATTTATGTTGTTTCCTCTTTTTTTGCTATTATAAACAATGCAGTAGTAGAAATCCCTGTCCATACATTTTTGAGCACAGGAATTAGTATTTCTGTAGGAAAAAAAATTGGAGAAATAGAAATGGCACATCAAAGGGTTTCTACATGTGAATTGTTGATTCTATCAAACAGTTTTCAAAAAAAGGTTACGTCAGTCAGTATTTCTAACAACAATGTGAGAATACCGATTTCCCCATGTTTTCCCAAAGTTAGATATTATTGTTTTGTTTTCTTAACTTTTGATAATCAGATCAGTAAAAAAAATGATAGTTGATTGATATTCTGTGCAGACTGCTTTTTTTAACTAAGGAGATTTTCTTTTATTCTACGGTTGTACTGGGTGCTAAGAAAAAGAGAATCATTTTAGATTTCACAGGCTCTGCATTTCCTATCTAGAAGCCATGTTTGGAACATCTATATGCTAAGTGCTAGGCCTAAGTAAAGTCTGACTTATGAATATACTTTTCTAAACTGAAAAGTCCATCATAGGATGAATAGTGAGTTTGCTAGGCATTATTACACACGGAAAATGTGAACTAGCATTTAGTACTGTATAGACAGTAGAGTTGCATCTTATGGCAGAGGTTACGTTCTATAGCAAACTAATAAGACCAAGCTAACTCTTTCTCCTTCATTGGAAGTTTTTCATTTCTTTAGTTGAGAACTAGATGAAGGAGTTGCCTTGCATTTAGAAGCAGTACTATATACGACATGCTTATTTTAAAATTCTTGAATCATACTTATCACGATGAGCTAATTCACCCTTAGAAGGATGTAGGAAATGAGAGGATCCTAAGAAACAGTAAGTTTCACCTACCATGTTATGCTGACTCAAGGGAATAAGCATTTTGAAGTGACTGGTGGGCAAATTATTTAAACCGTAAACTTGTCCTGTTTCACACTTCAAACTAAGAGCATATAGTTCTGTGAATCAGGGTGCTAATAAAACGAACACAAATGACAATATTCCATGCCAGCATCCTACTGGAAATACATCTCAAATTCATAGCATAATGCTAATGGTTTAATACATTACTAATTTTATAATAAAACATTAAGTTAATAACAAAATATCTTAATTAATTTTGGAAATAGCTGATTTTTTTCCTTACATAGTACTGATGTATGCCTGTCAAGGAAAAAAAATAGTTTAAGTGACCCAAATGGAAATTAAAAAAAAACTATATTGAGCTGATTTATATCAGAAAGCACCTGAAAACCAGGTAACTTACCTAATTCACCTGTCAAAACAGGACTTTTATAGGATGAGGAAGAAAGTTATAAGACTTTCTTCCTGTATATATGTACCACAGCTGCTCTTTCCAAGAAGAACAGACACTTCTCCCAAAAAGACATACAAATGGCCAACAAACATTTGAAAAGATGCTCAACTTCACTAGCTATTAAGGAAACGCGAATCAAAACCACGATGAGATACCATCTCACACCTGTTAGAATGGCTGTCATCAGCAGGACAAATAATAACAAATGCTGGAGAGAATGTAGAGAAAAAGGAACCCTCATAACACTGTTGGTGGAACTGCAAATTAGTATAGCCACTATGGAAAACAGTATGGAGGTTCCTCAAAAAACTAAGAATTGAATTACCATATGACCCAGCAATCCCTTTTTAGGTATTTACCAAAAAAATTTGAAAACATTTATCCATAAATATACGTGCACCCTGATGTTCACAGCAGCATTATTCACAGTGGCCAAGATGTTCATAGCAGCATTATTCACAGTGGCCAAGACATGGAAATAACCGAAGCACTCTTTGATAGATGATTGGATAGAGCAGCTGTGGTACATATATACAACGTACTATTACTCAGCCATAAGAAAATATGAAATACCGCTATTTGTGACAACATGAATGGGTCTTGAGATTATCATTCTAAGCAAAATAAGTCAGACAGAAAAAGTTGAGAACTCATATGTGGGACATAAAACGGAAAGCAACATATGGACAAGACAAACAAACAAAAACCCGTAGACACAGACCACAGTTTATTGGTTACCAGAGGAAAGGCAGGAGTGGGGAGGTAGATAAGTGTAAAGGGGGTCAAATATATGGTGACGGAAGGAGATTCGACTTATGAAATATTGTTGAATTGTACACTTGAAACCTATATAATTTTATTAACCAATGTCACCCCGATAAATTTAATTAAAAAAGAAAAGTCTTGCTTTTGATCTATTAGAAAGGTTAGAGGTAGGAGAGAGAGCAACAAAAATGTAGAAAGGTAAAAATAAGTAAAGGAAGCAATGTTTAGAGACAAGGAAACTGGAGACTTTCTATTATGTCTGGTTTAAACCTTTTACATACCTGGGTTAATAATTTTCCAGTGAATTCAGGCTTCTCTAATAATGATGAAACTTTTCAGACCGTTCAGTTTTGTTTCTCACTTTATCCCTGGTGCTGAGGGTTGTTTTCTTACCTTTGGTAGGTACAGCAGGTCATCAAACCGAATTTCTGTTATTCAGCAAGGATTTCAGCTAAATATGATGTTCAGACTTCCCAGTATGACAGGCCAGGAATGGAGGGAACTGAAAAAAAATAAAAAAGAAAAAGGCTATAATGATAAGGACACATAAGTACAATAAGACACAGAAAGGTAAAGATTCAGGAAATGACATGGGAAGATAAAATATTCAGGTACCAGAACTGTAGCTCATTGGTGAAAGAAGGAACAATTGTAGACTGATGCAAAATCGCTCAAATTTTTGCTTCAGTTTTTTAAGTTGACAGAAGTCAAATTTGGTCCCAGAACCTGGAAGACTCTGAGAGAAGACTGATGTCAAATGGCCCCATTAGCAAGAAGGCAAGAGAAGAAGAAAATGGAAAAAGACGAGGATTCCAGATAAGAAAAGTTATCCTCAAGGAAATATTTGCTCTCAGAGAAGGAGCATGGTAACATGGACTGAGTTCTAGATGTATGTCGAATGTCAGTGTGAAGCTCCAATCCGCCACATTCCTTAGGCAATAAATTATTTGTTAATAAATTATATGTTATTAGCAGATAAAGGTTAGATTTCATTCATATGTATATCTCCAGAATCTAACATAATACTTGGCCAAAGGGCTGTTATTTGAATCTAAATCAGTGGTTTGAAAATTGAGGGAGAGTCAGAATCACCTGGAGAGTTTGTTAAACTGCAGACTGCCACGGTTTTGATCCTTCAGTGTGTAGGGGGTGAGAATTTGCATTTCTATAAACTTCCCAAGGGGTGTTGAAGATACTGCTGGAGTAATCAAATTTTAAGAACCATTGAGCATTGTTTTAAACCAGGGGTCAACAATCTAGAGCCAGTTGGCCAATCCACCCTCGGTCTGTTTTGGTACATCCCATGATCTAAGAATAATTTTTACATGATTAAAGGGTTGTTACACACACACAAATAGGTGACAGAAACTGTGTGTATCCCAAAAAGTGTAAAATATTTACTGTCTATCCCTTTGCAGAAAACATTTACCAATCCTTGCTTTAAACAATATAATTATTGCAAAAACAAAAGACTTAACCTGGAAAATGTTTAAACTGCTTTCAGCACTGAAGACTAAGAACCAGATATTTATGTTTTGTGTTACCTAAATTACGTTGTATTTTCAATATTCTATCTCTGCCTAATTCTTGTTTGCTTGCTTGAATCCCTTTTAGGAACTGTAAGAATGATTTCAATTATTCTGTGAAAGCATTTCATTGAATTTAAATGTAGATGTTTTTAAAAACATTATTCTGTAATAATTCGGGAAAATAGGCATGGCATTAGTGCTTTCAATATTTAAGCTTCTCTATTTTAACTGCACTTTAAATCCTTATGTTTTTAGAATGTTCTGATAGGCCATTTTCAGATGTCAGAGTTCTATCTGGAACACGCAAGCTTTAAATACATCTCTAAGGCACATGGGAGCTGATTCAAAAAGTTTTACAAGTGCATATTTTAGCCTTCATGTTGTTAGTGCTGCATATTGGTATGCTTTGGTAGATCATCAACCGAATTTCTGTTTTTCTTTATCTAGTTTAGAACTGTATCCAAAGACTCCTGCTCATCCATATACTATTAGGTTGATTGTGGATTGATCATTAGTAGAACCAATCATGCATGTTGATTTCATATATCCAGACTATGAGTTTTATGACACACACAAGAGTGGTGTATTTCATCAATAAACAGATGAAGCAGAATGGCCTAGAGCTGGGTGTTAGTGAGCAAGCAGAGTGAGGAGTTTATACCTGAGAGAGAAGAGAAGCCTGGCTCAGGGGAGTCAAAGTCTGAAGGTAAGCAGAGAATCCATGCACAGGTCAGGGTGGAGGGCCCAACGTGGTGTGTCAGAGCTAAGCAGGATGAGGAAAGCTTTCACTAGAAAAGGTATCCCAGTGTGAGACAACCCTACTGAGCAGGGAGAGGGAAGTTTCCATGTGGAGTGGTGGCACCAGCAGCTGTCTAGTTTAAGGTGTGGGATCCTAAATGAGAATAAAGGGGCACTCATACAAGAAACTGGCCAGGTGCAGGGTGTTGGAGCCCAAAAGGGATGAGGAAGGCATCTAGACTGATAAGGGGATTGAGGTGGTAGCAATGGGAGATTGGTTCCATATGGAGAGATTGATCATATAAGTAAATACATTAAAGATGATAGGACCAGAGAAGGCAGTCACAAATATGGAAAAGAAAAACACTCAACTAAACCCCATAGCATTGGATTAAAATTGTAGATATTAGTGTGAACCTAAAATATGCAAATATAGATATATAATATGTGCATGTGTGTGTGGTGTGTGTGTGTGTGTGTGTGTGTGTGTGTGTGTGTGTGTGTCTGTGAGTATATACTAAGAGGTCCTGAGGTTGGTGATTCTACAATAGCTGTGAGACTACCTAGTAATCATATCTAGGTTTCTAATACCATCCTCCACCTAAAGGAATCAAGGATCCTTGTTTAAATGACTGATTCTAGGGCTGGCAAAAAGAAAGTCAAGATGGGCCTGGAACATGTTGCACCAGAAAGTAAGGAGATGCTAAAAAAAATAAATGAGAACTGTTGAAAGGCACAGAAGCCAGTTTAAAAAGATCTGAAGAGATTTCTTTTGGTCAAAGCTGGGACAATCTGAGTGTCAAAATAAATAATAATAGTCAGTGTTTATAATTCAAATATAATAGAAACAATAAGATGATATGTATATAAATAAATAAGTAAATAAATAGAAATTTTAATGAAAAAGAAGATATTTACATAGTTCTTGCTACAGTCTGTATATTTGTGTCCACCAAAATTCATGTGTTGAAATTCTAATGCCCAATGTGATGATATTTGGAGGTGGAGTTTTTGGAAGCAATTAAGTCATGAGGTCAGAGCCTTCATAAATGAGATTAGTGCCCTTATAAAAGAGGTCTAAGAGAGCTCCCTTGTCCCTTTCACCATGTTAGGAAACAACAAACTGTCTACAACTCAGAAGAGGGCCCTCACCCAACCATGCTGACACTCTGATCTTGGACTTCCAGCCTCCAGAACTGTGAGAAGTAAATTTATGTTGTTTATAAGCCACTCAATCTGTGCTATTTTGTTATAGCAGCCCAAATGGTCTAAGACAGTTTCAAAATATCTTTCCACAAAATATTTATTGGTTACAAATGAGGAAAGAGTAATTCCACAGTGGGGAAGTCTGGAAGACTTAAGACACCTTAATTAAGTGATCAAAGTAAGTTAACATTACCAGTAAGGGACTAAATAGAAACTCTACACTACATGATAGACTGCATTGAGATGAGTGCAGCATCACCTCAGTGATATTCTTGCCAAGAGCCATAATGTGAATCTTATCATGAAGAACCATCAGAAAACCCAAAGGGAGGGAGAGTCTACATAATAACTGGCCTGTAATATTAAAAAGCATCAAAAGCCATGAAAGTCAAAGGAAACTAACAAAATATATAAGTTAATGTAACACGTCATTCTGGACTGGAACTTTCCAGTATAAAGGACATTCAATAGTGGAGTATTTGGCAATTTTGAATAAAATCTAAGAATTATATGATCATAATACATCAAGTTTAATTTCCTAATTTTCTGATTGCATTATGGTTATATAAAACATACTCAATCGTAGGAAATACACACTAAAGAATTCAATGGGATAGGAAATTATGTCAACTATTTACTCTCAAATTCTTGAGGTAAACAATGTTCTTTGTACTTTATTTGTAACTATTGTTTCAAGATTATGTTAATTATACATATATATATATATGTATATATGTATAATTAACATATATATATATATCAAGCTATGGAATGGTTATATTAATTCTAATTCTGTTTGTTCTGTTTGCACCAGAGAAGTATTTGAAGTGTTTCAGAGAAATTAGAAATATTGACTTACTCACTTCATAAAATAAAGGGATTTATGAGATCTCTTTCTGAAAAAAAGAACATAAAAACTTATTAAAAAGGTACATGCCTAGGAAGCTCTCATTCTAGGATTATGTTTGCTTGAGGATTCAGGAAGGAATTGAATTAGCTCCTAAAATCTGAATAAGAGTAAGAAAAAGAAAGAGGAAGGGATCATGCTGAGGGAGCTGAAGCAAAAGAAATTGCCTTAGGAGAATGTAGAGATCTTAGTGGCCAAGACTCTATAGAAAAGGAAAAGAAAATGAGATGTATCCAAGCCCAAGTGCTAGTAAAGATGAGAATGAGAGTAGGGAACATTTTGGTTGCTACTAGACTAGGGAGTATGATTAGAGATGGAAGAAATTTAACAAGAAGAAAGATCTCAGAGAGCAAATTAGAATGACTCTCAGTGGGAGTCCAGATCCAGGAAACTATTAAGTGTTTTAGGAAAGCATCAGATAGGAGTCAAACAAATGAGCATTTTGGGAGGCAAACTCCCTTGATGACCACGTAAACTGCGCTAGGTGATTACATAAGACCTGAACAGATATAATTATGTAAATTTACATAAGGTTTGGACAGACTTAGTATAGAATGTTTGAATTTTTGCTAGGTGAGTTTCAAAAGTGACACCATTACTGTAAGTGAGGAAGCAGACACACCGAATACCATAGGGAAACATGCCTGGAAAATGGATGTAGTTATGCCTCCATAGGAAGTTACAAGGTCAATGAAACACACAAAAGAGAAATAATGTAAGACCATTATGGATCCAGCACAGGATGTGTTTAGATGTTGGCTGGTTGAAAAGGCATCTCCAGAGCAAAACTGCCAATAGCACCTAACATCTTTTAGTCAGGGGTGAGTATAAGCCATGGGACAGTTGATGGGAAGGCAAGAAATACTCAATCCCCTGATATTTATAGACCCTAATAAGTCTCAATTGGACCACACATATCTATCCATGAGCAAGTCATCAGAGCAGGAGATGTGATGCTCTGATTTTATTTGGTTACAGTTATATGCCTACCACTGGAATCTATGTCACCTAAAGGGCATGCAATGACGGTTCCAGAAAAGTTGGTCTCTGGAGAAAAATAAGGATACTGTTATTTCAAGAAGGACAAATTAGGTAATAAAAACAACAAATAAGAACCATAACTGAGCTTGGGAGATTTGAACAGACATCATGCCATCTCTGATATAATTTTCTATCAAGGTCAAATTTACAACAGACTGTCTCCACTTCCTTTGTAGGGACAAATGTTGGGGAAATATAATTAAAAATGAAATCTTCCAATCCAGAAAACCCCTCCACAAAGATAGAAGAGAAAAAAACTATTTTATTATTGAATAAGCATTAAGCCAGAATGTGATGCGCGTCACAGACTAGACTGCAATTTGCTAAGACAGAAATCACATCTTTTAATGTAGCCAAGAAGATACAACCCATTATATACATGTTCTCAAGATAAACTATAATGAGTCCTCCAGTAAGAGGATGTGACAGCCATACTTTGTCATACATAGTTCACCCTAAATTCACTTAGTAATTAATTGGGGAACAATTTGTGTTGGCTAATTGGCCTTATACAAAGGAAAAATATGTTTCTCATAACTATAACAAGAGGTAATTTTGCAACTTGGAGTGAAGCACCACCCAAAGTTAGGTTCCTACTCTCCTACAGAAATTGGGAGATAGAGATGCTATCTTCTTTGATGCTTATCTTTTAAAAGACAGTCACTGGAACTTGAGAAAAGGGGTGGTGAAGCTGGCAGTTTTCTAAAGTCCTTTAAGAAAAGGGAGGAGGAGTCTCTTCCCTTATTATGAACAATGAGAATTAAGCCTCATATTTTTATTTATATTTGCCCTTACACGAGGGAATACAGAAAATAATAAATGTTCACATGGAAAGTAGTTCCATAAAAGAGGAACAATCTGAGAAATCATAGCAAATTCAGTCCTATGAAAGAGTTACTCAAGGAATTACAAGAAAAGTTTAGCAAATTTCTAATTCATGTTGTCAGTAAGATTTGAGCAGTCATTGTATGAGTATAGGATCATTTTTTTAATATAGTATAGTGATTTTTATTTCTTCCTGTATGGATTGTCTCCTTCCTTGTATCCATCAAAACATATAATAGCAACAATAGTTAACTAACTTTTATCAATATTCCAGAAAGTGTTTCAAGTGTGCTCTCTCTATATACACACACACACTCTCTCTCTCTCATTCTCTCTCTCTCTCTCATTAATCCTCTCAATCATGTAATGAGGTATGTGCTATTATTATTGCAATAGCTCAGTGGCTAAGAGCATGGACTGTGAAGCTAGGCCACCTGGAATTGAATGCCCTGGCTTCACCACTTGCTAGTTATGTAAGCTTAGGCAAGTTCTTTCTCCTCTCAGTGTCTCAGTTTACCCTTCTGTAACATGAGGACATATCACATTAGTAGTTGTGAGAATGAATAAATAAATGCAATGCCTTAAACTGTACTTGGTACATAAAGTGTGCCATGTACACGATAATAGCTATTACATAGGAGGAAATCCTAGCAGCTTGGCTGTGTGTTTCTGGGCCTCTGTGGAGGTTTCTTGAGGTTGAGGAGTAAACTAGGGAAGGATACATGCCCAGAGACATTGATTCTAGGATGATTCTTTTCCTAGATTTTGTTTTCCAAAATCTAAATCCACTGGAGAGACTTTTACTAAATAGCTAGGGAGGAGAGGGAGCTTGGATTTGGGAGAAAGATATAGGAAGAGATGGAAATATTCTCTATGACTTGAGGTTGAGAGACGGACAGAGGGCTATTCAGATCTCTGGTATCTCCCTGGGATGGGGATTCGCAGATCTCAGAGGGATGGATACCCAAGTGGGAGTATCTCCATGACAACCACAGTGGGCTAACAATGATCAGAGAAAACTTCCCAGGCCTTGATATAAGACCGCAGTACCTCCGAACTACCCTGATTGCTCTGGGCCTCAAGAATGACTGAAATAGGTTTCTCTTTCTGGCTCTAGCTGGCAAGATAGAGGGTCTAAATTAAACATATGTTAATTGAAGTAAATAAGGAATATGGTATGTCTTCTACAACTGAGCTCTTGTACTGATGTTTAAACTTGCCCCATGGGTAGACTCTCTCCTTGGACTTCAAAGACTGCATATGCCCATCTTCATCAGAGCTTACCTCATTACAGCTCATAGAATTGAAGAAGGTGCATTTTGAGACCACGGCTATGATTCTTAGTGAGCTGGTATGCAGAGATGAATGTGGCCTCTCAGAAGTCACTGCTACTTCTATATAGGATAGTAGGCTGTGATGGCATGAGTATGTTTGACTCCACCTTGGCAGGATGATGTTCGGAAAGGATCCTCAGGAAGAGAGAATGAATGCATTCAGAATGGATTTTGCTGATGGGATAACATTCCTGTGATTCCCAGAAGAATATGTAGAAAGGGAGAAAGTATGAATTTTCATGTTTAAGGCCCTATATAAGATTTTAAATTTCTTTAAACTAAAACCAGAAACAAAACTAAATGGGAAATTACTTTCCTGAGAAGGGGTGGGATAGATAAGGCAGCAGATGTTGGCAGGTCCTATGATGCAAAAGATCCCTAAACACTCCTTGCCTAGACTTGCTGCTCAAGACATAGATTATCTTATTAGGACAAAGAATATTTCGTGTACAGGAATGATAACCTACCCAAACTTGAGGAGATTTGTAGCAATGTAAATTTTATTCAGGGAGAAAAATACATTTGGATCTTGCTCGGGGTAGACACAAAAGATGCTGTAGTAACAGAAGGCATCTGAGACCAAGAAACTGCAAAAACTGATGGAATGCCGAAAGGCACGTGGGCTCTAAAAACATACAAGTGACTTTGGCTGAATCTTTGCGAGCCTAGAAGAGGCTTTTCTTCTTGCTGAAAACCAGAGTGCATACTAGATAAACCTCTTAAATACACATCAGAGAGCTGGAGAAAAAGTCATCTGCATTTACACAGATGCTACAGATTCTGTAACAGAGGAGACTGGCTCAGAAAATTTAGACTCAGATACCATTTAGCATGGATTTTGGCAGGAGAAGAGGTCCTAACAGCCACTTTGCAGACTTCTCAGAAGCCAGGTGGTAGCATGCTTGTGCTCTCTTAGCACAAGTTGCCAAGCGAAAGGGAACTTGATTCCTCACCAGATGGACACACCCTTGATTCTGCCATCAAGATGAGAGCCTAGGGCACTAGCAGCAAAAGTATGATTAATGGCACTGCTGGGTCATTAAGAGTTTAGAAAAATGAAAATACCACTCTTTTCCCCTTGCTTGTAGAGAGTCACAGATATTTTATGGTAGATTATGCCAATTAAGAAAACTCACAGGTAGGGGATGCCGAATACAAGGCTTGGAGAATTAGAGACTCCTGGGAGGCACACATTAGTTCCAAATTGGTATGGCTTCAGCTAGTGCCTATATCCTCCATTGGGTCAGATACCTGAGACCAAGTAATGGGGGAGAAAGAGGTATGAACAATTAACAGATGATGGGTGTTACATAAATGAATGAATGATTGATTCATAAGTCAGCTATCTCCCTGCACTATACCCTAATGTTAGAGAAAATGAGCAGGAGATGATATTCAACATTTTGTTCCCAGAATCTAGGGCACACATAGATATATTGTAGGAAAACTGAAAGACATAAATGACAAACATTAATCTGAAAAGTTACCGGAGAAAAGAAATAGATCAACTAATAAAATGAAATTAACATTATCCGGTTGTTTTATCATATTAGCAAAAATAGATGCCAGATGATATACATGAAGAAAAATAGAGAAAATCAATAAAGCCAAAGACTAGTTCTTTGAAAATACTAATAAAAAATAAGGGAAAAATTGATATAATAATAGAATCTAAAAAATCATAACAGAATAGTATTAATAGCACTTGGACAGAATCTTTAAAAATATTAATTATTAAAATACATTTAATGGCCAACGAACATTTGAAAAGATGCTCAACATTGCTAGCTATTAGGGAAATGCAAATCAAAACCACAGTGAGATACCTTCTCACACCTGTTAGTATAGCTACAATCAACAGGACAAGTAATAACAAATATTGGAGAGGATGCAGAGAAAAAGGAACCCTCATACACTGCTGGTGGGACTGTGAATTGGTACAGCCACTATGGAAAACAGCATTGAAGTTCTTCAAAAAACTAAGAATTGATCTACCATATGATCCAGCAATCCCTCTACTGGGTATTTACCCCAAAGACTTGAAAACCCATATCCAAAAAGATATTTGCATACCGATGTTCATAGCAGCATTATTCACAGTGGCCAGGACATGGGAGCAATTGAAGTGTCTTACGATAGATGATTGACTAAAGAAGCTGTGGTACATATATACAATGGAATATTACTCAGCCATAAGAAGAGATGAAATACTGCCATTCGTGACAACATTGATGGACCTTGAGATGATCATGCTAAGCGAAATATGCCAGACAGAAAAAGTTGAAAATCACATGATATCACTTATGTGTGGGATATAAACCTAAAAGCAACAAATGAACAGGGCAAACAAACAGAGACTCATGGACATGGACTATAGACTAGTGGTTACCAGAGGGTAGGGGGTGGGGGAGGAGGGGGTAGGTGGACTGTTAAAGGGGGTCAAATATGGGGGGATAGGGGAAGGGTTAAGTAGATATAGGGGATCAAATATATGGTAGCTGAAGGAAATTGGACTTTGGGTGGTAAACACTCAATAGAATATACAGATGTCAAATTATAATGTACACTTGAAAATTATATAATTGTATTAACCAATGTTACTCCAATAAACTTAATAGAAAATAAAAATAAATAAAATATATTTAAATAAATAACTGACTATATCTGTAATCATTAATAAAATTAAACTGGTAGTCAATTTCTACCACTACCCCAATAAAAAAGACACCAATGCCAGAAAGTTTTACCGGCAAATTTCATCAAATTTTCAAGCAATAGATAGTCTCTATATAATACAAATTACTTTCGGAATAAAAGAGAGAGAAAGTTATTCAACACATTTTATGAAACTATTATAACATTTGCACCAAACTAAAAAACAAAACAAAAGAAAAGACTAGTATAAAAATAAGCATATAGCATAGAAGCAAAAATCCTAACTATATTATCAAATTTATTCTAGTTGTATGTATACTTGCATGCACATGAGTATACATAAACATAATGATCAAGGATATTTTATTTTAGGAATTCAAGGATGCATCAATATCAGAAAATCCATGCAATTTATCACATTGATACATACAGAAGAAAACAATATCAACACGTGGCAATAAAACAATTTAATAAGAGTTAATCATTCACGACTGAAATTGTTAACAAAATAGAAATAGATGAATACTTTCTTAATCTGATGAATGATATCTATTTTAAAAACCTATGACAAAACAGTTTATGGTAAAACATTAAAATTACATCCATCACATTCAGGAACAAAGCAAATATTACTGCTATCACTTCTATTTAACATTGTACTGTAAGTTCTAAATGAAACACTATAAGAAAAAGAAGTAATATATATTAAAATTGAAAGAAAAGAGAGAGACAAAATTGTCATTGTTTGCTGATGATAGATTTCCTCATAGAGAAACCAAGAGAATCATAGAAAAATGAAACCGATAAGAAAGTCCAGCAAGGTTGCTAAACACAAGTCAACATAGGAGAATCAATAGTGTTTCTATATACCAACAATAATCAATTCAAAAATGTAATGGAAAAGAGATGATCTAGTGTTATAATAATTTGAAGTGTAACTTCCTTGGAGTAAAACAAAAAACATGTAAGAAAAACCTTTAAAGAGAAAAATATATTATGTTTTTAAAAAACATAAAAGTCTTGAACAAATAAAGAACAAACCATATTAATGAACGGGAGCATTCAATAAAATAAAAATTCATAAAATAAAATCATAAAATAAAAATTCTTCCCCAAATTAGTCCGTAAACTCAAAGCCATTCCAATTAAAACCCTGTAAGAAATTTTTTGACACTACATAGATGAATTTTAACATTCATATTGAGGACTAAAAGTCATTCTTCCATACATTAAGATTTAGGACAAAGATATCTTAGTAATATCGATACTGATCAACGGAACAGAATAGATGACCCCGGAAAATATCTGTATGCATCGATACGTGATGTGGTTGGCATTACAGCTAAATGGAGAAATTGGCTTACCTTGTGTTAAAAAACAAAAGATCTGTATCTCACTGTATTGAAAATAAATTAAAGATACTTAACTATGTAGATGTTTAAAATAAATTTTATAACTATAATAAAAAATATAAATAATATCTTTGTGACATTGTGGTAGGAACGAATCTTTTAAACATGACAGAAAAAGCAAACATAAAAAAAAGATTGATGGAGTTATGTCAAAAAATGTAAACTTCTATCTAAAAAACATTACAGAGTTAAAAGACAAACTAAAGATTTGGAGAAGCTCTTTGTAACATTCATTTTAAATAGTATTTAGCATTTAAAATATAAAGAAATTCAAAACCATGAGACATAATAGAGAATTGCAAAAGAGAAAATTGGAATGTCCAAGAATAAATAAAAGATGAGATGCTCAACCTCACTGGCAATCTGAAGAAAAAAAAATGTAACATAACAATCTTCTATCCGATTTTGAAAAAATAAAACTCATAAACATGAGAAGATATATAGAATTGTAAAGAAGCATAAATTAATGATAGCTGGCCAATGCTAAAAATTTACATTTTAAATAGGGGCAACTACTGTCTTGTGAGTAAAATTAAGTACTAGATGGATTTAACAAATTCCTGTTTGTGATGGCGTTGGTTTAGAATAAAAGGGAAATTGGACTGCGGAGAGATACAAAGAGGACATAAGTTCTATTTACAATAATTTTATTTTATTAAAAACAAAATTTGAATCAAACATTAACATGTATTAATTCTTGGTGATAAGTATATGTGTGTCAATATCAGCATCTTATGTTTTTCAGTTTACTGTATATTTAAACTTCTTCACACACATGCACACGCACACATGCACACACACAAACTGTGATTCAAATGGAACTAATTGGACATTTTGAGTAGGGTGGAGGACAAAATAGGATTTAGATGGGGAAACTAGTTCTAGGGTAAAGTTGAGTTGAAGTAAACAGCAATAAAGGAATTGAGAAATCTTGGGGAGAGAGAGAGAGAGAGAGAGAGAGAGAGAGAGAGAGAGAGAGAGAGAGAGAGAGAGAAGGTACCATGGATGTTAAAACAAGGTTCATGTAGTGCTTGAGAATAACAAACAATAAAATTGAGTGACAGAGTCAAAATCATGGATGAATCTGTCTTTTATCTAATAGGCTACTGGGTGTAAAACATCATTTCTTAAATACAAGGTGACAAACCCATCTCTTAGGAAAATCACTCTGATGAGAGTTATGAGCTGTTATGACTCAGGTAAGCCCCCTCCTACCTGCTTCAGAAACAAAGTCAGAACACAATAGGCACTTTCACTCTTAAATTCCTCAATCTCCTTGATACCCTTCTACAGGAAAGAATTGAAGACAAGCCCTTTCATATCCTGTTTGCCACTTTTCTTTCCAAAGAATCGCAGAGTTTAGCAGTTTGAAGACTGATTTTTCACAGATACTAGTCACTATTAGATAGTTCATCTATAGGGAGGCATTTTCAAAAAGGGCGTACTTCTTCCTGCCTAAAAAAATATTACGAAGAATAATTTTGCTATGAGGTGGGATGAATTCATTTCTTGTCTATCATATATCTTCTGCAAAAAGAAATGAAAGAAGCAAACGATTCTGCATCCTTAGCCTAGACAAATACCACATCATTTCTACTGAATGCTTTCAACAATTCTGGTTGTGATTTTTCTAATAAAGCATAAAAAGAAAATCAGGGGACAAATAACTCTTTAAAATGTATGATTCAAAGGGACTGATAATCCACACAGTATTATTTCCTATTCCTGCCCTGTGGGTACTTAAAAATAATCAAAGATTAATTAAAGAATTATCTGTAGCTCTATGGAGAGGAGAGAACAACATCTTTTTCCACTTGAAATTTGGAATAGTTAACACAGATTTTCAACAAAGTACTGGATAAAGATTTAAGGCACTTGGAGTATGGCTTCAGCTCAGGGTGTAGATCCAGCTCCAATAAGATTTTTCTGGTGTTCCAAAATGGGGAAATGTCATTCTTACCTCTCTTTTTAACTGTGAAGCTAAGATGGTAATTAGCTACTGCTGGATTAATTATAAACTTTCAAATACTATTTGAAGGCCCTTTTTTAGTTTATGATCTTGAGAAAGTTTACACCTTAAAACAAAAGAATTGAACACAGACAGAATACCAAGTGCGATAAAATAAAAAGTCTCTAGGTTTCATTGCAACCTTTAAGGCTCCATGGTCACCTGAAAAGGATTCTAGCGTCTCAACAACAGTAGTATATTTATGTAAACGATCAATATAAAATATACTCTATTTCCCTTTCAATGCAGTGCCAAAATATATTGTAATTGTAAAGAATAACTATAATTGTAGAAATGTAGTGATGATAAATTCTATTTTAAATTCATTGTAAGAACTGATGAAAGCTATTAGGTTTTAGGTTAAGTGGGATGATAATGGTAGGAAATGACAATAAAAATCTCCTTGCACAAAAAGAAGAATGAGGAAAAGCACTTCATTTCTTCCTCATAAAACACTTCTCGCTAAAGGAGTTTTCCAAGATGAGCTAAACTAATACCACCCATTGAGACAATAGAGGAAAATAATAGAAATTCAATTTATGTTTGACCTTATGCCTTTTATTTCCTATGTTTTGTTTGTTTTATGAATCACATAAAATTACTAAAGTGATATATGTTTATGATATATATTTTTTAAATAAGTAAGTAAGTACATAAATAAATAAAGTAACAGCATCACTCCATATTATGGGGGAGAAAAAAACTCCCTCTACCTTTCTAGGTTCTTGGCTGAGATAAATTACAAGGAGAAAAAGAGTTTAATAACATGGATATCTTCTCTTTATATGGGAGAGACCCAGGAAAACTGAGTAACCCCAAAATGGCCCAAGCCACCACCTTAGATACCATCTCCAGCTAAAGACAAAAGAAAAATGTTAGAGGAGGGGGAGAGCTGGTTATGGGAGCACAGTAAACAAAGGTAAGGTTATTATACAGATTTAAGAACTTGCTTTTTCCATTGATACGAGTTTTTAGAGATTTAGAGTCATCTTCCTCTTCCTGGTACTAAGAGGGTGACATCATTACAAATGGAGATTTTCCTTATAAATGTAAATATCTCTTACAAAAATGTAACTTTACCAGGTTTTCTGAGCTACTCCCAGTTCTGCTGTTTCTTAAAAATAGTTAGCTCAAGATAATTACACCAAAATGACATATTGGGGGTGGCAAATTCTGCTTCCCTTCAATGTCTCAAGTCTTATCTAAATTAGTCTTCTAATTGGTCCCTCTGCCTCTAGTCTTATTCAAATCCCTCCAATCCCTTCTTTACATTGCCACCAGAGACACCTTTCTAAAGTGTACATCTGATTTTGTTATTCTCTTGCTTAAAATCTGTTCCATGGCTTCTTGTTGCATTAAAAAAAAATCCATAAGAAACATCATGATCCAGTCAGTGCCTATTTCTCCAGGTTTAATTCTTCTCTTCATAGCCCCTTGATACTCTTCAGTCAAATTGTACCGAAGTAGTTCAATTCATGTTAACTTTGTTCTGATCACACTTCACCTGTAACAGTATTTTAAATTAGAAGTGTGAACTGAGTCACCATAGTACATTTGACATGGAATTCCAAAGTGAGATTATGGAATACAATGCAGATTTTCATAATGAAAAATCTTTAGAACCAGTTAGAGATTAATTTTACATCAGACATATATATATACACATACATATACATATACATGTACATATACATATACATATACATATACATGTACATGTACATGTACATATACATATGCATATGCATATGCATATACATATACATATACATATACATATACATATACATATACATATACATATATTATGGGCAAGAAGTTCATTGGGAGTGTTCTAGGAAGATGTACTTGTAGGGAAGTAAGGAAGGCAAGAGTAAACAGAGAAAGAATATGCTCTCCATTGCTTTGTAAATGAGGCCTTAGAGAATATTCCAGAAATCTCTAGAGGTTGGATAGCCAGAAATCTCAGAGTTGTACCCAATCGAAGAAAGGGGTTTGAGCCTTTGACCCTTTACATCTGCCAATCATTGTCTATAGATCACGTGGTGGAAAGGTAGTTGTAATCTTGGATGAGGAGGTGATGGCCCTTGAGGGGCCCATTTGTGAGCCATCAGCAGAAGATAATCCCAGCATGCATACTGAAGAGGATATCTGGGTAGATCGACATACTACCTACTAGAAAGTTCTACAGCCCAAATAAAGGTGTTAAAAGTTCAAGTGAAGAGAGGTAAAGAAAGAACTTGTGAATGATTTTTGTTAGTTAAAAGAGAATTGTTTTGGGGGAGTACTGGAAGCAGCATGGCAGAGTGAGGGATCTCCTCGGATCTCTCCTCTTGAAATAACAATAAGCTGAACATCTAAAACTCAACAAATAACACCTAACCTGCACACAGGCACATCTGAGAGTGAACTGTGCATAAGAATTTCCAGAGGTCGAACTGATACTCTGGGAGTAGATTAGGAGGAACAAAGATGCTGCCACATGCAGCCACAGATTCCTGCAGGGGAGGGGACTGAACAGCCCTGACTGAGGGATCAACAAGTTCCACACAGCGAAACCCAGGAACCAGGGCAGAAAGTGGAGCTAGATCTAAATGTGGCGGAGCAGGGGTGGGGGGCAATGGCTGTGTCTTAACAACTGCAGTTGCAAAGCGGCAGGCTGAGACACCCAGACTAGCAGCAACTCCTACCCACCAATCCAGATCAGTGCCCTCTCTCCACCCCACATCCTCCCAGACCTAATACCACAGAGCCCCAGGGAATTTGTGCAACCAGTACTGAAACAAAAACCATTGCTGGTACCACAGACAGGGAGGGGCTGGGACCCAGGGTAGCTGGTTGTGATTTGAATATGCAATGTATCAGAGAGAAAAAAGGCATGATTAGCCTCAAAGCAGAGCTCCAAGAGGCTTGGATGCCATCTACTGAAAATCAAAAGAAAGACACTTTCTTATCAGCAGGCTAAAGAGAGATCTCTATATAACGTCTTCTATCCAAAAAAAAAAAAAAAAAAAAAGGCATAATGCACTTCCATTAATGTCCAGGCAGAAAAATAGTCCATCAAACACCATAAATAACCAGGGTGATAAGACAGCTCAGAAAGAAAGAGATAAACCTCCAGAAAATAAACTTAAAGACATAGAAATATGTGATTTAAATGACAGAGAATTTGGGATTTATATTTATGAAAAACAACTCAACAAGGTGCAAGAAAATCCTTACCTACAATTCCAATAAATTAGAAACAAAATAAACTGGCAAAATGAATACTTTAGCAAGGAGATTGAAACCATAAAAAAGAACCAAATGGAACTTATGGGATGAAGAACTCATTAAAAGAGATGAAGAATGAAATAACAAGCTTAGGAAACAGATCTGACCAGATGGAGAAAGAAGCGGTGATATCAAAGACAGAAATCTAGAAACGATTCAGAAGGGAGAAGAGGGAGATTGAAGAATGAAAAATAATGAAAGAGAAATATAAGAACTAGCTGACATCATTAGGAAAAGCAATATAAGAATGGATATACCAGAAGGAAAAGAGAAAAAGGGAACAGAGAGCACATTCAGAAAAATAACTGATGAGAATTTCCCAAATCTAAGGAATAAGCTGGAGCTTGGAATTCAAGAAGCTAACAGAACACTCAATTATCTCAATCCAAAAAGGCCTTCTCAAAGACACATTATATTAAAATTATCAAAAATTGATGACAAAGAAAAAATTCTGAAGGCAGTCAAGGGAAAGAAGAGAGTAATCTATGAATAAAAATCCATTAGCCTATTTTGGGTCTTCTCAGCACAAATCTTACAAGCAAGAGAAGAGTGGGATCAAATATTCAAACCAATAAATGAAAGGAACTATCATCCAAGAAAAATGTATCTAGCAAAGCTCTCCTTTAGATATGAAGGAGAAATAAAGACCTTAACAGACACAAAAGTTGAGGGAATTCTCCACTATGAGGTCTGCATAACAAGAAATACTGAAAGGGGTCGGTCCACCTGAAAAGAAATGACACACACACAAAAAAAATACATAACTATGAGAAAGATGACTAAGAGGCCGACAGAAACAGGACAGTGCAATCCTTATCAAGAACAGGGTGTTAGAAGCTTAAACGTTAAGAAGATAATTGCTACTGCAAGTTAGAAATGAACATTTAGCATACATAGAAACAATTTGAGACAACAATAACATAAAAGGGGAGGGATCAAAGATCCAAATTTGCAAAGGAGAATGGAGATAAGGCATGTACAGAAGAAAAAGAATGACTGTATATATGTAACTATCCTTTACATATTCATAATGGTAACCGCACACCAAAGATCCAGAACAGAGATACATAACATAAAACAAGAAGGACCAAAGGGGAAACCCACAAAACCCCACGAGATTAAAATAACAGACAGAAACAGAAGGACAAGGAAGCAATTGAAACACCAAGATACCAGAAAGCAAAAGATAAAATGGCTATAAGACGACCTCATATTTCAATAATTACCCTAAATGTAAATGGACTGACTCACCAGCAATGCAGAAATACAAAAGGCACAGAGTTGCAGAATGGATCAAAAAACAAAACTCAACCATATGCTGCCTCCAGGAGACACATCTCAGTTCCAAAGACAAATATAGACTCAAAATGAAAAGGTAGAAAATGATACTCCAAGCAAATGGCATTCAGAGAAAAGTGGGAGTAGTTGTACTTATATCAGATGAAATAGACTTTAAGACAAAAAAGGTAAAAAGTGATACTGAGAGACACTTCATAGTGATAAAAGGAGCCATACATCAAGAAGACATAACACTTATTAATACCTATGCTCTCAATCAGGGAGCCCCGAAATATATAAAGCAATTACTAACATAAATAAAGAGACTGACCAAAACACTATTCTAGTAGTGGACTTAATATCCCACGGTCGGATATGGACAGATCATCCAAATAGAAACTCAATAAGGAAATAATATCCCTACATGATATAGTAGACTAATTAGACATAATGGACGTTTACAGAGCTTTTCAACCCAAAATAGCTTCTTATACATTCCTTTCTAATGCACATGGAACATTCTCAAGGATTGACCACGTACTGGGACACAAAACTAGTCTCAACAAATACAAGAAGGTTGAAATCATACCAAGCATATTCTCTGATCATAATGCTTTGAAGCTGGAGATCAACTATAAAAAGAAAGCATGAAGAACCACAAATACATGTAGATTAAACACCATGCTACTAAAGAATGACTGGGTCATAGAAGAAATAAAAAGAGAGATTGAGAGATACACAGAAATGAATAAGAATGGAAATATAACATATCAAAACTTTTGAGATACAACAAAAGTGGTTATAAGAGAAAAGTTCACATCATTACAGGCCTATTTCAAAAACAAGAATGAGCGCTAATAAAGAACCTAACACTTCATCTTAAAAAAAAAAACTAGAAAAAGAACAAATGAAGATCACAGAAGGAAGGAAATAATCAAAATTAGAGCAGAATTAAATGAAATTGAAAATAAAAAGACAATAGAAAAAAATAAATGCGAAGAAGAGCTGGTTTTTTGAGAGGATTAATAAAACTGACAAACCCCTGGCTAGACTCACCAAAGAAAAAAGAGAAAGGACACAAATAAATAAAAGCAAGGATGGTAGAGGAGAAGTTGTGGCAGATAATGCAGAAATACAAAGGATCATACGAGAATACTATGAAAAAGTATATAACACCAAATTTAATAACCTAAAAGAAATGGACAATTTCTTAGAAATATGCAACCTTTCCATACTGAATCATGAGCTGGAAAATCTAAATAGGCCGATCAGCAGTATGGAAATTGAAACAATCATCAAAAACCTTCCAAAAAGTTGAAGTCCAAGACCAGATGGCTTCATCAGTGAATTCTACCAAACATTCAAAGAGGATTTAATACATATTCTTCTCAAACTCTTCCAAAATATTGAAGGGAGGCATAGTTCCTCACTCATTTTATAAGGCCAATATTACCCTGATACCAAAACCCTGTAAAGATAACATGCAAAAAAAGAAAACTACAGACCAATATCTCTCATGAACACAGATGCAAAAATCCTAAATAAGATACTAGCAAACTGAATAGAGCAACACATTAAAAAGATTATACACCACAATCGAGTGGGCTTCATCCCAGGGGCACAGAGATGGTTCAACATATGCAAATCGATTAATGTGATACATCACATAAACAAATTAAAAAATAAGAATCACATGATGATATCAATGCCTAGAAAACTAAACTTCAAGACCAATTTAGAAATCTCAAGTAGGTCTACTGAAGTTTGAGAAACAATGATTAATAGTGTGGTGTTTAACAAGTTATTTAATTTCTTTGACCTTCTGTTTCCTCAACTGTAACACAGGTACCAAAATATTTACTTTATTAGTGGTTAAAGACTAAGGGAATGGATCTAATTAATATAGCACAGAAACTGACAGAGTAATTTATTGATCAATATTAGTTCCCTTTACATTATCTCCTTCTAATCTTTGCTCAAATCAACATTTATCAAGTTTTAAATAAGCATTCTTTTAAAAATTATAACTCCCTACTCCTCATGCCAACATTTCTTCAGACATCACCTGTTTATTGTTCTCCATTGTACCCACTAACATAAATATATATTTACTTATTTTTTGTTTGTTACTTGACTACTCCCACTAGAATGTCAGCTCAGTGAGAGAAGAAGCTTGATCTTTCTTGTTCTCTGCTGTATTCTCAGTGCCTAGAACAGGGCCTAGCACGTCAGAGGTACTGAGAAGATATTTGTTGAATGCATAAATGAATGAATGTATGAATGAATATGGAATACTATTTAGGAAAACATATTAATTTTCACTGTAACTAAATCCATTTTATATTAAACCAAATTAATACTTAATTTGAGATCATTCAACCCAGGAATTAGAACTATAATTGACATACATTGACGGGCTTCAAAAGTTATGGTTGACAGGACATTAGTATTGTGAATTAATTTTATATTTCACATTTGGCAGCCACAGCAGCTCTATAGGAATAACAACAAAGCTGATTGAAGAATTAAGAAATTTTACCATTTCTGTTGGCATGAATCAGGCTTATCTTTACAGAGAAAGTACAAGATGAGAACTTGTTATTGAATAAAGGAGAATAAAGACAACCCAAGGAAGTTTAAAATCCACACTGTACTAGACTTCCTTTGACTTTGACAAGCTGTGGACGTTACTAAAAACCAAATATGACAAAGTTTTTTTTTTTTGATATTAGAGGCAAATAGTATTTACATGGCAACTATTTGTGTTCTAGGAACTTTTGTATATATGTTAACCCAATTAATCTTCACAACTATTATAATCCTCTCTTTATAGATGAAAACACCTGAGGCTCAGGGAGGCATTTTCACACAATAAAGCTACCCAACTCAGAAGTGTCATTCATGATATGAACCTGAGTCTTTGACATGGAGGCCATTGCTCTCTCCACTCTACCACATTATCATTTTATCATTAATATTTCTTCTCGAGGGTGTTGATAGCACCATATGATTATGAATTAGAATCACTCCAGGCCATTTTCTTTTTTCCTTTTCTTAAATTTTTAATTTTTTTTTATTTTTCAAATA
Organism: Pteropus vampyrus; assembly: GCF_000151845.1. NCBI lineage: Eukaryota > Metazoa > Chordata > Mammalia > Chiroptera > Pteropodidae > Pteropus > Pteropus vampyrus. Next base: position 211,737 of record NW_011889202.1, on the reverse strand, counting down.
TAGTTGGCATACAATATTATATTAGTTTCAGAGGTACCATATGGTGAGTAGACGTTTATATAACTTATGAAGTGATCACCCCAACAAACCCAGTACTTACTTTATGCTGTAATTTATATCTCCATCACTATTTTATAACCACCAGTTTATACTTCTTAATCCTTTCCCATTTTTCACCCAACCCCCTGACCCCCTCCCATCTGGCAATCCTCAAAATGTTCTCTGTATCTATGAGTTTGTGTTGTTTATTTATTTTGGTTTTCAGATTCCACATATAAGTGAAATCATATGGTATTTGTCTTTCTCTATTTTACTTACTCCACTCAGCATAATACCCTCAAGGTCCATTCGCATTGTCACAAATGTTAGGATTCCATTCTTTTTTTGTGGCCAAGTAATATTCCACTGTATTATCCATTCTTTATCCATTCATCCATTGATGGACACTGAGGTTGCTTCCGTATCTTAGCTATTGTAAATAAAGTTGCAATAAAGATATAGATTTACATGTCCTTTCAAAGTAGTGTTTTGGGTTTCTTCAGACAAATACCCAGAAATGGGATTACTGAGTCCTTCTTTCTCTCTTACTATAGCCTTTGTTTCAAAATCTATTTTGTTTTGTATTAGTATTGCTACCCAAGCTTTTCTGTTTGTTTATTTGTTTGTTTGTTTCTCATTTTCTATTCACTCATATATTCCACATAGCCCAGTAACAAATCTTGAGCATATATCCAGATACTGAGTGGAGTATCTTCTCAATAAATTCTGCCAACAAGAATCAATTAATATAGCTGGTGGTATTAAGTACACTCTTCTTTTATGAAAGCTTAGGGTATGTGAAGTAAAGGAACTTATCTTAAGTAGATATTATTGGCGAAATTTAAGATTTCAAGGAGCCTTTGAGAGTTCTATACTGCATGGGAATCTGTTTTCAAGCACAGAAGTAGAGGAAATGTCTCCTTCCTTTGCTTTCTCAGGTAGAAAAGTTGAAGATAATTCCAGAGTCAACCGGCTTTATAACACTGTTCCAATCTAAGCTCTATTTAAGTTCTATGCAGGACTCCACATGAATTGAAATTTTATAAAGTTTTAAAAGAAAGTTTGTTTCGAATGTTCATTGAGATCTCAACTACAGTGCCATTCACTATGCTGGTTGCCGACGGATATAGGAAGTTAGAAGGCACAATTCTGTCCTCCAGGTAAGAGTCAGAGCTAAAAGACAAAAGCACCAACTAGAGAAGTAGAGTGCACTCTCAGTCCTGGATCCACCATTTAGTAACTACTTATAAGACTCATATTATGTTAAATTGAAAATAATACTATATAGGTTACAAGATTGTTGTGAGGATTACATGGGTTAACATAAGGGTCCAAAGAGTCTGATATATAGTTGGTGTGCAAAAGTTAAACTCATTTATATTGGTGCTGTTCTTATTATTAGAAGGAGGCTAGAAGTGCAAATAATATGAAGTACATATATTGAAAAATGACAGAACACAACTTTGGTAATGAATGCTATTGTTAATTCATTCTCTATGGGCATGCAGGATGAACTCTTTTACCTACATCAAAAATACCACTGTTCTCATAGAAAAATAATTTCTTATATCACTAGTGATATCAAAAGTACTTTTACATTAATATGCAAAAAAAAAAATCCTGGTAGTAAGGCTGAGCAACTTTTGCTATCCCTGTTAAATAAGGTTAGTAAGCGATAGGTCCATGACCTTCTGATACCAAGCATAGTGCTCCTGCTGTAATATGCAAGGCTTCTGATCGCCAGATGTATACCCATTCAATTATGCAAACTCTTAGCAAGGTCAATCAAGCATGTCAACTAGAGTAGGCAGGTGAAGGAAAACACTTTATTTCATGTCTGTATCTGTATCCATATCCATATCTATATTAAGTAAAATACAATGACATTACCTTTTTATAAGTCAAACCTGATCAATAATATATGGTTCAACATGCTCATATATCTGTATTAGAGAATACTGTTTAAAAGGATAGGTCTTGGTATTGGACAGATGTTGTACCTGTAGGTTAACTTTTTTTTATGAGTTTTATAAGCTTGTGTAAGCAAGAGTAAGATCATCAACTACTGTGAGCCTCAGAATTTTCATTGTTTAATGTACATATTAAAATTAATAATACTGCTTAGAGTTATGGCTAGCATAAACTAAACCCTTAGTAATTTAATTACTGCTACTAGTACTATTATTATGAATAGTAGTGAAGATACTCATTCACAATGGAGCAAGAATCATCCATACTCTAGTTCCTAGTAGGTCTTTGAATAAGCATCTGGGTGAAATATAGCAGTTATTTACAACTTCTAGAAGAGTCCAATACAGTGTTGTGCTGGAACCATCTTGTCCATCACATAAGAACTTATTAAATTTTGAGAAACTTGCAAGCTGGTTCCCACAGTCATTATTAAAAATTATAAGAAACTTACAATTAAATATATTATATTAAAAGCAAAAAAATACTCTAAACTTGTCTTAAATATTTCACTCCCTTTTACTATTATCTATGCTCTTGAGGTAATTTATATCTATTGTATCTGTAGGGTGGAAATACCAAATAACAGTGTGCCACTGTGCATCTCTTCCCTCCTACACATCCAGTGACATCAGGTTGGTAGCTTTAAATTGGCCATAGTGGGACTATTACACCAAAAATCAGCAAATGTTATCTATCAGGGCTTTTTCCCCTAGAAAGCCAGCTACTAAACATTCACGACACTCAAGTATTACACAATATTATACCAGCTGATTTCAGTCACAATCTTATACTATTTCCATCACAATATCACTTACTATCTGCCCCCCGCCCCATGCCATGCATCTGAATTTCAGGACTTGTACAGCCATCTTCACTGAAGCCTTGAACAGAATATAAGGTAAATGAGAAATATGAGGATGCTGATCATTCCACAACCTCAAAATAAGCCCTAGTTTTGGAACTTCTTCAGCCTGTATGGTTCTCTTTGGAGCAGCTGATATTTTGCATATTTCACTTTGAGGGTTAATATATATGTACACACATCTATGAGACTCAAATGACAGTTAAATAAATCTGAACAGTACTCTAAAATCTTTATAAATTTAAATTTTGTGTAAAAAAGTAAAGTATAATCTTGAATAAATTATAAATTTTATCAACTACTTAAATGCATATGTTTAGAGAGTGAATTGATACACTTCTGACAGAATAAATATATGTAAAATAAAATTCAAAACATTTTTAAAAGAAGGTACTCCAACAGAGTATACTAATATTTTTGTAGCACTTGGAAACAATACACAAAATATTTTGTGGTGCTAAAACATTCTTTTGGCACAGACAAGTATCCAGAAGAGAGAGAAATTTATATCTTAGGACCTATTACAATGAGTGGACCTGGACAGAAATGAACTATGCCAAATACTTTTCAAAACAAATCTTAGAAATATGGGTGGCATTGCATGAGTCCCCAAGTAATTAAAAGCAAATTCAAATAGTTAAATTGGATATTCATTCTGAATGCCCAATTGGATATACAGGCAACATCAATTTATTGCACTTCAATTTATTGCACTTAACAGATATTATTGAAGTTAGGATCCTTCACCAGCAAAATGATTATAACTCATTTTATTTCAATACTTGATTTACTGCAGTGGTTTGGAATCAAACCAGCAATATCTCGCAGGTATGCCTGTATTGCTATTGGAATCTGCACAGAAAACTAATTGAGGAGAGAGAATAATTCGGACATATTGAAGACAACTCTTAAAGTTCACATTTGCAATAACTTCTGTTTTCATTGTGAAAATTTAATATTTAATAATGGATATGGATACATACACAACATACTAGTTTTAAAAACACAGAAATGGAGCTAGACTACTTTGGTTTAAAACCCGTTTTTTTTAACATTTATACTAGCTTGGTGACCTTGGACAAGTTATTAAAAATATCCATGCCTCAGTTTCCTCATCTTTAAGGATAACAATAGTACTTACCTCATAGAGTTGTAAAAATAAAATTAATTAATACTGGTAAAAGTACTTAGAAAAGTGTTCAACACATAAAAAACTTTCAATATATATTGGGTATAATGATTACTAGTACTGTTGCTATTAAGCAATACCATTTATTGAGCATATATCATGTGTAAAATGCTCTTCATAACATCACCTCGCTTAATTCTTCACAACAATCATGATGAGGTAAGTATTATATTAAACCGACTTTATTAATAAGTTGTCTATACTCCCATGGCTAGTAAGTTGAGAAGTCAATCAAGGGTTTATATAAATGTCTCCCTAACAACAAAAGCGCATGCTTTTCCCATTATTTTTCAAAATATAGAATGCAATTTTGCAGTCTCTACGAAATGCTTACTAATTCAGACTCTCTGGGGATGGCTCCATAATGTCTTACTTTTTGACTAGTTCTCCCAGTGATGCCTATGCACATTAATGGTTAATCAACAGTGCATTGTGCCATGTCAGTTACACACATTAACTTTTCCACTGAAGCATTTTACCATTAACACCAAATACAAAAAGTCTACAACATTAGGCTCCTGCAATGTCAACCAAAAGACTACCGATTATTTCTTCTTCCTTCAGTTCTCAAGGCAGTTATACTTAGAATCATTTAGATAAAAATATTGCAGTTTTCAAGTCATAATCGAAAATCTATTTGCTCTCTATAAATTAAAACTAAGTTTCTCCTTTTCAAAAAAGGCAGATTGATATTTAGATCCATCTGATAATATGATTCCCATTCTGTTTTATGAAACATGGATGATGAGTTGTTTATTATACCATAGATAAATAGGTCTGATTAAAATTTGGGGTACTTCTTTATGAGTGTAGTGAATATCAGTCCACCTAGAACTTTCTGAAACTACCAGAACCTGATGTGTGTGTGTGTGTGTGTGTGTGTGTGTGTGTGTGTGTGTGTAACATTTGGAAGAGAAAAATTTAGCAAAATAAATAAATTGTTTTTAGTGTTTCTTCCAAATATAATCATTGTTATTGTGTAATGTTTAAATACATTTATTTCCTGGCTGTTTCTGCATATTTAACATAGTTATTATTGTATTTTATATACAATATTATAGGATTTTTCTCTTATATGCATTTTTTCTGTCATGAAAGTCTTCACAGACATTTTTCCAGTAGCTGATAATATTACAACTATAAGATGTACTATAATGTACTTGATTATTATATGATAATTGTGCATTTAGACTGTCCTCAATTATTTTATTATTACCAATTGTAATGTCTAGAATGAAGGATGAAAGTGTGTAACACTCAATTGTTAACAATGGTCATCTTTGAGTAGTGTAGTTGTGGGTGGTTATGTTTCTCTGAGCTTTACAAAATTCCTACAATAAACACTGTAGGAATGAACTAGTTATTCAAAATAAAATGAATTTTATAATAACAGGTGGTTACAGCTGAAAGAACTGCAAATCTCAGACACAATTTAAGAAAGAGTCTTATGGAAACCCAAAGACAACACAGGAGACAAAAGCAAGGAAACTAGAGGAAATTTTAGATTCTCATGTCACAGCTACAACAAACAGTAAACAGTCTAGTTCCTACTAAGATAAATATAAAACCTCATACTATGACCTATTTTTTATAATCCTCTTTATCTGATGCCTCGTGTATGGTTTTCAACAAAAAATTATAAGATATGCTAAAATGAAAAAAAACACATTATGATGAGCAAAAGCAAGCATCAGAACTAGACTTACATGTGGCAGAAATTTGGGAATCATCAAAGCAGGAATTTAAAATAACCATAATTAATATGCCAAGGACTCTAACAGAAAAAAAAATAGACAACATGCAAGAACAGATGGGTAATGTAAGCAGAGAGATTGAAACTCTAAAAAAAAAACCATCAAAAGGAAATTCTAGAATTAAAAACTGTAACAGAAATTTAAAACACCTTTAATGGACTCATCAATAGACTGGATACAGCCAAAGAAAGAAAACAATAAGCTTGAAGATCTGTCAATAAAAACTTCCCTAACTGAAAAGCAAAGGGGGAAAAAATTAATAGGACAGAATATCCATACAAATACCCTTACCAGAGGATAATACATACATAATGGGAATACCAGAAGAAAGGGAGAAAGAAACAGAATAAAAAAAGTTAATGACTGAGGTTTTTTTTTTTTTAAATTAATGACAACAAACTACAGATCCAGGAAGCTCAGAGAACACCAAGGAGGATATTTCAAAAAATTCTACTGCTATATATATCATATCCAAACTAAAGAAAATCAAAGACAAAGATAAAATCTTGAATAAAACCATAGCGGGGAAACATCTGCATAACCTATGGAAGAACAAGAATAAAATTTACATCAGACTTCTTTTCAAACATCATGCAAGCAAGAAGAGAGGAAACTAAAATATATAAATTGCTGAAAGGAAAAAAAAACCCTACAAATCTCGAATTCTGTATACAGTGAAAATAGGAGGAGGAGGAGGAGGAGAAGGAGGAGAAGAGCGGGGAGGTAGACTTGCTTTACAAAAGCAGTAGAGTTGCTTTACAAAAGATGTTATAAGAAGTTCTTCAGAGAGAAAACCAATTATGTAGGTCAGAACTGGTATCTATGTAAAGAAAGGAAAAGTATTAGTGAAGGAATAAATGAAGATAAAATAAAATGTTATTTTTCCTATTCCTAAGTGATCTAAAAGATAATAGTTTATTCTAAAATAATAATAGAAACATGTTTTAGGTGACTATGGCTCATGAATAAGTGAAATAAATGATACCAAGGTTATGAAGGACAGAAGAGAGGAACTGAGAATATTCTATTATAAGGTACCTGCACTATATGTAAAGTGGTATAGAGTTGATAGTGGACTTAGACTAGTGGTAAATGTATACTGTAATCTAGGGTAGCCTAAAAATATAAAAATAAATATAATTATTACATTAAGAAAAGAGAGACAATGGAATCATATAAAAATGTTCAATTAAAGCAAGAGGAGGCAGAAAAGGGAAGAGAAAAAGAGAAACAAAGCATAGGACAATTAATAGAAAACAATTACAAATATTATGGATATAAATAAAATTATATTAATAATTACTATAAATATCAATGGCCTAAATGCACCAACTAAAATACAGAGATTGTCTAAAGGGATCAAAAAACACAACCCAACTATATGTTGTCCCCAAAAAACCCACTTTAAATATAAAGACACAGATAGATTTAAATAAAGGGATCGAGAAAGATATACCATGTTATTTCGCTAACCAAAAGAAGATGGAATAGGTATATTAATTTCAGATAAAGGAGATTTCAGAAAGGGAAAATTATCAAGGATAAAGAGGAGAATTACACAATAATAGGGTCAGTTATTTAAGAAGACATAAGAATTCTTAATGTTTATGTACTAATAATCACGTGTCAAGATACCGATATATGTGAGGGAAAAACTGATAGATCTGCAAGAAGAAATAGATTAATCCACTTTTAAAAGTTACAGAGTGCAATACTCCTCTATCAGTAATTCATAGATCTAACAGGCAGAAAATAAGTAGGGATATAGTTAAACTGAACTGCACCATCAATCATCTGGATATAATCGACATTTATAGACTACTTTATTCACCCAGAACAGAATATACATTCTTCTCAAAGTCACACAGAACATTTACCGAGATAGACGACATTCAGGGCTATAAAACTCACCTTAACAAATTTTTGAAAATAGAAGTCGTATACAGCATGTTCTCAGATAACAATGGAGTTAAACTAGAAATCAATAACAGAAAGATTTCCTAAAATATTTGGAGAGTAAACAACATACTTCTAAATGGAATATGGTCAAAGAAGTCTCAGGAGAAAAATAAAATATTTTGAACTAAATTAAAATGAAATACAACTTATCAAAATTTGTACAATACAATGAAAGCAGTGCTTGAAGGGAAATTTATTGCATTAAGTGAATATATTAGAAAAAAAGATTTAAAACCAATAATCTAATCTTCTACCTTAGTAAACTAGAAAAAGAGTAAATTAAATCCAAAGTAATCAGAAGAAATTAAATAATATTAGAGCAACAAACAATGAAATTTAAAACAGGAAAACAATAAAGAAATTCAACAAAACCAAAAGCTGGTTCTTTGAAAGATCAGTAAAATTGATAAACTTTGAGCTAGTCTAACCAAGAAAAAAAGAGAGGAGACACAAATTATTAATATCAGGAATGAAAGGGGCCTATACTACTGCTCACTTGGACATTAAAAAAGTAATAAAGGAAAAAATAAATTAATTTTAAAAAGAATAATAAAAGAATCATAGGAACAAATTTTCTGTAAACCTAAAAATGTTTTAATAAAGTTTATTTTTTTAAATAAAATACAGTGAATAAAAGTGCATTGAACATCACTATATAATAATCTTGGATTGCATTTTTATTTTCATAGGATAGAATTCCATAAGTAAATTCAGTTGATATGTATGGCTATATTTAAGACGCTTCTTACAGCTGAATCAGTTTCCCGAGTGTTTTACCAATTCCCATGTCAGTGACTATTGTTACATCTCACTTTCATAGGGAATTTTACATTTCTCAGGCTGGTTCTTCCCCAATCCTGGCAAGTTAACTCACAGAAGTGTATATAATGGTCATAAGAAAGAGAAGATGAGCAAAAGCCATAACTCTCATAGGAAACAAGAGTAATAGCGATTTGTCACTTCTTGGCTGCCAAGCATCCAAGTTCCTGTTTTAACCAAGTGCTGTATCAAGACACTGAATAATTTTCTCCTCCTCCTCCTCCTCCTCCTCCTCCTTCTCCTTCTTCTTCTTTTTTTGTAAATTAAGTCTATTTGTAAAAAAAAAACTTATTATCATCACATAAAATAATATACCCTTATTGTGTATATCAATTGTTTCTCCATTCCATTGCAGAGTAGTATCCCATTGTATGAATGTAACACAGTTCCTTTATCCTTTCACCAGATGGTGGACATTTGGGTTGTTTCCAGTTAGGGGCTATTATTAATGAAGCTGCTATAAATATTTGCATACACGTTTCTGTTAGTGAATCTCAAAAAAGTTATGGTAAGTGAAAAAATTCAGATACAAAACACTACATACTATATAATTTTATGTATATGTTATAAAAGAGGCAAGCTCACAGTGTCAGACATTAGTTCAGTGGAGAGGAGACAGATTGCAAAGAAGCACAGGGAAATTTGGGGGTTTATGAAAATGTTCTACATCTTGATTTTGGTGATGGTTACATGATTGTTAACTTGTCAATGCTCATCAAGTTGTACACTTAAAATTGGCAAAATTTATATGTAAAATATACCTTAATGGAACTAAGCAAAACAAGGAAAAACACAATTGTTAATTCTCAAAGATAGTACAGTCTATCCTATCAACTGCCCCCATAGTTTGCAAGACACTCTCTCTCACATTCATGCTCATTCATTATATTATACAGAATACATGTTTTAGTTCCTATCAACTAAAACTGCCCCCTATCAACTGCCCCCATAGTTTGCAAGACACCCTCTCTCACATTCATGCTCATTCATTATATTATCCAGAATACGTGTTTTAGTTCCCCCTCTTCATCTCCTAACACCTTATTCCCTTTCGAATTTTTTAGCTGATTGGAAATGGGAAATAACATGATTGCTGAGCCATACACTTCTTTATGGCCTTTCTCTCAACTACAGAAAGATACAGCTGAAGCTTTCGAAACAATGTTCATAATGACTAAATTCTAAGTCAAGGATGATTCTAATTCACAGTCTCCATCTGGCAGGACTGAAGGGGACGATTTTATTCTTTCAATTGCATAATGTTTATGGTTGTAGCCCCAGTGCCTATCATAGTGCCTGGCATAGTAAGCATTCCATAAATATTTATTGACTGAAAAAATACAGTTAAATGGTTCATTCTGTTTTAAAGTGTTCTATTGAAAAAATATTTAAGTTTGAAGAGAAAACTTTCTTAACTACAATACAATCTATAATCACAGACCACAAGTCTCTTTAGAAATTGTAGTACAAGGTGCAGTTCTCCAGCCAGATATCCCCACCAGAACCACTGAGCTAGTCTTTTCCCTACTTGCTGGTAGTGGGACTGCTAAGGCTCGCAGCTGAGTCCTTCTCTAGGAATTGTCCTTGACGTAAAGAAGCCACTTTGCCCAAAGTTACAGCTCCTCTCTGGCAGAAGCCTGCATCTAATGACTGGTTAGAGTTGAAGAGAAACACCTGACATCTTTGCCTCTATTCAGGACAATTCTGAGAGACAATTCCAGTTCCAGAGATTCCTATGGATAGCCTGAAGCCTGACTGCACCCATATGAAGGTTTAAATTACCCCTCTGCTCATCATGCTTCCCTCATTCTCCAATAAACCTGTAGGCAACTATTTGTTACCTTGGGAAACCTAACCCAAGACAATTAATATTGATAATAGTCCTAAGAAGTAGCTCAAATATTTTAGAGCTAGATCACACACTGGTCGGATAGATAGGAGGACTTCATCTCTTGTGGTAGGAGGATTACTAATTAATAGCCGCTGGTACAATGTGGCAGTGCAATTGTTAAAACATCCACTGGTGGTAAACTGGAATGGGATACTGGATGCAAAGGAATGAAATAGTGTGCGCAATAGCTCAGGCATTGGAAAAGTTTGAGGTGAGGAGTAATTAAAAAAGAATATGAAATCGGAAAACTTTTGTGTGTATTATTGATATACTGGAGAAAAACAATGAAAGGATAGGGGTGACAAATCACCAATTTAGAGCAAACATGAAAATCAGAGGGATTCCTTGGCAGCATATAAAGAAATTAATCTTTCACAGCTGGTGGGCAGAACAAGCTGAGGATCTGGTGTAGACTTAATGATAAAGGTAGAGGAGCTTGAAAAGCTGAAATTCTCAAACCTATGTTGAAGACAGGGCAATCATAGGAAGGGAAATGGACTCTGAATCTTGAGATGAGGACATCTGTGTCAATATACTTCAAATTCTTGAAACCCCAGACCCCCCTGAACCCTCTGGGACTGCAAAAGTGGTCCACTGCTCTCTGTTAAAGTAGTATTCATCCATTGCTTGAAGACAATGCACAATCTTCTGCCTTACAAGGCAATTCAGGATCCTATCGCAATCAATCACCACCTCCCTTTCCGGCCAACAGACGAAGTGAAGTCACGACTGGGGAAAGTATTGGGCTGGCATAGGAAGAGAAAGGAAACTATACACTAAATGAACTAGAAGATCTAGCAGGAGGATATATATGGGACTAGATCCTGAAGATGCTGAATCAAGAGGGGCAGAATGTAGTTTGAAGTAATAAGTTTATCGATATGGGAGAAATCCCCTTTATTAAGGATTTAGTAATCTAGCAAAGGCAGAATAGAGTGATGTCATGCTACTAGGAAGGTTCCTGAAAATTGGGAAAAGCACCCACTCTAAGTGTAAAATAAATGCCAGGATTGCCATGGTACCTGGTAGGGGATAAATCGAAAAGCTCAGAGAAGTAGGCATGCTACAGTGAATTTACTATATGAGGCCAGAAAACTCAACAGCTCATCGTATTCTGCAGAAAGGTCCAAAGGATAATCTATTTACCAAAACAATATAAAATGCACTGGTAAGAAAGGAATGAGCAATTTTGATAAACTCAGTGTGTGGCTATATTAGTCTCGTATTTCTATAAACAGGGCTTAAAATAACACACATTTATTCTATCACAATTTCCATGGATCAGGAATCCAGATGTGGCTTAAATGGGTCCTCTGCTTCAGAATCTCTTACAGGCTACAGTCAAGGTGCCAACCAGGCAGGAAGCATTCCTTCCAGGGAGCTCAGGATTCTCTTCCAAACTTGAGTGGTTGTTGGCAGAATTCATCTTTTCGTAGAATTGAGATCTCCAGCTTCTTCCTATCAACAACTAGAGACCATCCTGAGGTGACAGAGGCTGACTTTTCATATAAAGTTTAGAATAAGCTTATTGATATCCATAAAATAACTTGCTGGGATTTTGAGAAGGATTGGATTTGATCTATAGATCAAATTGGGAAGAACTGACATCTTGATAATATTCAGTCTTCCTTTCCATGAATATGGAATATCTATGTATTTAGTTCTTCTTTAATTTTGTTCATCAGAGTTTTATAGTTTTCCTTATTTAGATCTTGTACATATTTGGTGAGATTTATAATTATTTCAATTGTTTTGGGTGCTAACATAAATGGGTTGATATGTTTAATTTTAAATTCCACTTGTACATTGTTAGCATATAGGAAAGCAGTTGACTTTTGTTATATTAACCTTAAATTCTGCAACCTTGTTGTTATTGCTTATTGATTCTAGGATTTTTCTCAAATTTTTTTTCAGATTTTCTACATAGATAATCCTGTCATCTGCAAACAAAGGCAGTTTTATGTCTTCCTTCCCAATCTGCATATCTTCTTTTTAAATTTATTTTTATTATGGTGACATTGGTTAATGAAATCCAGTAAGTTTCTGGTACACAATTCAACAGTAAGGTGTGTGTGCGTGTGTGTGTGTGTGTGTGTGTGTATGTGTGTGTATACTCACATATATATGTGTGTATGTGTTTGTGTGTGTGTGTGCGTGTGTGTGTATAAATATATATTGCATTGTGTGTTGACCCATAGTTAGATTTCTTTCTGTCACCACATATTTGACCCCTTTTACCCCTCTACCTCTCCCCTCTCCCTCCTCCCTACCCTCTGGTACCATTAGACTATCGTCCATGTCCATGAGTCTCTGTTTGTTTGTCCTGTTCATTTGTTGCTTTTAGGTTTATATCCCACATATAAGTGATATCATGTGGTTTTCAACTTTTTCTGTTTGGCTTGTTTTGCTTAGCATGATTATCTCAAGGTCCACCCATGTTGTCACAAATGGCAGTGTTTCATCTCTTCTTATGGCTGAGTAATATTCTGTTGCATATATGTATCACATCTTCTTTATTAGTCATCCATTGAAGGACATCATTAGTTATGACAGGTTTTTTGTAGATAGCCTTTATCAAGCTAAGAAAGTTCCCCTCAATTTCTACTTTTTCGAGAATTTTTATCATGAATGGGAGTTGGATTTTGTCTGCATCTATTGATGTGATCATGTGATTTTTCTCTTTTAGTCTGCTGATGTGATGGATTACATTAATTGATTTTTCAAATGATGAACCAGCCTTGCATACTTGCAATAAATCTCACTTTGTCATGGTGTATAATCCTTTTTACATACTCTTTTAAAAAATTTGATTTGCTGATGTTTCGTTGAGGATGTTTGCATCTATGTTCATGAGACTTATTGGTCTGTAGTTTTTTTGTAATGTCTTCATCTAGTTTTAATATTAGAGTAATTCTGCCTTCAAAGAATCAGGAAATATTCCTTCTGCTTCTATCCTCTGAAAGAGATTGTATAAAATTGGTATAATTTTGGTATAATTTCTTTCTTAAATGTTTGGTAGAATTCACCAATGCATCTATCTGGTCCTGGTGCTTTCCTTTTGTAAGGTTATTGATTATTGATTCAATTTCTTTAATAGATATAGGCTTATTCAGATTGTCTAGTTCTTTCCCTGTGAGTTTTGGCAGATTGATCCATTTCATCTAGTTATCAAATTCGTGGCATGAGAGTATTCCTTTATTTTCCTTTTAGATTACACAGGATTGGTAGTGATGTCTCCTCTTTCATTTCTGATATTAGTAATCTGTATCCTCTTTTTTTCCTAGCCTGGCTAGAGGCTTATTGATTTTACTGATCTTTTCAAACATCCAACATTTGGTTTGATTGATTATCTCTACTGGTTTTCTATTTCCAATTTCATTGATTGTTTCTCAAATTCTTTTTTAAAACATACATTCCATGGTCTCTTCTTTCTTCAGGAAGAGACAGAAATTAAACTAAGATTCACAAATTATTAAGCACAGCAGTAAAATCTGAAATGTCTTTTTTCATATGCCTAGATGATTTGCTGAAATATTCTTGCTTCTATGGCCTATTGAAATAAAAGAGTCTAAATTCAATAACCTAAAAAATAAGGATAATAGTCATAGCAACTCAATAAAGTTCTTGTGAGGATTAACATTGAATGCATATAAAGCACAAAGCATAGTATGTGGTATATATAAAAACTCAATAATAGTTGTCATTAACTGTGACTTGACAGTTTGATAGAGGAATGCTTCAGATCAGGCTACTACCAACTTTGAAGACAAGAAATCGGTTACATAAACAAAGTCATTCTGTTCTTTAATATTCTTATGCTTTTTCAGCATGAAGAAAAAAGCTTTAAATTTTCATTATTGTAATATTTTCACAACCTTGTCTATATTTAATCTCCTAACTATATTTTCAAAAATCCCTAATAAGGATATGAGATGTTATTTATAAAACATTTAGCTGTGTGCTTGTGTGTACTTTTTGTTGTCATTTATTCTTGGATCTGGAGAACTTTCATCCTTCATATGTGTCTTATTTCTTCATTAATATCTGGTTATCTCTTCTGGGGGGGGTCCCTAATTCTTGTTATTTCTTCTGCTTGCTTTGGATTTCATTAATTCACTCTTTGTTTTCTAGTTTCCTAAAGTAGGAACTTAGATTATTGCTTTTAGGTAGTTCTTTTGTAATATATGCATTTGATCCTATAAGTTTTCCTCTAAGCACATCTTTTGTTGCATCCCATAAATATCAATGTTGTGTCTTCATTTTTATTTAGTTCAAAATACTGTTAAATTTCTTTTTAGGTTTCTTTGATCCAGGTGTTATTTAGACATGTGTTGATTAATCTCACATATTTGGAGATTTTCCAGTTAACTTCCTGTTATTGCTTTCTAGTTATTTCCATTGTGCTCAGAGACCACACATTGTACAATATCTATCAGTTTAAATTTGTTAAGATGTATTTATGAACCATGGAATGACTTTTTAAAGGCACAGCTGAGACTAAAGCTTAGGGATGACACTTTAAAAATTACTGACCATTATATGGTGCTGTGTTACCAACAAGTAGAATTCATGAGTCTAGAAACCAGAATTCATGAGTCTAGAAACCAATGGTTGATAATAGGGATGAATCTGAAAATAATTACTTTCTGTGACCCACTTAGGAAATCTATGCTTCCCATCCCTGCAATTTCTTACCTCAATGGTTCTAGGGCTCTTGGTTCCTAGATAAAGAATGCTTTCACCAGAGTCACAGTACGACTACTACTAAAATTAAACCTTATGACTATTGCAGTTTCTTTAGGCCTTTCATGCTAAGAGAGCAACAGATACAAAAAGAACTCAGCATCAGAGCAGACGTGATTGACCCTAATAATCAGGTTGATTATCAATGAGGGCAGAAAAAAATATGTGTGGCATCCAGGTAATCCAATGGTGTGCCTTTTGCTGCTACTTTACCCAATCATGATAATAAAGGACAAGTAGAGCAGACAAAGGGCTTGAGAATAAATGTCTGCATCACATCTTCAGGAATGCCATTTAGTCCAGAAGATATGGTCAATCAAAGGGAATCTAGAATTGTCTAGTGGAGGAGGAAAATTATATCAGTTGTACTTCTGAGACAAATTAAAGCAGCAGGGCCATTTATTATACCACTAACCTTCTTTTTGTAAGTTTTCCCAGGAAAACAGAGCAATTGTAATCCAGGAGCAGCTCTTCCAATATCCAGAATATCTATTCCACCCAGAATAGATAACCAGATATTTATGAATAAATAAGACACATATGAAGGATGAAAGTTCTGCAGATCCAAAAATAAATGACAACAAAAAGTACACACGAACACACAACTAAATGTTTTATAATTAAAGTCTCATGTCAATATAGCAAGTGTAAACTTGCTATGTGAAGTAAATGGATATGGGTGGGAAATGGGGTGGATTGTAGTGGATGCAGTGTTGTGCTGTTCACAGTCCCCCTTTAAGACTAAGGTACTTGTTTTCATAGGTGCAAGGATGGTTGGCTATTTCAGATTCAGTTAGAGACTCTCTATGGGACTAGCCCTTGGCTAAATGAAGCCACTTTGTCCACAGTATGTCCCCTTCCTAGTGGCAGAGTGTGTGGAATGACTAATGTGAAAATAAAAAGGTCCAGCTCCCTTGTCTCAGTTAAAGACTATTCTAAAGAGGCATCCAAATTCTATAGCTTCCTGTGGGGTTAGCTCTGTTGCAACTGCATTATAGTTCACCTTCTTGCTCTGTTCAGCTCTGCTTTATTCAGTCCCCCACATCTGTTGAATCTAGGAGCACTCCATAAACGTCTTGTATACAAATATTCACTTCTAAGTTTGGTTTCTAGGGAACTGTGACTTAAGAATGACATCGAGGAAAGAAATATATATATTTGTGTGTGTGTGTGTGTGTGTGTGTGTGTGTGTGTGTGTGTGTGTGTGTGTGTAGTAGTTATTTTATACGTCAACTCCACTGGACCACTTGGTACCCAGATATTTGGTCAAACACTCTGGGTGCTTCTGTGAGGATGTTTTTAAATGAGATTAACATTTAAATCAGTGGACTGAGCAAAGCATATTTTCCTTCCTTATGTGACTGGGCCTCATCTAGTCAACTGAAGACCTGAACAGAACAAAAAAGCCAAGTAAGAAGGAAGGATCTGCTGCCTGACTGATTTGAGCTGGCACGTTGATTTTTTACTGCCTTTGGAGGTAAACTGAAACATTAGCTCTTCCCGGGTTCAAGTTTGCCGACTTTTAGATGAGAACTGCACCATTGGTTGTCCTGGTTCTCACTCCTTTGGTCTCAGACTATAACTACACCATCAGTTCTCTTAGGTCTCCACCTTGCCAAGTGCATATCTTGGGACTTCTCAGCCTCCATAAGCACTTGGTCCAATTCCTTATAATAAAACATTTATGTACATACACATACACGGACATCCTATTGGTTCTGTTTCTCTGAAGTACCATTACTAGTACAATATGTGTATATATTTTAATATATATGTAGATATGCATGTGTGCATATACATGTGATCAAATGCTATTTGACTACATGACTACTGATGGATAAATATCAAAATAATAGAGAAGATATAATATAAATAAAATATAAACATCTAATAAATATCAAAACACAATGAATTAGTAAAATATAATTCTTTTTCCACTGAAATATTGGTCTCATTCATTTCAAAAATGGATTATAAGTCTTATAATAGCAGCTACCATTACTTAGCTCCTACTGCTTCCCAAGCTTATAATTTTTTAAATTAAATCTTTTTTTAAAGAAATATAATATTGTTTCATTTATAATTAACTATTCTATCATATATTTCCAGAAGATAAGGATACTGTTATTCAAAATTACCACTGTACCATTATCTCCCAGCAAAAAAGAGTAGTAATTACTTATCATCATGAAATACCACTTGGTGTTCGAATTCTTCAATTGTTTTCTATCTTTTCCAGTGTATTTGTTTGCAGCAGCACCCAAACAAGTTCCATATATTGAGACCGGTGTGTGTGTGTGTGTGTGAGTATGTGTGTGTGTATGCACATACCAATATTTCTGAAGAAACTGGATTGTTTTCTATGGTGGTCTAAAAAATACCTCCTCTCAAAGATATTCACATCCTAATCTGTAGAAACCTGGAATATTACCTTAACGGCAAAAGAGGGGGGGATTGGAAATATGATTAAGTTAAGGTTCTTGGAAAAGGGAGATTATCCTAAGTTATCTGGGTGATTCCTAAATGCAATCATAAATGTTCTTACAAGTGAGAGGCAGAAAGATATTTTGCACATGCACAAAAGGAAAATCCAATATGACCAGGGAAGCAGAGATTGGAGTGATGTGGCCACGAATCAAGGAATGCTGACAGCCACCAGAAGCTGGAAGAGATGAGGAATATATTTTATCCTAGCAACTTTGGAGGAAATGTGGCCCTGTTTACACCCAGGTTTCAGTCCAGTGACACTTATTTAAAACTTCTGGCCTCCATAACTGTGACAGAATACATTTCCGTTGTTTAAAGCCACCAAGTATCTGGATATGTGATATAGCAGCCATAAGAAATTAATACATTTTCTCTGAAGAATTCTCTACAGTCTGATTTTTGCTGATTTCATTCCTTCGATTTTCAGTTGTAACTAACTATTCCATCATATAGTTCCAGAAGATAAGGATTATGTTATTCAAAATTACCACTGTCCCATTATATCCCAGAAAAGTGTAGAAATTACTTATTATCATGAAATACCACTTAGTGTTCTTCTGTCTTCTGCATTTCTTGTTCATTGATATTTCTTTTGTAAGATGATTTTATAGGTGCTTTGTGTACTTCTACATGGAGCTCTCAGATTGTTTCTCTTTTGTAATTTTAGCCCTTATTTTTATATGTTGCCTAGATCCATTTATTCATTAAGGATTATTAAATAGTTAAAAATCTCTGTGATAGGCACTTTATATATATCGTATCTTCAATCTTAGCAACAATCTTGCATTTTTAGTATTACATGATTGGAAAGCTATTAAAATAACCACATGTTGAAAGTATAGGTTTAAATCCAAAGTCTGTGATACATTTATAATGCTTCAACTTTACCAAGAATCTTGAGTGAAACAGAGCTGAAAATTAGATATGTTTAGATGACAGCACCCCCATCACTGTCCTCGGTATCTATTATCCACTGATTTACATGGAGACTACGAATCTCTGTGGGAAAAACATTTATCATGTAGATGTTATTGGTAAAATACATGTATTAGAAATATTTAGACTTCGATATGTTTTGTAAAGGCTGTCTTGACCTGATTTTGAGGCCCTGGTTAGAGGCCAGTCAGTTCTCCTTCTTGAGCAGCTAATTAAGGCCACACCCCAACCCCTCTTCTTATTGTGCTCTCACACTCTAGGCCACTATGCACCTGCCCTAATCACCCCGGGACCAGGTACCACACAACTAAGGATAGCCCCTATGCCCAGGAGTACAAGAAGTTACTCAAATGAGCCAATCCACAGGGAGCCCACAACACCTAGCTAGCTCCACCCCATGTGCAATACATAAGCTGCTCTCTATAGTTCCAACTTGCTGTTACCTGTCTCCACATACAACCTGCTGTATGGCCTTATCTTGCAGCCTTCTCTCATTCAGAGCTGTAAATAACAGAGTTCTGCTTTTCATCTATCCCAGTGTCAGTGAGTTGTGTCCCACCATCAAAAGAATCTTTAAATCTTATTAAATAAAAAAAAAGACTATTCTAGCTTTACATAGGAAAGAAAATGTTAGGTCATTCTTTGATTTGTTTTTCTTTTTTTAATCACCTATAACTTTGAATAAATCATTAAAATTTCTTTAAAATCTTATAGCTATTATTTTATTTTGATCTTCCAGTTCACATTAACCTGCTAAGGAAGGGAGAATAAGAGTTATTGTTTCTACTTATACTTAAGGAAACTGAGAGTTCAAATAGTGAAGTAACATGCCCAAAATCAAACAGTTAATAATGGACAGAACTACTCAGTGCAACCAGATATTATGATTCTAAGTCACTCCTCTATCATCTTATTTCTAATGGTCATCTATCTACCTGTTCATCCATATACCCACCCATTCGTCCATCCATCCATCTATCCAACATCTATTGAGTATATGTTATGAATCAGGTAAACACTAGGCTCTGGGGGATACAGAGATGAATCTATCACAATATCTACACTCAAAAGAACACAAGTAACAGACATAAAAAAGAAAACTATAAAACAGTGCATTAGGTTCTATTAGAAAGTATCTGGTACTCTCAGGGGTCACAGGTGGGATCTTTAACACAAGGCAAAGGAAAGTTTTCCATTACTACTGAAGACTAAACAGTATGTGACAGTTATGTAGAATTCAGGTATGTGGGAAGAGAGAGACACCTTCATCATCCAAAACACTTCACAGGAACCATGCCAATCACTCAAGCTTCAAAGATTAAAACCATAGTTCCTTCTTTCAAAAAGTTTATTAGTTACTAGGAGAAACAAATGTGTAAAAAAGAAAACATACTACAGTAAAGTAAGATAAATTCAATGAGACAGAAATTCACATGTTACAGTGGGGATACAAAAAAAGGGATGACAAACTCTACATGGGCAAAGAGAAAAGAATCACAGACACCCTCCTAGCATAAGTGACTGGGGTGATATCTTGAAGAATTAATAAAGGCCCAGTGACAGGCCTGTGGAATAAAAGGCATGGGAGAGGTAGAGCATTCAAAAGTAAACATAAATATGCTTGTGTAAACACAAGGAACTGCTAGCAAGTGAGAGTACCACCCTACCTCACCGTGACTAACTGCATATAGGTCACACTCTTAAAATAGCCAAATGGTACACCAAGTACTTTTAGCGCTTGCCACAGATCTCGATAACGCTGTGCTTTGCATCAGAGACTTCCCTAGTAAAAGATAGTTTGATTAGATCCATTGTTTCTGGCCTGCCTCTATAGGTCACCTGGGATTCCCCAGCAAGACTGGTACACTTGCCAGTTGGCGAGGTACCATACCACTTAGCTATTCTGTTTAGAGGCATGAACACAAGGCAAGAACTGAACATGTCACATTACAATTTTGGAAACGAAAGTACAAAAGATGACTTGAAAAGCAATGTACTCATTTCCAGATCACAACCCAGGTAATTCTAACTTCTAGAGAGGTAAAAAGAAGCCAAGCCTTCAGATCAGATTCATTTCATAACATTATCACTTCAACCTTTTCCTTGTCAGTGGCTGTGACCTTGACTCACTGTGTTTTCCATTGGTGCACTGCCTGGTAGGACTGTGAATCATGCCAGGAATCAGATAGGTCCAAAGGAAATCTGCCACTCTTCATAAAAATAATTTGGGAAGTGTATGTACAATGAGCATAACATTATTGCTAAGGGGCATGGAACACTTTTCTTTCACATTAAGAGCAAGTTTCCTCAGGCACCAGAAAAATCTCTCCTGTTATGTAAATGAATATAGGACTTCAAAAAAAGGACAAGTCTGGAAGGGAAAAGGAGAGTTGGGGAGTGTGTGATACACGCAGACATATACTGAATAAGTATGATTGAAAGAGGACTTTGATGTTTTTGTCCTCTACTTCAGTGTCCTGATCTTCATACAGCATACACGCATTCCTGTCACTCATTCTAGAGATTTTTCAAAAGCATTCTTTTTTCTTCCGTTCAAATATAAAAGGAGACGTTAATTGTTTGAGTTTGAATTTTAAAGCTTTTTGCCTGCAGTTCCCCTAGATGAAATTACCCTGCCACTCACACATCTGTCCAAAACCTATCCCCAACATCTTCCCATACTCTGCTGTCCGCTCACTGAATTTCAACAATATTTATAATCAGTTCCACAGAGTCACGTCTCAGATTATTTCACTTCAAATTCTTCAGGACTCAACTCAAGCTAACCCTAGAGTTATTATTTAGTTACCCGCCTTTTCTTTTCATAGTACACAATCTATGCTGTCATCCTAACATTTATCATACTGTAAGTAAAGGTTTGCAACTCGGTATCCTGCAATTGGCTCAGAGATTTATTATAGCAGGGAACTTGTTTGATCCATGTGATACAGTACCTAGTACATGGTAAGAAATCAAGAAGTGACTTTGTAAAACTTTTTTTTAAAAAGCAATGAAAGAGACAAACCTCTGGCAAATGTAATGAAAAAGAGAAAATTTCAATACAAAGAAAATGGAAATAGGAAATATTATATTGCTAATAATAAATAGAAAGGAGATTTTATTAATAATGAAAAATTATTGAGGAAATAAATGGTTTTGTGAGAATATAAAAATTACCAAAATTGGCACAGAAGTAGAAAACTTGGAAAGACTAGTAATCACGAAAGGCATAGAAAATATGGTCAAAGCTTCTTAAAAAGTTTCCAGGCCAGATGGTTAGTGGTAGAACTCCTTTACACCAGTGATTCTCAACTGATATGTATGTGTATGGGGGAGTTGCCCCCCAGGGGACATTTGACAATGTTTGGAGACATTTTGGCTTGTCACAATTGGGGGCAGGGATGGTACTGACATTTAGTGGGTAGAGACCAGGGATGCTGTTAAACACCCTACAGCGCACAGGACCGACCCCCGAACGGAGAATTATCTGGCCCAATAGTCAATAGTGTGAAAGTTGAGAAACCCTACTCTACACTTTCAATGAAAAGTTTTCATGTGGCATAAAACACTTTAACATATAGAAAAAGGAAAGCTCCTCAAAGAAGCTTCTAATGCAAACATTACTCTGATACTCAGATATGAGAAAGATAATACCAAAAAGATACAGGCCCTTATAGACTGATTTTATATATATATATATATATATATATATATATATATATATATATATATATATATATATATATATAAAACACACACACAAATAAAATAATAACAAAATAAATCTAGCAGTATACATAACATATTTAATAATGGCTTTTATTAACTGTGGTAAGAACATTTAATATGAGATATACTCTTAACAGATTTTTAAGTGCACGACGCTGTTAACTATTGTCACAATGTTGTATGGCAGATTTCTAGACCTTATTCATTTTATAACTAAACTCTACACCTGTTGAATGCAACCAATTTCTTTCACCCTCTGCCCCCAGTCCCTGGCTCCACCATTCTACTCTCTGTTTGTATGACTCTGACTCCTTTAGATACCCCATATAAGTGGAATCATGCAGTACTTGGCCTCTGTGACTGGCTAATTTGACTTGACATAATGTTTTCCAGATTCATTCATGTTGTTGTAAATGGCAGGATTTCCTTTTTTAAGGCTGCCTAATATTCCACTGTATATATATATGCCATATATTCTTTATCCATTCATCCACCAATGGATACTCGGGTTGTTTCCATATCTTATCTATTGTGAATCATGTTGCAGTAAGTATGAGAGTGCAGATACCTCTTTGAGATCCTGATTTCAATTCATTTGGATAACTAACCAGAAGTGAGATTGCTGGATCATATGGTAGTTCTACTTTAATTTGTATACTGTTCTATACTCTTATCTATAGTGGCTACACCATTTTACATTTCCACCAACACAAAATAGTTCCAGTTTCTCCTGGAACTATTGCTATTTTTTTATTTTTTTTTTATAATAACCACACCAACTGGTATAAGGTGATAGATCACTGTGGTTTTGATTTGCATAATAATGTTTTTAATCCCTAAAGTGTAAGAATTTTATAATAATTAAAATTTATTAATATAATTATATAACTAGAGACATTTTATTTACATGTTTTTATAGTAAAAATGTAACATGAAATTTATTATATTAACCATTTTTAAGTATACAGTTCACTAGTAAGTATGTTCAAATTATTGTGCAATGAATCTCTAGAACTTTTTCATCTTGCAAAACTGAAACTCTATACTCATTATTTAAACACTAATTCTCCCTCCTCCCACCCCACTGCTCTTGGCAACTATCTTTATACTTTGTTTCTATAATTGGACTACTTTAGATGCTTCACATATGTGGAATGATTCAGTATCTGTCCTTTTGTAACTGGCTTATGTCATTTAGTATAATGTCCTTAAGGCTTATCTAACTTGTAGCATGTAACAGGATTCCCTTTATTTGAGGCTACATAATATTCTATTGCATGTATATAGCACATTTTCTCCCCCCACCCATTTTATTAAAATATAATTGATATATAATATTGTATAAGTTTAAGGTATAACCGATGATTTGATATATTTACATATTTTAAAATGATTACTACAGTAGGTAACACTTCCATCACGTCACACAATTAAGATTTCTTTTTTTTGTGGTGAGAACATTCAAAATCTACTCTCTTCATAACTTTCAAGTATATAATATAGTATTGTTAACTATAGTCACTATGCTGTACATTACACCCGCAAAACTTATTCATCTTATAAATGGAAGCTTGTGCCCTTTGTCCAACATTTCTCCATCTCCCCATGCCTGAAAACCATCATTCTACTCTGTCGATGGAGGCAGGCTGCTTGATGGAGTCCAAGACACAGTGAGTAGGATCCATGTCCCTATAATGCCCTCTGAGAGTCCTATCTGCTACTCTCCCACCCTCCAGTTCTAGAGCTCATGACACAGTACTCTGGATGGGGTGAGATGGAAATGGACCTCTTTGCCAATGTCCCATACAGCTGAGGAAGGCAGTTTCCCAAACAGGAGAAATTACGGACTGAGGAGGTTTTGCTAGGCACTGAGCTGTGTCTCCTTGAAGGTAGGAGTTGTGTGGATAAAGTCAAACCAGTCCTCTTATCCTCTCCAATGGTCCAAATATGTATTTTGAGTGTGTTGGAACTTCTCCATGGAAACCTGAACTCCCACAAAAGCTCTCTAATTAACAGATGACTGTCTAGGACTGTGTTCCCCAGGGGTACCTGGGTGGCAGCCAAAAGGGTCTGGAGCTGGTTCATGGCCCACTGAAGGGTCCACAGCCAGGACTAAGGTCAATATGCCAATCACTTGATACATAGGCAGGTGAGATACCACCCAGGTCCCTTTGTGTAGAACTCACAGCTCCCACAAAGACACTCTTTGTCCATGAGCAGATACAAAATTGTTGATATTCAGCAAGGAATATGATGACGGATGTCTTATTTCACCATGTTGCTGATGTCATCCCCATGGAAAATTTTAAAAGATGAGAAAATCTTCGCAATATGTAGAGAAAATATTTTTGGTAAAATTAAAAACCTGTTCCTGACAAAATTTTTAGCAAATGAGAAATAACAATGTACCTACCTAACAGGATAAATCGCAGTCAATGTCACGATTCTTTGTGAAATATTATAGAATAAACATTCCCATTAAGTTAAATAATATCTGAGCATAAGCCTGAATGAAAGGATAGGAGAAGCCATAAGGAGGTCTGGAAGAAGAGCATTCCAAGAAGAAAAGACAGCTAATACAATGTCCCTGAGGTATGAATGTGGTTGGAGTAGTCAAGAAAAAGCCAAAACATCACTGTGGCTGGTGTGTAGTCAGCAAGGAGAACAGATTTTACCCTGTGTGTAATGGAAAGCCATGGAGTGTCTGAGCAGGGAATAATATGATCTGATCTATATCCAATATATTCTGGTTTTCCTCATTAATTAATAATACTACCATTCTTCCAATTAATCACAGAGGAAATGTCAAAGACATCTTCAGCAATCCTATGTATATTCCATGTACAACTGAGCAATAAGGTTTGCTGATTCTGCTTCTCCATTAACTCTTTTAAGTGGCCTATGGTCATGCCCCACAATCTCTCATCTAGACCACTGTGATTATCTTCTTAATGGATTTGATGCCACCAATCCAGAGTTATTATGCTGATCAGAGAAATACATAAAGTATCACCTGTGTCAAAAACTTCAATAACTAATGCTTCATAGTAACATCCAAAATATTTAACCTTAACAAGGGTCAAGGCCTTTCTTGACCCTTGCTTACCTATACAGTCTCATTTCCCAATTCATAGCAGTAATGTCAACCTTTCACTGACCTAATTACAATTTTTTCCAACACCTTCTGCTGTTCCTTCACCTCTGGTCCTTTGCTTGTTTTGTACCTTTACCTCTCTAGGGTTGACTTTTGAATTAACAGTTTCTGAAAATGTATTCCCATTTTTCTAGATATCAAAGAGTGTAGCATCTCTCAACTGTGTTCCTAGAAAGCCTGTTTCATGGTATATTACAAGAAAAACATATTTATTCATAAATATGTTTGGGAAATACTAAGATAAAGAAAGGTAGCAGCTTTCTCTGTTGTAAAACTTTTCAAAGATTTCAACATGTATTGATAACATCAAGAAAAGGGTATTGAACACACAATTTTCTATTTAAACCATGGAACCATTAAAACCATGAAACATTTTTTTAATGAAATATTATGTGGAATTGGTGGTCCATGGGATATATTAGGTGAAATACTGAAGAAGTGATTTCTTATTCTCTAAAATGAATCAAAGTTACTATGTATTTAATAAACCTATTCTGTGAAATGATAGGCGTCATCGAAGCTTACAACCATCTTTAAGATTTGAAAGCACCAGAATTCACTCACATTTAATTTGAGAGGATTCCATTTTACAGCTCTCAGCCAGTTCAGTAAAAAAAGCTATGTCAGACAGTAGCCATCTATTGGATTAATACAAAAGCTTACTGGAAGATACATATAATGAAATATGCAATGTGTTAATTTTGCTGCTGGGAGTAAGCTTAGAAGTATAAAATGACAGTGCTTGATTTCCATTTCTTTTTTCATCAAATATATAAAATAGCCCACTCCAGGCTGGGTACCAGGTTTCCTCAGACTAGAGACATGCTTCACTTGACTTTACTCACCCAGATGGGGTTTTCAGTCCTAAGAAATTCATGCAGAGAGATACAGAAGGATCAATTACAAGAAAATGAGGGATTGTTTGACTCCCATATCCCTACATATTTCAGTAAGTTTCTCCAAACAAGAAAAAGACCGACTCCCCTCCAAAGCTCTGTAAGGTTTTGTGTGTGTGTGTGTGTGTGTGTAAGAGGAAGGAGAGGAAGGGAGAGAGAGAGAGAAAGAATACATCTTGGCAGCTTTCCATCCCAAACAGCCTTTAATTGGTAGTCATTAAAATTAACCTTCCAGGTGGACGAACCAACTTCCTATAGTCCTTTTGTATATGAGGATGTCTTTCATTACTTTGTTCATAAGACACATGCATTCTGACCTCTAATTAGCAGTTTTGCCAACTTATACAAAATTCAGTACCTAATACTCTGTAATAACTGGCTTGACTCCTTGCCAATGCCACCCTAATCATCATTTTTGGGCAAGATCATCCAGATCCTGAGACCAAATTGTTCCCAGGCAGGAAAAATATAAAGAGGGTTACATCCTGATCTTTTAAGCTCAACTTAAAGTCAGCGAGGTTGTGTAAGTCCCTCTGATATTCATCTCCCATTTCCTTGCCAAAGATATGTGATGGCAATGTACAGGTCCTGGGCGATGAAACATGATCTAAGACAATCATGGTAGTTCCATACCTCTTTGACAATGATTAATGTAATGTTTGGCATGTGATTTAGATCTGGCCAGTGAAACATAAGGGAAATCTGCTGTGGCTGGGGGTGGGGGGCGGGGGCAGGTGGAGGAAGAAGGTAGCGTCCAGAAAATTTTTTTTTCTGAGGATAGACTTCAATATCTTCTTTCTCCCTGCTTTTGTATGCAACTGCACAAAGAGAAGATACTTAGAGCTGGGCGGGCATCTTGTAATCATGAGGGGAAAGGAAGAGAAGAGTCAGTTTAGTCTTGAGATCATTCAGCTGGATTAACCTGAAATTGTCTACCATAAAATTTCAGTTATGAGATTAACATACTCTCATTTTTAAAGCTACTTTAGTCTGATATTCTACTCTAGTATTACTTTCATCTAAATCATTTTAACTGATAAAACCTGATTTCACAAATTTCCTGTCATGCCAAGTCCCAACCTCATACCTAGTTTGAGACCACAATGCAATATGATTCTTGTGTCAGAGCGCCCTCTTCTGTTCACTATCAAGTATTTCAGTTCCTTCAGTTGTCAGATTCCATGCCATTCACTATTTCACACTGATCATCTTTGTAACAGGGATTTTTCAAAGTTGTTTACTCCAAAAATTTTCAGAATCTGGAATACTGACCTAAACACTATATGCAACCCTAGATCACCACGACTTCCTGCCAATCTACCCTGGGTTCAAGTGAAACGCTGATTCTATGTCCTGTTGCTAAAATCTATCAATGGCATGTCTATTTATATGAAACACTCCGGAGAATCACCACCTGGCCAGGTGGAGGTCATAGGGGAGTCTAGGAAAGTAGGTTTAAATTTTGGATGAATATTAAAATCACCTTGGAAGCTTAAAAATAATACAGTGCCCAGGCCACACCCGAGAATAATTAGATCCCCTAGGGTTGGTCCCAGGCATCCTTATTTTTTAAACTACCCAGGTTGAGTCCACGTGCAACCAACATTGAGATCCACTGATTTAGGAGGTGTAAAATGCACCTAGAAAATTCTTTAAACTACAATGCATCTCTTCCCAATCATGTTGAAAACCTCTCTTTGCCTTATAGCTCTCTGTCCTCCTACTTATCCCCAAAACAACCTGAGAAAATTTGTTGTTGCTACACCTTGCCTACCACATTGACCAGTGAAGTCAGAGCCATCACTGAAGAGTTCTGGGCATGCCTTTGGTCAGGCAACTAACTAGCTGTCAGCTGAAAATTATTCTCTCTCCAGACTCAGGGAAATCTAAACTAAACAGAGTCAAAACCAAGTTTGTCTGCTTACAGAGAGTGTACAGTACTCTTATAGCTACGACAGTGTTCTCCAAAATTGTCTGAAAATAAGAACTCACCCAGTTTACTTGTTATGGAGTCCTGGGCCCTAACCCAGAACTACTGAGGTAGGATTTCCTGGGGGAAAGATCTGGCAATTTACATAGTTAACAAGTTGTCTCAGCTGACTCTAAATAAGCACATTTTGAAAATAACTACATTATTGTATATTTTCCCAACTGTATCTGTTCCAGATGATAGAATTTATCTTATCTGGGGTATAATCAAATCCTAGAAGGTAGCACTGAATTCTGAGAATAGAAAGAGGCCCTGAAAGCAATCAAAAAATTAATCCCCTGATTCAAAGCTATAATTAATGCAATGTTCTTCCTGAAACCTCTCTAAAAGATACTGTCCAGCCTTATTTAGAAGATCTTGTCCATTAAAGTACAGGCATACATGATAGAGTGAGTATCACAATAAAACAAGTAATCTTCCCACCGGTAGACAGTCTTGCCTTCAATTTGTAAAATCGAAACAACAACAACAACAACAACAAAACAAAAAAGGCAACATCTGGGAAGTGCAATGAATCGAAGCACAATAAAATGAGTTATGTCTCTACGTGTATCTAATTTATCCTCATGGTCTCTGACAGATGAAATAGAATCTGAACCACTGCTGCCTGAGCTGTTTCTGAGGCTAGACACTACACATCCAACCCTCCCCAGTCACACACACAGCTTGACGGGAAATGTCCTGCCCAGTCAAGGTCACAGAGCTGCTGGCCCAGCCGGAGCACTGAAAATCAGTATGCTCACCCCACACTTCCCAGAACATTTACAATAGATGGACTGGACCAGTGGTGTACCAAGACCATGGAGGTAGAAGCAGTCCACCAGGGTGCATGTGATGTGGGTGCACAGTCTGTAGTGAATTTACAACCAATCTGTTATCACGTCATTCTAGCAATCATAAACAGTATCAGAAATACATCATTTCCTCCTGAAAAAAATATTTTGGTGCTCTTAAAGTTGGAAATAATTGCTGTGCTTATTGTTGAGTTTTTACATATCTTAATCTCAAAGTAGCACTTTGTTATTACTTATCCTTTAAGAAATGTTATAGTCCACATAGCAGTTAATTTGGAAATCTGCCAGATATAAAGTTAGCCCTGATGCACAGACTCAGCTATACAAGTTCCTTTTAAGAGTGAGTTTGTCAGAGTTTGGAAGCATTTGAGCTCCCTAGAGCACAGTTCCTGTCTCCAATCCCTGTCGTATTATATATCCCTGTGTTTAAGCAGTGGATACAAAATAAACCATGACAGCACAGTGATTGTGAAGACAAAGATTTAGAACTTAAGTTATCGCAAATGTATGTTAAATTTTTTTTTGACTGCAGAAATGCTTAAAGGCCACTGGAATCAATCACAAAGAAACAAAGACATGGATAATAATGTAATTTCAAAAATTCACTGTGAAACTGGAATTTTAAAACCTCCATCAAACTTATTATGTTTAAGATGTTTCCTGATTATGTGTAAATCTGTTGTTTCACATGAAAAAATTTAATCAAAACTAATAAATGTATTCCTCAATCAAATAGAGTGAACATGAACATGAGATTAATTTTGATGTATCATTGACAAGTTTGCAGAAATCTTAAAGTCAGAAATTGTAATACTATTTTTAGTTATTACTGAGTCATACTAATATGTAACTGTAATTTCTCCCTTTTTTTCAAAATCTACCTTTATATAAATATGAAGTGTGAACTCATTATTTTTTATCCATTACTATTTTGGTACTAAAATATTTATTATTCCTTTTATTTTTTATTGGCCTGATAAAAAAATCACAAAGAAAATTTTCACTGATTGCTTCATTTTCTGGCCATTATTATTATTCATTTTATGCCATGATTATTACTGAAAATAATTTTGTCACGTAAAGGAGGCTTTACAGAATCTCTAGTCCAGATATCACATATACTAGGTAAACCACTGCTATAAGCAGAAGTAAAGTACATTGTCTCTTTTGAGCTGAAGAAGTGAAAAGCCCTTGTTTAATCTTAACCCTCAGTGTGATCATAGAGGCCTCCTGTTGAGATGGCACAGCTACAAGATGGAAACAACTTGGATCTCTGAGGCATCCTTGGAAGGAAACTGGTCTGTGGAGTGGACAGAGCAGCATTGGTCTGTTTCATATGTAAATGAGAATATTTATATGTGTTAAGCCAATGAGATTTATTCCTTATCACAGCAAGCCTAGACAATCATGACTGATACAGAACCAAAGCGCAGTTATCCCCTCCTCAGATAGGAAGATACTTGTCAGATTTCATGTGCCAAAGCAAAGAGAGCAATCCAGCTTTTCATTTGTAGATACTTTGATCTTTGAGTAAGTCTGGAAAAGAAAGTAGTATGCAAATAACATATTTGTATTAAATAGGTATGTTGTATGCTCAGGGACTAAAAAGTTCTTGCTTAATTTTTTTGTCAGAGAAATGTGATTGTATTATGTAAATACAGTGAGTGTTATAACAGATGTTATTAATAGATGCCTGTAAGAATTCTCAGCCATTAAAAAAATCACAAAGCAATAAACATCCATTTTAGAGTAATTTATCTTATTTTCCAAAGTCCTTTAAAATAGGTTTAGGTGCTCAACACAGAGACGGAAGATACATTCAAAGAATCCTTGAAGTTTTTGCTTAATTTTAATCCTAAATTTTGTGTTGGCCTGATACAGTGATGCCTCATTCATTCGGATTCATTCTAGAATGGGAAGTTGCACACTGGAGGGTGCATCTAGCTATAGAGACAAGATTGGTGATCACGACAAGGTCATCTTGTGAAGTATTTATCTTTCACTGTGTAACACTGAGCAAATCACTTTCACTCCCTACAGCTATAATTTAACTAGTTTTGTTGCAAACAAAGAAATCAACTTGATTAATTTAACCAAAGTTGATTTATTGAGATGAAACTGGGATAACTCACCAAATTAAAAGAAGAGCTAGAGAATCAAACTTTGGGAAGGGTGGGAATAAGAGTAGCTGTGGAAATTTGAGCAAAGGGAACTCATGAACTCCCTCTTCAGGGTACTGCTGTCAGATGACTTACTTCCAACTACTCTGTCTCTATATATGTCGTGCAAAATTTAAATTCCTGAGAGAAGGGATATCTTTGGCTCATTTTGAGTCATATGCCCAGCCTAGAGATCCCAGGAGCTAGTCTAGTGGTCTAGCCTAGTAGACCCAGGGAAATGTGAAGGGAGGAGGCTTGCAGGGCAACAGAAAGTGGTTGAACCACATTGGTGTTGAGATAGACAGAGGAATAGATAGATGGATAATTGATAGATTTATGATCTACACAGTATACATACTGTATGCAATATAGATGATATGTGTGTGTATATATGTATATTTAAACTCTTGTTGAACAAAACCTTCTGTGGAAGCTGTAGTCAGTATAAAAAGAGCAGTTGAAAACAACTTCGCTAGATGTTTAACATCTTTTCCAATGTCATGTTATTTGAACTATTTTGATGAAAATCTTTCTGACTTAGAGGTTTTTGCTAATATGTTCAAATCTACTTTTGGAAGACCTAGGGCCATCATTGTGAACATGAGATACTGTCACGGACTATAAGAATGTCATGTTTTTACTTCCTCCCTTGAGCCCAGGATGTCAACTGTAACTACTGCTGTCAGTATTCCTGACTCATGTACTGTCCAGCTTGCCTCCAATGTCATGTTTCTGCAGACTTACAAGCTAAACAAAAATTGTTAAGAGTTTAGGGGAAGAGATGGAAGTAGTGTCATAAAAAGTAACCGTACTTATAAGAAAACCAATTATCTTAGTGCCACTGTCATGTATTCACCATTTGACCTTGAGCAAACTACTTCCCCACCTCAGCTTCTGTCTCTTGTGTGGATTAGATCATCTGTGCCTGGCACAGTGCCTGGTATGTTGTGGCCCCTCAAAGCATGTTACTGAATTGAATCTCAGATCCTAGTTCTATGAGTCAATGATTTTATATGCCACTCTAATGCTTACTTTAGCTATTATGATTGCTATATGCCTAAAACTGACCATACAGTTTGCTAAATTCTTAATTTAAATGGTTATTGTTGAGGGAAACATTTAATGATCACATACAATATGCAATGCATTTGAAATATGCTATCATATTTAAACCCAAAGCTGTATGAGAAAAGTGACATTATTCATATTACAGGATAAGAATGAGGTTCATAGACCTGATCTAATGTTCTCAAGGTCCAAAGCCTTGAGGGAGTAGAGATAGATTGCTTTCTTTAACTTGCAGAAAGTTTGTGGATATAAAAATAAATACATGTGAAAGAGATTTCAAAATTGAAAATGAAATACAAGCAGAGGGTAACATTATCATTATTGTTCTTATTATATGTGGGTATGTAAATTAAGCAAGGAAAAGTTCTTGAGTAATGGCCTGAGGGCTTCTACTATAAAATAAAGGGCAAAGGACCCTCTGGCATCTGTCAGGGTTTCTCAGACTCCGTTTTTGTTTTTGTTTTTGTTTTTGTTTTTTGGATCTACGGAAGCTGAGAGACCCCTAAGAGACACTTCCGAGTTTCCAAAAGACCATGCACAAACGTGCAATGCATGCCGGCAGCATAGTTATTTCAATCATGCACACTTAATCTAGGAGACACCCCAGCAATAAGAAGAGAATGACAAATCATGCTCCATCCTCTGCCAACAGCATCTTACAGATTGTGACACTGTGCTCAAGTAATCAACTAATCAACTTTATTGGAACTGAACTCATTTGGAGTTTGCAATAAAATCAACTCTGGCAAAAATTAATTTTGCAAAAATACTCCACATTGCAATTACCCGCAAGGAGGCCCTAAGCCACTTTTCGTCCACCCTGAGAGATCTTCCTAATATTTGAATCTTGGGGAGCAGAAGCAGGACTAAAAATCTTTCCTCCACCAGTTGGCCTGGGCTGTTTATGCAAATGAGAGCACTTCTCTACCAGTGACCAATTTGGTATGTCAGATAGCTTCTACTAAATCATTTTTAAAGCCATATTACAAGCTTTTTCTAGGCTTCCACTGTCCAATATGGTAGCCATTAGCTCTTGAAATGTGGCTAATGCAAATTGAAATGTATTCTAAGTATAAAATGCAATGGGAGGTGAACACACAGTGTAAACATATATATACTTACTGTTAAAGTATACACTGAAACATTGGATTTTGTTAACCAATGTTACCATAAATAAATTAATTAAAAAATGAAATAAAATAAAATAAAATGTACACCAGACTTCAAAGACCAAGTAAGAAAAGAGAATGCAAAATATCTCACTAATATGTTTTTGTAATATTGATTATGCGTTGTAATGGTAATGTTTTGGATATATCGTGTTAAATAAAATATATCATTAAAATTTATTCATTCATTCCTTTTAAATTTTAATGTGGCTACTAGAAAATGTACAATTGCATATGTGGTTCACATTATCTTTTTAATGGACATAGCTGCTCTAGAATAATGGGTACCTACTTGTCTTATTTCTGCTTATCACTATTGAAAGAAACATATAGATTTCTCTTTATAAAAACAAAAACCCAAAGTCAAACAAAACAAAACATTACCCCCACTTTCTTTCTTTCTTATTTATTTATTTATTTATTTTTAAATTAAGTTTATTGGGGTAACATTGGTTAATACAATTATATGATTTTCAGATGTACATTATCATTTGACATCTGTATATTCTCTTGTGTGTCTACCACCCAAAGTCCAGTTTCCTTCAGCTACCATATATTTGATCCCCTTTACCCACTTCACCCTCCCCCTGTCCCCCCCTGTATTTGACCCCCATTAACCATCTACCTCCCCACTCCTCCCCCACCCCCTCCCCTCTGGTAACCACTAATCTATAGTCCATGTCCATGAGTCTTTGTTTGTCCTGTTCATTTCTGCTTTTAGGTTTATATCCCATATATAAGTGATATCATATGATTTTCAACATTTTCTGTCTGGCTTATTTCACTTAGCATGATTATCTCGAGGTTCATCCATGTTGTCGCAAATGGCAGTATTTCATCTCTTCTTATGGCTGAATAATATTCCATTGTATACACGTACCATAGATTCTTTAGCCAATCATCTATCGTAGAACACTTTGGTTGCTTCCATGTCCTGGCCACTGTGAATAGTGCTGCTATGAACATCGGTGTGCAAATATCTTTTCAGATATTTTCAAGTCTTTGGTTTTCAAGTCTTTAGGGTAAATACCCAGTAGCGGGATTGCTGGATCAATGGTAGATCAATTCTTAGTTTTTTGAGGAACCTCCATACTGTTTTCAATAGTGGCTGTACCAAATTGCAGTCTCATCAGCAGTGTATGAGGGTTCCTTTTTCTCTGCATCCTCTCCAACATTTGTTATTACTTGTCCTGTTGATGATAGCTATTCTAACAGCTGTGAGATGGTATCTTATTGTGGTTTGCTTTGCATTTCCCTAATAGCTAGCAATGTAGAGCATCTTTTCAAATATATGTTGGCCATTTGTATGTCCTCTAGGGAGAAGTGTCTGTTCAGGTCCTCTACCCATTTTTTGATTGGATCATTTTTTTGTTGTTGTTATTGAGTCATATGAGTTCTTTGCATATTTTGGATATTAAGTCCTTATCAGAGGTGTTGCTTGCAAATGCATTTTCCCATTTGGATGGTTGTCTCTTTACCTTGTTGACGATTTCTTCGGCTGAGCAGAAGCTTTTTAGTTTGATGTAGTCCCATTTGTTTATTTTTGCTTTTATTTCCCTTGCCTTCGAGGTCAAATTCATAAAATCCTCCTTCAGTCCAAGGTCCCTGAGTTTAGTTCCTATGTTTTCTTCTATGCATTTTATTGTTTCAGGTCTTATATTCAGGTCCTTATTCCGTTTTGAGTTAATTTTCATGTTTGGTAATAGACAATAGTCTAGTTTCATTCTTTTGCAGGTGGCTTTCCAGTTTTCCCAGCACTATTTATTGAACAGGCTTTCTTTTCTCCACTGTATGTTTTGGGCTTTGTCGAAAATTATTTGCCATATAAATATGGGTTTAATTCTGGACTCTCGATTCTGTTCCACTGGTCCGTGTGTCTGTTTTTCTGCCAATATCATGCCGTTTTGATTACTGTTGCTTTGTAGTATAACTGGAAGTTGGGCAGAGTGATGCCTCCGGCCTCGTTCTTTTTTCTCAGGATGGCTTTGGCAACTTGGGGTCTTTTGTGCTTCCATACAAATCTGATGATTTTTTTTTCTATTTCTTTAAAAAATGCCGATGGGATTTTGATGGGGATTGCATTAAATCTGTATAATGCTTTAGGTAATATGGTCATTTTAACTATGTTGACTCTTCCAATCCAAGAACACAGAATAGCTTTCCATTTCTTTGCATCTTCTTCGATTTCTTTTAATAGGGTCTTGTAGTTTTCATTATATAGGTCCTTCACATGTTTCGTTAAATTTATTCCTAGGTATTTTATTCTTTGCAAACGGAATTATTTTTTCCACTTCTTTTTCTGTCACTTCATCATTAGAGTATAGGAACGCTATGGATTTTTGAACGTTGATTTTGTACCCAGAGACTTTACTGTACTTGCTTATTGTTTCTAGTAGTGTTCTTGTGGAGTCTTTAGGGTTTTCTATATAGAGAATCATGTCATCCGCAAATAGTGACAGTTTGACATCTTCCTTTCCTATTTGGATGTCTTTTATCTTTCTCTTGCCTGATTGCACTTGCTAGGACCTCCAATGTTATATTGAATAGCAGTGGCGATAGTGGACAGCCTTGCCTTATTCCTGATCTCAGAGGGAAGGCTTTTAGTTTTTCACCATTAAGTATAATGTTGGCTGAGGGTTTGTCATATATGGCCTTTATTATGTTAAGGTACTTTCCTTCTATACTGATTTGGTTAAGTGTTTTGAACATAAATGGATGCTGTATCTTGTCGAAGGCTTTTTCTGCATCTATTGATATGATCATATGATTCTTATTTTTTAATTTGTTTATGTGGTGTATCACATTAATCGATTTGCATATGTTGAACCATCTCTGTGCCTCTGGGATGAAGCCCACTTGATCGTGGTGTATAATCTTTTTAATATGTTGCTGTATTCCGTTCACTGGTATCTTATTTAGAATTTTTGCATCTGTGTTCATGAGAGACATTGATCTGGAGTTTTCTTTTCTTGTGTTGTCCTTACCAGATTTTGGTGTCAGGGTAATATTGGCCTCATAAAATGAGTTGAGAAGTATTGCCTCCTCTTCAATTTTTTGGAAGAATTTGAGGAAAATAGTTATTAAATCTTCTTGGAATGTTCGGTAGAATTCACTGGTGAAGCCATCTAGTCCTGGTCTTTTACTTTGTGGTTGATTTTTGATGATTGTTTCTATTTCCATACTACTGATCGGTCTATTTAGATTTTCCAATTCTTGTTGATTCAGTCTAGGAAAGTTGTATTTTTCTACGTACTGGTCCATTTCTTCTAGGTTATTAAATTTGGTGTTATATACTTTTTCATTGTATTCCTATATGATCCTTTGTATTTCTGTGATGTCAGTCATAATTTCTCCTCTTTCATCTCTGATTTTATTTGAGTCTTTTCTCTTTTTTCTTTAGTGAGTCTAGCCAGAGGTTTCTCAATTTTATTAACCTTTTCAAAGAACCAGCTCTTTGTTGCATTTATTTTTTCATTATTTTTTTGTTTGTTTTCCATTTCATCTATCTCTGCTCTAATTTTGATGACTTCTTTCCTTTTGCTGACTTTAGGTTTCATTTGTTTTTCCTGTTCTAGTTTTTTAAGATGAAGCATTAGGTTGTTTATTTGAGCTCATTCTTGTTTTTGGAGATAGGCCTGTAATGATGTGAACTTTCCTCTTATGATTGCTTTTCCCGTGTCCCAAAAGTTTTGATATGTTGTACTATCACTATCGTTTGTTTCTATGTATCTCTTGATCTTTTTATTTCTTCTCTGACCCATTTATTCCTCAGTAGGGTGTTGTTTAATCTCCATGTATTTGTGATTCTTCCTGATTTCTTTTTGCAGTCGATCTCTAGTTTCAAAGCATTATGATCAGAGAATATGGTTGGTATGATTTCAACCCTCTTATATTTGTTGAGGCTACCTCTGTGTCCCAGTATGTGGTCGATTCTTGAGAATGTTCCATGTGCACTAGAGAAGAATGTATAAGCAGCTGATTTAGGATAGAAGGCTCTGTATATGTCAATTATGTCCAGTTGGTCTAATGTGTCATTTAAGGTTGTTATTTCCTTATTGATTTTCTGTATGGATGATCTGTCCATATCTGACAATGAGGTATTTAGGTCCCCTACTACAATAGTGTTTTGGTCTGTTTCTCCCTTTAGTTCAGTTAGTAATTGCTTTACATATTTTGGGGCTCCCTGATTGGGAGCATAGATATTAATAAGTGTTATGTCTTCTTGGTGCATTATTCTCTTTATCATTATGAAGTGTCCTTCAGTATCTTTCTTTACCTTTTTTATTTTGAAGTCCATTTTGACTGATATTAGTACTGCTACTCTCACTTTTCTCTGAATGCCATTTGCTTGAAATACAATTTTCCACCCTTTCACCCTGAGCCTATATTTGTCTTTGGAGCTGAGATGTGTCTCCTGGAGGCAGCATATGGTTAGGATTTGTTTTTTGGTCCATTCTGCAACTCTGTGCGTTTTTATTGGTGAGTTCAGTCCATTTACATTTAGGGTGATTATTGAAATATGACATCTTCTTATCACTATTTTATCTTTTTCTTTCTGGTAGCTCGGTGTTTCCATTGCTTCCTTGTCCTTGTGTTTCTGTTTTCTTTACTGTGCTTGGCTTTTGTGGGTTTTCCCTGTGGTTCTTCTTGTTTTATCTTATATCCTTCGGTTCTAAATCTTCGGTGTGTGGTTACCATCACAAACATGTAAAGGATAGTTTATACATACATACATACACACACCCAAACACATATATATAATCGTCTTTTTTTTGTCTGCATGTGCCTTGTCTCCATTCCTCTTTGCGAATTTAGATTTTTTTTTTCTTTAAGCCTACAGCATCTGGTATTCCTAGGTGGTCTCCCATTCAAGTACTAACCAGGCCCAACCCTGCTTAGCTTCTGAGATCAGATGAAATCAGGAACGTTCAGGGTGGCATGGCTGTACACATGAATTTGGATCTTTGAATCCGCCCCTTTTCAGTCATTGTTATCTCAATTTATCCCTATGTATGCTGAATGTTCATTACTATCTTGCTATAGCAATTGTCTTATTATTATTTAAGCTTATAATGCCCTGTTCTTAGTAAGGGTTGCACTCCTCTGCTTTTATTTGCCTGATAGTCACTTTACTCCTAATTAAGTTTGTTTGTTTGTTTGTTTGTTTGTTTGGTCATTTTGTTTTAGGTGAGCTGACACCTTTCAGTATTTCCTGTAGTGTAGGCCTCATACTGGATAATTCCCTCCATTTTTGTATGTCTGGAAAGGTCTTAATTTCTCCTTCATATCTAAAGGAGAGCTTAGCTGGATACATTATTCTAGGCTGGTAGTTCCTTTCACTTAATAGTTTAAATATTTGATTCCATTCCTTTCTGGCTTGTAAGGTCTACAGTGAGTAGTCTGAAGATAATCTAATGGGTTTTCCTTTATAAATTACCGTTTTCTTCTCCTTGGCTGCCTTGAGAATTCTGTCTTTGTGGTTGATTTTTGATAATTTTAAAACAATGTGTCTTGGTGAAGGGCATTTTGGGTTGAGGTAATTGGGTGTTCTGTTGGTTTCTTGAATTCCAAGCTCCAGCTCATTCATCAGATTTGGGAAATTCTAGTCATCTATTTGTCTGAAAATGCTTTCTAGTCCCTGCTCCTTTTCCTCGCCTTCGATAATGCCAATTATTCTTATGTTTCCTCTCCCGATGGTATCAGCTAGTTCTTGTATTTCTCTTTCATTATTCTTCATTTTCTCTCTTCTTTCTTCTGATTTATTTCTAGATTTGTCTTCGTTATCACTAATGCTTTCCTCCATTTGGTCGACTCTATTTCCCAAGCTTGCTACTTCATTTTCCAACTCTCGCAATGTGTTTTTTATCTCCAGAAGTTCTATCTGGTTCCTCTTGAGGGTTTCAATCTCCTTGCTCTGCTCATCTAGGTTTTTTTTTTTTCAATTCCTGAAATTGTTAACATGACTTGTTTTGGAACTCACTGAGTTTTTTTTCAGAAGTAGCACCCTGAATTATCTGTCATTTAAATTGCATATTTCTATGTCTGTAAGCTTATTTTCTGGAGATTTTTCTTTCTCTCTGAGATGCCTTGTTACCTTGGTTGCTCATGGTGTTTAATAGACTATTTCTCTGCCTGGACATTAATGAAAATGTATTCTGCTTTTTTTTTTCCAGAAAGAAGATTTATTATATAAAGATCTCTTTAGCCTGCTACAAAGAAGGCACTTTTCTTTTGGTTTCCAGTAGGTGGCATCTAAGTCTCTTGGGTCCCTGCTTTATATAAAGCCTTAATAATGCCTTTATATAATGCCTGTATTTTCTCGTAATATTTAATCATGCTTGCTACTTTCAGTTTCAGTCCCTGTCAATGTTAGCAACAGTTTCAGTAGTGTTTGCTCAGATTCCCCTGGGGCTCCACAGTGTTCAGTCTTGGAGAGTATGGGGGGAGGGGCCCTCTGGGTTGGGGATTGGGGACTGCGGCTCAACCTTGGTTTTGCAACCACGGACAGTAAAATTCAACTGTTGTTTCTCTGTTGTACACTTCTCTGCCTTCTGCCCTGATGCCTGAGCAATGCTGCTGGCCGCATGGAGCTCAAAGCTTTCCCAGGCAGGGATGATCAGGGAAGTCACCGCACCTCCTCCCTTCCCCCTCATCCTGCAGGGATCTCTGGCGGCTGCGAGAGGCAGCATTTTTATTTCCCCTAGTCCACCACCTGACACCTGGGGTTCTGAGCTGTGGTAGCTCTTAAGTGCAAATCCCATGCTTAGACATACTAGTGTGCAGTTTGGGTGTTTTCTGTGGAGTTTTAGATATTCAGCTTATTGTTTCAAGGGGAGAAATCTGGGGACGTCTCTCACTCCACCATGTTTCCTTTCCTTCCCCCACTTTCCTGATGTACGTAAAATAGTTCACAATGAAACAAACAAGCAAATAGGCTGTTGGTTTTGAAAACTGAAACCCTGCACATGACATTTTACACCATAAATAGTACTTATCCATCATAAACACACAGTTTAATATTCCTCTTAATTGTGTTCATTCTGCTATTTAAACGTATCCAAAAGAAAATGAAAAAAATTATCTGACATAACTGGTACTGTCTACGGAAAACCCTCTTTTAAATTGGCATTTACTTCAATATTCTGAAATCATTTTTATCTTACTTTATAAAAAAGGAAAGATCTTTGTTAGTATAGAATGATTGATCATCAGAGATGATATGGTAGCAAACCATTTCTTTTTATATGATGAGATGGGGACATAGACAAAGCAAGCAACTGGCTCAATATCCCCTAGTTAATAAATGATAGACACACAATTTAAATTCAGTTCTGTCGCCTCATCCTAATTTATTCACATGGCACACTTAAAAACTATTTCTAAGTCATTCTTTGCCTTATCATTGAAACGTAAGCTTCAATTGTTTTACGAACATCGGTTAAAAATGAACCACTAGTTAAGTTCCTTTTACAAAATTCATGTCCAAAAAGGTCTCCTTACTGTAGAATATATAAATAGAACATAAAATATGAAGAATTTTCACACAATTAGACATAGGCTTGGAAGTCGCCTGTATAGCACTCTTTCCTGCTGATTCGTTGCCTACAGTTCTAATGGGAACTGTGCAAATGTAGTACATCTGTTTTGCTTGCCTTTTAAAAAGTTAAATGCAGCTTTCTCCCCAAACTGCTGAGATTGTCAAGGTGTATGACCCTTGGCCTGCTTGGCATTCAAATGAATTTAACACTTTTGCACTCATGCATTGCTTCAGCTTCCAAATCATTTGAGCAAGTTTGAGTTGCTTTAATTCATTAATTTTACTATTTAATGCAATGCACTGTGATGTCATTGGTAAGTAAATTAATGAAGTCCCTATATCCAGAAATCTGAAACTTTTCTAAGTTATTATTTTTCCTTTTCCAGTAATATATTTCTTTTTTCTTCTGAATAAATCCACCAGTGCTATATATTATTCTGAACTATTTTAAGAACAAAGAAAATACAAATAATATTACGGAACCCGAGTATCTATCATCTAAACATAAAAATGTTAATATTTAGCCATGTTTTCCTGAGATTAAACATATATTGTGGTAAAATACACATAATATAAAACTTGCCATTTTAACCAATTTTAAGTGCATAACTCGGTGGCATTAATATCATTCACAATGTAATTAATGTTGTGCAACTATCGCTATTCTCTATTTCCAAAACTTTCATCATCCTAGGAACTCTGTACCCCATCCCCAAGCCCCTGGAACCTTCTAATCAACTTATTGTTTCTATGACTCATGATAGGTACCTCATATATGGGGAATCACACAACGTTTGTTTGTGTCTGGCTTCTTTCATTTAGATTAATGTCTCCAGGTTTAATCCATGTAGTCACATGTATCGGAATTTAATTACTTTTTATGACTGAATAATAATCCAGTATATGTATACACCACATTTTATTTATCCAGTCATTCGCTGATGAACACAGATTATGTCTGCCTTTTGGCTACTGTGAATAATGCTGCGATGAACATTGTCACACACATATCTGTTTGAGTCCCTGTTTCCAAATAGGAGTGGAATTTCTGGGTTAAATGATAATTCTGTTTAACTTTTTGAGGAGCCACCAAACTGTTTTTCCATAGTGGCCACACGATTATACATTTGCACAAGCAATGTAAAAGTGTTCTAATTTCTCTACATCCTTGCTAACACTCTTTTTTATTATACCCATCCCAGTAGGTATGAAGAGGTTTTGATTTACATTTCCCTAATGACTAATGATGGTGAGCATATTTTCTTGTGCTTGATGTTCATGTGTATATTTTCTTTGAAGAAATGTCTACTCAAGTCTTTTGTCTATTTTTAATTGTGTTGTTAGTCTTTTTGTTGTTGAGTTGTAGGACTTGGCCTCAAATTTTTAAAGAAATAAAATGTTAAAAATCTAGTTTAAATATCTCTTATATTTGCCCTGACTCCATTATCTCACTCCCTAAACTCATCTAGAAGTAACCACTATTTTAAAGTGAGTATATACCACTCTTGTCCATAAATTTATATTTTATTAAATATGGTTGTGTTCATAACTAACAAAGTATTATCTGGTTTTGGAAGTTACACAAAAAAAATGTATGAATCCTTCTGCATTTTTATTTTATCACAATCTTATATTTTGAGATCTGTGTTGATACATGTAGATCTCCTTCATTTATTTTAACTGGTATATGGTATTCTAACATGATTAACAAATTATTCAGCCATTTTATACTAAAGAACATTTAGGAAATTTTATTAACAATAGTTATTACTATTACATTATTTTATTACCAACAATATTGAATTGAACATTTGTATATGAAAGATATGATAGTACTTGATAAGA
The DNA here is from genome assembly GCF_000151845.1 of Pteropus vampyrus. Classification (NCBI taxonomy): domain Eukaryota; kingdom Metazoa; phylum Chordata; class Mammalia; order Chiroptera; family Pteropodidae; genus Pteropus; species Pteropus vampyrus. Next base: position 168,746 of record NW_011889202.1, on the reverse strand, counting down.
ATGCAGACTCTGAAGCCAGACTGCCTGTGTTTCAATCCTAGGTCTTTTACTCATTAGTTATGCATACCTGGACCATTTATTTAATTTCTTTCTGCCTTAGTTTACTATCTGTAAAACAATATCTATCTCATGCAGTTGTTGTGAAGGTTAACTGAGACAATTCATTAAGCACTGAGAATAGTACTGAGTGCATAATCATCCCTCAGCAACTTTTCTCTATACCTAGAAGTAGAATTGCTAAGACATATGGTATGTTCATCTTCAACTTTACAATAAACTGGAATATTGCCCTCCAATGTAATTATATACCAGTTTATCTTCCAACCAGGAGTGTATGAGAGATCTCACTTCACATCTTCTCAGTTGGAAGTATCAGATCTTCTAATGTTACCAATTCTATGAATATGAAATGATATTGCATTGCTTTAATTGGCTTAGCATCTCTTCATAAATATTTCTGGGGGTTGATTAATTTTTTTAGGGGTTTGACATTCGATATTATTTTATATTAGTTTTAGGTATACAGAACAGTGGTTAGAGATTTATATAACCTATGAAGTGATCTCCCTGATAAGTCTAGTACCCACCTGGCACCACACATACTTATTACAATATTACTGACTACATGCCCTATGCTGTCCTCTACATCTCTGTGACTGTTTTGTAACTACCAATTTTTACTTCTTAATTCCTTCCGCTTTTTCACACAGCTTCCCACCCTCCCTCCCATCTGGCAACCAATCTCTTCATAAAAACTAACAAATACCAACCCCACCACTGTTCTTTTATCTAGTGCCTAATTATATATTTTGCCCCTATTTTCTTTTGGGTTGTTTGACTTCTTATATATTTGTAGTTCTTTATATATCATGGTTATTAATCTTCATCAGTAATATGCTTTGTACATTTCTTTTTCAAGTCTGTGGTTTAACTTATTTTCTCATAGTGTTTTCACTTAATTGTGCAAAGATTCCAAATTTTTGTGTATCTGTCCAGTTTTCCCAATACCACTTGTTGAAGAGACTGTTGTTATTCCAGGGTTTATTTTTACCTCCTTTATCATAAATTAGTTGACCATATAGTGAGGGCTTATTTCTGGTCTCTCTATTCTATTCCACTGATCTGTGTCTGTTTTTGTACCAGTATCATGCTATTTTGACTCATAAAAACAGAGAGACCAAAAGGATGGTAACCAGAAGGGAGGGAGTGGGGGGATGGGTGAAAAGGAGTAGGGAAATATAGTCAATAATATTGTAATGAGTTTGCACAGTGACAGATGATTACTAACATTAGAGGGATGATCATATTGTAAGGTATAAAAATCTCGAATCACTATATCATACACCTGAAACTAATATAACCAATATAAGGTTGTATACCAACTATACTTATTTATTTAAATTTTTAAAAAGAAAAAAATTATGTAATCAAATTACCAATCTTTTCCTTGGCAGTTTGTGTTTATTGTGTTTAAGAAGTCCTTTCATATTACCAATCTTTTCCTTGGCAGTTTGTGTTTATTGTGTTTAAGAAGTCCTTTCATATCTGGAGGTTACAGAGATATTCATTATATTTATCTAATGACTTTAAAGGTTCTTTTTAAAAAAACATTCCTATCTTTAATACATCTGAAATTTATCTTTGAGTATTCTGTGATTAATCTTTGAATATTCCATGAAGAAAGGATAAGATTTTTTTTTCCCATGTGGGAAACCAATTGTCCTAGCATCATTTATTGACAATAGTATTCTTTTCTGAGTTTTGCTGCCACTTCTGTCATGGACCAAATTTCCTGGTGTGTTTCCATCAGTTGCAGGGCTCTCTAACTCTATTACATTGGTCTGTCTATTCTTGTATTGATAATGTATTATTTTAATTACTACCATTTTGTAATAATTTGTGATATGTAATAGGACTCCTTAGTCATCTTCAAAATTATCTTGGATCTTATTGGCTGTTTATTATCCATATGTTAATATATGTTTTAACAAATACAATGCACTTACTATATGACAGGTTCTATTTGATATGCTTTAAAAACCATGCCTCATTTGTTCCTTACAAGAAACAACCTTATGAGGTATTAATATTATCATCTGCATTTTACGGATGAAGAGATTGAAGCACAGAGAGGTTAATTAATTGCCCAAGGTCACACAGCTTATAAATGGCAGAGTCTGAGTTTGAAGCCAGTCAGTTGGACTCTAGAGTTTATGATTTTAAACACTATGCTGTGCTCTCTCTCATATGAAGTTTTCAATACCCATGAAAAAAATCCTATTGTAAATTTAATTAAAATTGCATTGAAGTCATATACTAATTAGGGTAAAATTAATGTCACTTTGATATTGAATCTTTACATGTATAAACTAGAAATAGTTTTCAGTTATTGAGTGCGGCATGGACTGCTGATTTTCCATTCAATACCCATACTGCCGTCTTCTTAAGTAATAAAACTTCAATTTTTCTCAGGATAGCAACACCCTGAGGTTGAAAATTACATATCACAGCCTCCTTGCAGGTAGGGAGGGCCATGTGACATATTGCTGATCAATAAAATATAACTTCAAGTTGCTAGAAAGGACACCCAAGAAAGTACTTTAAAAAGAGGCAGACCTTACTGGCACCATTTTTTTTTTTTTGTCCTTCATCTTTCTCTTTCTTCAAGCTTGTAATGTTTATGCTATGCTGGACACTGAGCAGCTCTCCTTTGATTATGGAGATTACAAAAGTCATATGCTAAGGATGATAGAGTGGAAATCTCAAGGAAGCCTAAGTCCCTGGGGGGCATTACATAGTCACTGTAGCAGCCCTAAATGGCCTCTTCCAGGGTTCGTTTTACATGAGAAGTAAAACATTTTTTTGAATTAGTCCACTCTAAATGTTTCCTGTTATGAACACCTGAACCCAGTCCCTAATTGATACAATAAAGTCTTCTTTTATGACCTGTGATGATTAATTTTATGTGTCAACTTGATTGGGCTAAGAGATGCCTAGGTAGCTGGCAAAACATTACTTCTGAGTGTATTTGTAAGGGTGTTTCTGGAAGAGAGTAGTATTTAAATTATTAGACTGAGTAAAGAAGATGGCCCTCATCAGTGTAGATGGGCCTCATCCAATTCCTTGAGAGTCTGAATAGAACAAAAAAATAAAGAAAAGGCCAATTCACTCTCTGCTTGAGATGGGACATCCATCTTTTCCTGCCCTCAGGCATTGGTGCTCCTGGTTCTCAAGATTTTAGACTCCTACTGAAACTTAGACTACTGCCTGCCCTGCTTCTCAAGCCGTTAGGTTTGGACTGAACTACACCACCAGCTTTCCGAAGCCTCTAGCTTGCAGAATGCATGCAGATAGTGGGACTCAGCCTCCATAATTGCATGAGCCTCATAATAAATCTTGTCCTGTATGTATCCCATTACTTCTGTTTCTTTGGAGAACCCTAATACATCACCTTCAATAGTATCTGTGATTTTCTCCACAAAATCTTCCACAACTTTTGTTAGATTGATTAGTAGGAAGTTATAGTTTTTTTTGTTATTAAAAATAAGAACTTTTCCTTTATTGTGATAGTTTCAAATTGGCTGTTGTTACTTCACTATATAGAAAAGTTATAAATTATTTCATATTAATTGTTTGCCCTAAAACATTGTTACTTTCTTGGTTCTAATAATTGGTAGAGGTCATTGAAATTTCTGTGTATATAACTATCATGTGTGAATAAAGCCAATTTGATTTTTTCTTTTTTATTCTTTCCTTTTTCTTACATTTTAAGAACTTTTTCTTCTCTTATTGCAATGGTTAGGCCCTCCATTATGATGCTGAATAGAATTTTTTTGGTAGATTCCCTTTACTGGGTGAAGGGAATCTATCTGCAGTGTGCTAAGAGTTTGTTTTTTTTTATTATTATGATGATGATGAATGGGCATTATGTTTGATCAGATACATTAGCTACATGTCTTGAGATTATAACTTTTTTTTTCTTTTAATCTTTCAATCTGTTAATGTGGTGAATTAAAATGATAGATTTTGGAGGCTGAACTATATATACTTTGAACAGATAGCAAACTTCCTCATAATATCTTCAGGTCATTAGTGAAAGGTATTATAATCTATTTCGTCAAATGGGACAGTTTCATTTTATGTAGGAGTTTTAGTTTCTCCTCCTCCTGTAGATTCTGAGTCACATGGTTTATCACCATTTGTGTTACAAACCTATCTTCCTACTAAAGCGTATATGAAGCATTGAAAACTTTATGGGCCACTGCAATATCAGCTCTTATTTAATGCTAAACTTTAAAATTATCTCTTAATTTCAAGTACCTGAAGATTTTTAAAGTATTTACCTATATAATGAAATTTTGATTTTGATATATTTAATCTCATATTTTCACGTGTTTCTAATGAGAGTGTGACATGTCGCTAGAAACTGATTTACTAGATATTTAACTGGGTAGAAAATCAATAAAAGTCTTATTTAAAAGACTCCTTAGGTATCAGCAGAAGTAGCAATTTTGCCTAATATTTCGGTATATCATAGGTACTGAAATGGTGGTCAGTGGGATGCAAACAAAGCACACAGGTTTTGTTTAGTTGGTACAGTGCCTCTCTTAAAAACTGAATTGGACAAACTAATTGAAAACAGACTCACAAATATAGAGGACAATCTGGTGACTGCCGGAGGGGAGGGGCATGGTGAGGCTGGGAGAAAGCGGTGAAGGGTTAAAGAAGTACAAATTAGAAATCGGTAGATGGTCACAGGGATAGGGAGCATGGCATAGGGAATGCAGACAGCGGTAAGATAGAGTAATCAGAGGATTGTTTCATAAACTATATAAATGTCTAACCAATGTACTATATGCTTGAAACTAATAACAAAATAAAATTTTAAAAAACTGAATTGGAGCATTTACTTGATCTGCCTAGCCACTGAAGACATTTCAGTTCATGACTCATGTCAATATATTTAAAACATGGGTTTTCAAATCTAAGCCACCTTTGTAAAATTATTTTCTAGAAATTACAGAGTACCTATTATACACTAATAAGTGCATGTAGAATCTTTTAAAAGCAGTATCTCTTTTAATTCTAATCAAAACCCTGTAATCCTATGCGATAAATAAGGATGCTGAGTTTCAAAAACATTTCATCACCTCCCTACCAAACTAGATCTGTTTTCAAAGCATGTATTCTTTTTAATAAACATACCTGCAATGTGAAATTTTTCTTTTCTTATAATTCTTCTTATGTTTATACTAACCAAGAGTTGTTATCAGTAAGCTGCTTTATGTAGAATCGGAAGCCATTATTCCTCCATTACATATGTCATCAAATTTGAGGAAGTACTTTCATGATTGGAATGGATTCAATTCAGAAGCTATACTCCTGGTGCTCTTTGATATCTAGAACTTCATCTCTCCTCCCATAAGGGAAGAGAACGGGTGGAATACAAATCATATTCCTGGATGTTCATGATGTATAAAGTCAACAAATCAAGATTTTAAAAGAGGATTCAAAGGATAATTGAAAGTCCAGTCTCACCAAATCAGTATTGGGTTAATTTGTGTTTGAGGTATGCCAGAATGATTCTCTAATGAAAGCACTGGGGAGTGGTCCTCCATTGGGAGCTTTGCCTTGTCATGCTCAGAGCTAGATTCTTTCTGCAAAGTCAAACATAAAGGCTAGAGGTAAACAATACAGAACAGCAAGATGGATGAAAAGTACCTTTCAGTTAAGGTTTTGTCTTTTCAAAAACTTCAAACAAAATAACTTTCCATGATTTTTAAAAAGACAGGTCACTTAAGATGTATTTTTAATTAAGGAAGAGAACTATATAAAGCAAAGAATGCCAAAATTAATTTAAGTTTCAGAGAGAGAAGAGGAAGAAACTTTTAATCTGAAGAAACAATGAAAAAATAAAAGAGATGTCAATTTAAAATAAATAAACAGTAAAGAAAATACAATAAATTGAATCAAGAATATGGCATAATGAGTTGATGGCAGAGTAAATAGGTTCATAATGATTCAAGTATAAATGTAAATGTTGCCCCTCGTATATGTCATCTATGACTTTGAGCTAGCTTTAAGAACCTCAGCTAATTCAATTGCTCAATGGTTTGCTAACACAGCATCAATTACAAAGGATCCTTGTAAGGATTAAATTGGATAATATGTGCACGGTATTTTTGTTTACTCCATTGTAAGCAATTGATAAATGCTGTTTTTACTCCCTTTCACTCACCTAAGTGTAAACAAATACCTTTACAAATAGGAAAGCATAATATAATTGACAGAACATCTGATTTGAATTTAAAAGAACTGGTAAATGACCTTGAGAAAGTTAGTTCACCTCTTTGGCCTTCAGATTACTCACCTGTAAAAATGAGTATTGATTCATTTGGCCCTTGTTCAAAGTCACAGAGCTAGCAAGTGTTAGATCCATACACAGGTCTAACACTCAATCTGGGTTCTTTTTTGCTCTAAACTTGCCCTCTTATAGTATCCTTTGGGATTTTCTCATAAAAGAAAGCATACTCTCTCAATGGCAGCACTACATCCAACTTGTTCCCACCCACCAACAACAAAAAAAATAAGGTGAAATACTATAGCATAGACCTATAGCAGATGTTTTTCTAAAACCCTTACTATTTATTATCAGTGGATAAGGGTCATGATGTCCCATGAATATTTTCCTGTGAACACACACACACACACACACACACACGGTTTCTTTTCTCCAAAGAATAGGTTATAGATAGGTTATACATCTCACCAATATCTGAAGATCTATATTTACGAGATGATAAGCAATCCTTGGGGTTTTGCAACCCAACTGCTGTGTGATCATAAGGAATTTACTTTACCACTTGGCCTCTGTTCTAGTTATCTATTGCTCCAAAACAAACCACCTCATACTTTGTGATATAAAACAACAACAATCATTTATTATTATTTTTCACTGTGCTCAGTTAGATGGTTCTCACCTGGGATCTCTCACACCATTGCAGTCAGATGACAAACAGGACTGGAGTCTTTGTGAAGGCTTCTTCACTCACATGTCTAGCTAATACAGGGTATTGGCTGGGCCCACAGAGGATTCTGTTAGCTGGAACACATACAGATGGTTTCTCCATGTGGCCTAGGTTTCCTCACGGTCTGGCAGCTGGGTTCTAAGGCTGAGCAGAGTGAGAGAGATACAGAGAGAGAAACAGACAGACAGACAGACAGGCAGGCAGACAGAGACAGAGAGAGAAAGAGAGAGAAGAGTGAGAATGAGGGTGAAGGAGATGGGAGAGAGAATTAATGTGAATGAGCATCAGGTTGAGTTTTATCGTCTTTTAACACAATCTCATAATAGTCTAGATGAAGAATAATTTATACTTAGTCCCATAATATCACTTCTGCCACACTTAATTAGATATAGCAGTCACAAAAGCCCAATATCAGGGAGAAGGGACATAATTTCCATCCTTTGACAGAAGAGTGACAAGGTTCTCTGAAGCACACTAAACTTAACAGTAAATACCACTTTTACTACCCCTCACGTAATCAAATAAACACACCATCATGAGAGGATACATTTCAAAAGTATTCAGTTGACTCTACATGACTCTTGTTGTAAACAAACACATCTCACAAATCTATATACCTGGTGCCTTTGCAATGCCAACTAAATAATGGCTAGTTTTCAATCCCTCTTTATTTAAATTAATTTAAAAGGCTATGCTTCATTTTCCTCACTGAAGATATTACTCAAAAGCAGTGTTTATGCAGACCTCTCAGATAAAACAAAAGAGAACATGTTCATTTGTAACTGTCAAATTAATTGCAAATTATTTTTCATTCAACTGAGAACAAAATAACTTCATAATGACAGTAAAAATTTGTTACATAGCAAAGTCATGGTGAAAAAAGGCTAGGGTGAATTAATTGAACCAGGTGCCATGTTCTGACAAATTTAGCAAGGAAGTAAACAAGCTAGTTGGCTTAATATCCTTTCTTAAGTGGGAAAACATTAAAAAGAAGTCATCCACAAATAAATCAGTAAGTCTTTTAAAAATCTCAGAAATGATTAATGATACTTTAAGAAGAACCAATCTTTTTTCTAACAATCTCTCTTCCTTTTGTATATGGCAAGAACAAGGCTTTTAAATCAGTAAAATGCAAAGTATAAATTATTCTTCATCTAGACTTGAGTTCACGTTTTCATGTTATATGATATAAGACAATGAATATGTTGACTTGATCGGGTAGCCTAAGCTCATGTTTTTGTTTTCTGTAAATATAGACTCATTAGCCATATCAACTGATACTTCAGTATAAACAATCGTAAGATCAAAGTGACTATTTTCGCCAATGATTTAACTGTTGGAAATTGTATCAGTCTGCATATATTAAGGTATACTTCAGCAAAATAAACACCCCAAATCTCAGTGGCTTAAGAAAAGAAGCATTTACTTTAAATGCATATGACATATTCAGCGTGGGCTAGCTGGGCTCTGTGTGCATATTAGTTGCTCAGAGATTAAGGCAAAAGGAGTATCCACCATCCCAAAATTCGCTGGTTGTTGTGTCAGATGGAAAAAGCAGTGTTAGAGGATCTTGCACTTCCAAAGATGGGGCAGGCACATTGGCCACTTCATGTCAGTCACATCCAACCCAAAGGAAGCCAGAAAATGGCTCTGTGTAGCCAAAACAGGTAAAGATCAGACATATTTGAACAACATTAAAGACTAGCATAGAATTTAATGATTAAGATCAAAGAAATGAGATCAAAGAGCCTGGGAAAAGAGAGCAGAGATGAATGAAGCAGAAGAGAATTCCTAGGTAAAGTTGTCAAATGGAAGCTACCTCCCCATCCAAAACTCTCTGCAGTATAGGTAGGGTATGTACTGTTTATAGGAAAATAGGATAGATACATTTGGAGCGTCAAAAATGGAACAACATAAGCACTTAAAGAACAACTAACCAGGTAGTGAATCACTCTTCTATAGGCCCATATAGTTCCCCACATTTGTAAAACAAATGTCAGAATGATGCTATAGTTGAGAAGAGATAAGCTATTATACTTTTATTGTGGAAGTGATTTTTACATTTCATATTTTCATATTAAATCAGTTTGGAACCCAGTATTAGATACTACTTTATTTTCACTTTTGTTTTTGGACATAAGTGCAGAGAGTTGAAGTATGTGCACTATCATATTGGACACTGGAAGGTCCTTCTTCTGTCTTATTTTTCCATTTCATTTGCATTTGTGTTCCCCATTACCTTACCTCCATAAGGAACCATTCCGATCTGTTTAATACACATCTTTTTTGTTTGTATGATTTAGCAAAATGTGCATTATTATTCTGTATGCATTTTTAATATGAAAATGGTATTTTATTATACTTCATTTTGTTTCTTCCCTTTTTCACTCACTGCTATGTTTTCTGAACCATCCATGTGTATATACACAACTAGTTGAATACTTCTAAGTGTTGCATGGTACTACAGGTGTTAGGTACCACAATTTACCTATCCGCTTGTCCAGCAATAAATAGTGAGATTGCCTCCAAATCTCCATTTTCCAAAATAACATTGTACATCCTTGCACGTGTTTCTTTATGGACCTATGTAAAGATTTGTTTGTACACACAAGTGGAAATACTAGGTAAAAAAGGGTGTATATATTTAATATGACTAACTGTACATTTTTTTTCTAGAATGGCTACCCCTTCCCTTTCTCTCTCTCTCTCTCATATCCACATGTATACGAAAGTATCCAGCATATTAAAAACAATATTTTATCCACTTTCAATTTTTTGAGAAATCTCTAGACTGTTTTCCATAGTAGCTGTACCAATTTGCAATCCTACCAACCGTGTATGAGGGTTCCCTTTTCTCCGTATCCTCGCCAACAAGTGTTGTTCTTTGATTTATTGATGATAGCCTTTCTGACAGGTGTGAGGTGATATCTCATTGTGATTTTAATTTGCACTTCTCTGATGATTAGTGACCTTGAGCATCTTTTTATATGTCTATTGGCCATCTGTATTTCCTCTTTGGAAAAGTATCTGTTCAGGTCTTCTGACAATTTTTTAATTGCTTTTGTTTGTTTTTTTTTTGTTGTTGAGTTGTATGAGTTCTTTATATATTTTGGATATTAACCTCTTATCAGATGTATCATAAGGAAATATCTTCTCCCATTCAATCGGTTGTCTTTCTGTTTTGTTAATGGTTTCCTTTGCTGTATAAAACCTTCTTAATTTGATGTAGTCCTGTTTATTTTTTCTTTTGTTTCCCTTGCCCAAGGAGATATATCCAAAAAGAAATTACTGTTAGCAATATCAGAGAGCTTACAGCCTATGTTTTTTTCTAGAAGTTTTATAGTTTCAAGTCTTACATTTAAGTCTTTAATCCATTTTGAGTCTATTCTTACATATGGTGTAAGAAGGTGGTACAGTTTCTTTTTTTTTTTTGCACGTATTTGCATCTATCCAATTTTCCTAGCACCACTTATTGAAGAGACTGTCTTTACCCCATTCTTGCCTCCTTTGTCATATATTAAGTGAGCGTTTTATAAACTATATAAATGTCTAATCAACATACTGTATACTTGAAACTAATAATAAAAACAAACAAACAAAAAACCAATATTTTAAAAGCAGTATAGCCTTGATGTAGGGGTGGAGTCATACTGCTGCCTCCATTCAAATTTTATTCTTCCAATTACTGCTTGTATGACTTTGGGAAAGTACTTTGTGTTTTAGTTTCCTCATCTGTAAACTACAACTATATCCAGCAAACAGGGTGATCGAGTGAGTTTAAAGGCATGCTTAACACTCAATATCAGCCACGGTTATTATTCCTACATATTAATAAAGCTCTGATTATGATACTGATTATGTTACTATCTGCCTCAACTCCAAAAAGTTTATGAGATGTTCCTGTCCCTCCCAGCCACATAAAAATTAGGTAATGCAGAGAACACAGGATCTACTTCAAACACTCTGGACTGTCTCGGCTTGCCGGCAGCAGAAAGGACTTTATAGATTTGCATACCCTCAAGCTGAGAAAACATGTTCTTTAACGGGCCTGAGTGGAAGATGTTTCCTCAGCCACCTAAATGTCCTGTCATCGAAGGACTTTCCTGATCCTTCATTACAAACACCTCAGACTGAGAAAACTGAAATAAAAGAATGCTTTCTTGGGATCTAATGACATCTCTGAAACTTTAAGACTCTGTTAAAGGCATTCCAGTGCTGGGCTTGGGTTATACTTCCTGCAGGAAGAATACATGAAGTAGAATCCTAGGTCATATTCCGGAACTTGAGACAATGAAGATGGTCAAGAAATGCCAGGCAATTGAACACTGATGAGTGAAAGATTAAGTTTACCCCTAAGAGCTACAATGTTAGAAGTGACTGGGTCACTGAGAATTAAGATTCTAATTTACATATGGATCCCATGTCTATTCTCTTGTATTTAGAGAGTTTACTGTGAAGACTACAGAACACTGTGGCTAGAACACTTAATCTAGAGCAAAGGTTCTAAACTGGGGGTGATGTGGCTCACCAGGGAACATTTGGAACTGTATAGAGACGTTTTCAGTTGTCACAATTGGGAGATGCTACTGGAACGAGTGGGTAAAAGCCAGGGAGGCTCTTCATTATCCTACAATGCAGAGAAAGAATTTTCTGGCCTAAAATGTCAACAGTGCCAAAGTTGAGAAACTCTATTCTAGAGCCCGAGCTGCTTGGAATTAAATCCCAGTTTAACTCTTTGTGAGCTGTGTGACCTTTGGTGAGTTACTCAGTTTTCTTCATCTATACATCATAACTGTTATGTCTGGCATATAGGTAGTCTTCGGTGAATGCTAGTTTCTGTTTTTTTATTAATTAATATTATCAAAGTAATTCAAGTATATACATAATCTCTCGAAGGCCGTCACTAGCTATGCATTAATGAGATGCATAACATGTTAACTACTTATTATGTGGGAATAATGAAAAGTTGTTACTCTTTTCCTTTGTTATCTTAACTTATACATGAATTTTTTTGGTTTTATTCTGTCAATCTTTCTAAGGACTTTAATATTCTTGTTCTGAAACAGCAGAAACAAGCTCAACATATTAAATGAAAATAAGAACTGATTATAACATAGTGCAGATGCACTGGGAAACTTACAAGTGAAAAGGCCAAAATTTCCCATTAGCTTTCTCAGAAAACGGGATCATTTTCTTGCTTTTGCATTAAACTTTTTATCATGAAAAGGAACTTTGGAAAATAAACCTAAAACCATGATATCTTTTATTTCATTTGATCAGAAATATTCTGCTGTATTTTTGTGGAATAATTTCATTTAGAATCACCAGTTAGCTTCAACTGCCATGTCCCTTACATTTTATCACAATAGCACAGACTAGTAGGACAGAAGAAGCCCACTCAAAAGTACTTGCTCTGGGGAGATTCCTCAAGCCACAAGATCAATCACTCTTCTTTACTACAGTATGTGGTTCTGCTTTTATTTTTTTAAGGCAGTGCTCTATTTCATTTATAATTCACAGAGCCACTTCAGAAGTGCTGAATGACCAGCCTAGCACTTTTCAGGGGTACAACTGTTTTAAATTGCAAAGGAATTTTTTTCAAGGAATATGAAAGGTCAGTGCATTTCATTCCCTTATTATGTCTTTCAGTTCCTGTTTACTGAGGGCCTATAAGGAGCTAAAAATGCTAAACTAAAAGAAATACCAAGCTTCAAAGGAGTTCACTACCTAGGGTGGGAGAAAGACGGTACACAATTGTAAATACTTAATTTAGCACAAATACTTTACAATGAAAACAGTAAGAACTGGGTACTATGAAGGCACAAGACATTTAGATTTAAGGAGTCAGGTCAAGATTCCTAGAGGATATTGGGCATCATCATTCTGAAATGTGTAGCTTTCACTCCCACCATGCTTCCTAAAACTTCTCTTAGTCTAATTACCAGTAAACTCTACATTACTAAGTACCATGGATCCATTAGTAGCACTTGCCACAGATACTCCCTTCCTGCTTCTTGATGTACTTTCTCCATTTGCCTTTAAGAGCACTACACCTTCCAGTTTTTTCTCCCATTTCTCTTGAATGCTCCTTCCCAGGATCATTTGCTGGTTCCACCTCATCTCCCCAACCCAGAATGGTATTGAAGTGTCTCAGAATTCAGTCCTTAGATTTCTTATCTATCTCATTTTCTCTGTTGGTTTGTTCAGTGTCATGGCATTAAATATCATCTGTATGCTGATGATGCTCAAATTCATACATGGCATCTGTATCTTTTTGAACTCCAGGTGCATCTTCCTATTCACCATCTCCACCTGGTCTAACAGACATTTTAAATTTATATCCCACACTAAATTCCTGGTGGCACTATCCCCCAACCCTGATCCTCTTGAAGTATTCTGAATCTCAGTAAATGGCAACTTCATTCTTCAACTGCTCAGACTCAAAACCTTGAAGTCATCCTTGACCCCTCTATTTCTCTTTCCCATATATGATTTGTTAGAAGGAAAATTCTTTCTGTCTCTATGTTCAAAATAAATCAAACCTCAAACTATATGCAGGATCTGACCATTTCTTACAACTTCCAGTGTACCACCCTGGCTGGCACTGCCACCATCAACTCTGGCCTGGATAATTTCAATAGCCTTCTGGCGAGTCTATCTGATGTCATCCTTGTTAACCTACAAACTATTTCTAACACAGTGTGATAGAATTCTAAGATGGCCCCCAAGATTCCATACCTCATATAATCCCTCCCCTCATTTGAGTATAGAAATAGTCACTCTTTGGACTACATTACATTTCCTAAGACTCCATCAGAGCATACTAGAGTGGGGGAAGAAGTCAGAGAGCAGTGCCCCTGCTATGTAGAAGAAACTAAACTGGCAATAGGAGCCATATGACAAGGAATTGTGAGAGGCCTCTAGATGCTGGGTGTTTCCTGGCTCCAACTCAAATAATTCAGAACAATCTGCCCATCTCAAGTTCCCTAACTTAATCACATCTGCAAACTACATGTTGCCATATATGGTAACATATTCATGATATCTGGGGATTAAAATGTAAACATCATCGAGGGGCCATTTTTCAGACTACTATGCTTTATTTATACAAGTGATGTATTATCAAACTGTACACTTGAAATCTACATAATTTTACTAACCAATGTCACCCCAATAAATTTAATTAAAAAAAATCACAAAGCATTTCCTAAATACTTCCTTTAATTTTCCTTCTGAATACTTATCACTATCTAATATATTATTTTACCAATGTATCTTGTCTCTCTCTACCACTAAAATATGAACTATATGAAGGCAAGAACTTGTCTATTTTGTTCGCCACTGTATATCCTGTGCCTAGAATAGTACTTTAATAAGTAAACAGTTGAGTGATTGAATAAATGACAAATTACCACTCCTACAACTTCTCCATTCTCTTCATCCTTCTCCAATCTTTCTAGATCCTTGAAAGTCAATTATACATATCTTGGTTGCTATCATTACTATGAATAAAGATCAAATTCCTTCCTAATATATTCAAGGCCCATTATAATATGGTTTTTACTTCTGCAGCTTCCTTCTCACCACGCTCCCCTGCAAGCAGTGTTCATAGCCTCACCAGTTCTGAAAACATGATCATATTTAACCTTCCTATGCCTTTCCTCATACTCTCCCTTCTATTGAGAATATCCTTCCTCTTGTGTAGTGTCATTTAAACTTGTCTCATTAGGGTAATTGCATTGTAGAAAGTCTTCTACTTTAAAGGTCTAGCTTAAATCTTACAACTTCTGCCACATATGAACTAATAGCTTGCAGTCACAGCTAGGGTTTTTCCCCTCTTTGGCTAATATAGAACAATGTTTATGACACTGTCATAGAATGTTTTCCTTTATTCCTATGAAGATTACATTTAGTGGTGTATGTAAATATATTTCCCATTTGGACATGACTTCTTTAAGGAATGTTATATTGTTCACCTTTTTGCTAACAATTTTCACCACACAAAAAAGGCTCAGGATATGATGAACTAAAATGAAAGATGAAAAATAGCTGGTAACATTTTGTGAAATTGGAAGTAAAAGAAATTTTAGAAATAGCAGTTACCAGCAATATTTATTTAGGAACTCAAATACATATTGCTCAAGACAAACCTAAGACAATTTCTACAATGCAATTACCCTAATGAGACAAGTTTAAATGACACTACACAACACTACTTATTCATCACTTATGCCTTTTCTTTCTTTTAAAAAGGGTAACTTTGCTCTTATGAAAATAACAAACATATTATAAGTAACCTGAACAATAGAAAATTACAAAGGGGAAAGTAAAATATCATCCAGATACAATGCCCAGAAAAAAAATAGCATAATTTTCATAAAAGAGAGTATCATCCCATATAATTGTATTTGAATAAATGTAGAAGGGGAAGTAGAGAGAGACATATGTTTACAAAATTGGGGTCATTTAACACACTCATTTTTAAGTATTAATTCATTTCCCTTTCTGTTGAGAGGGTGACTAACATGAACCACGAGATACTTCTTCAAAATGAACCCTGAAGAAATTACACAAGTTAGAGAGAGGCATCAATCAGAGAAACTAACAACAAAGGAAACAAAATGTGAGATTAAAATGATAAAGTGTAAGGCTTACTTGAGATAGTGTCATTGTGTCTGTGTGTATGAGTATGTATGGTGAGGAGTAACTGCAGCTCAGGGCAGAAGGCAGTAAGGGGCAAGATGGCACTGAGAAGATACGTTGGAAGTGGTCTCTTAAGTTCTCCTCTTGCCTTTTCTCCCTAGTTATCTTTATCTGCCCATTTTCCATTAGGATCGGGAGTAATTGTCCAGGCTGCAGGTGTCAAACGGATATGAAGCCAGTAAAAAAGTCCTGCTGGAATAAGAAGTTAACAATACAGGTGGGGTTACCAACTGCCTACTGGCATTGACTCTTTCCCCAAGCCATGACATCCTGCATCTCCCGTCCTCCACAGCTCTAAGTTCCCAGAACTGGTGAAAACTGCTTCTTTCAAATACTGTTTCTGTAAACAGAAAAGCTTCCTGATGCAGTGACAGCCCAGGGAAGTAGAAACAGCAGTCTGGAAATAGTTTGGGTTCTCCTGAGGTATATCCTCACAGCTTTTTTAAAAATTCACCAGATATATGTTCAGCATATACCAACTGAAATAAAATTATTATAACAGAAAGACCAAAAATTTTATATACATATATCTGTTTATACACAAATACACACATTCAAATATTCTTAAAGAGATGATGAAAGATATTAGTAATCTAAAACAGAAACATATACACACACACACACACACACACACACACACACACACATATATATTTCTATTTGGGATATATATATCCCAAATAGAAAAAAAAAGGAATGGAAAATATAATATTTGAAACCAGAAGCATAACAGATGGAATAAATAAGAGGGTGAATATAGCTAAATAATTCAATGATGTGGGAAATCATACTGAGGAATTTTCCCCCCAAATAGCAAGAAAATATAAAGTCATATATAAGAAGAGCAAAGAGACATGGAGGATATAGGTAGAAATTTCAATAGGTGCATCAAAATAAGAGAAGAAAAAAAGAGATGGGAATTGTATTGAGTAGGGAAAGTAATGCCATCTGCTTTATACAGCAAACCACCCCAAACCTCAGGGGCCTAATACAATAAAGGTTACAAAACTATATGCCAAAGGGCTGGAGGTAGCTTTGCTCCTTGAAGTCATTTAGGGACCCAGGCTCCTATAATACAAAGGTTCCTTCTTCCTCTAGACCTTCAGATCCTTTGTTTCCAGCCAGACAATGAATGAAGAGAGAGTGTGAGGAGAGTCATGTAAGATATTTTTGAGGTCAGGCCTGGAGGTGACACATATCACTTCTGCCCACTGGCCATAACTGACCTAATCATATGAAGTCTAGAAATTGTGGTTTAGCAGTGTGCACAGGAAAAAGAAAAGAAACATGTATAGTGTGAATATTAGCAGTCTTTGCCACAGAACTGTATTAAGAAATTATGAAAATAAACTTAGAAATAAAGTTTAAAGACCAGGTATGGACATAGGGACTAAAGTCAATACTATTGTAAGAACTGTGTATGGTGTTATAGATGGGTACTAGATTTAGGGTGATCACTTCATAAATTATGTAAATGTTTAATCACTATGCTCTATACTTGAAACTAATATAATAGTGTATGCCAACTGTAATTTAAAATTTTTTAATTAAAAAGACCATGTACGTAAAAGGTAAACAGAGCACAAAACAGGAGATATATGCTGAAATTCTAACTGTACACATTAAAATAAAATTTAGAATCATCAAGAGCAAAAAGAAAATTCTAAAAACTTCCAAGAAGGAGATCGAAAATAAAAAGAATAAAAAAATAAACTGACATCAGATTTCTCACCACCAACACTGAATTCAAGAGAATGGAATATTTTTTAAATATTGAAAGAAAAGAATGTTAGATATAGAAATTTATATCCAGACTACTTATCATTTCATTGTGAGCATATAATACAATTTTTCTCAGGCACACAGACCTCAGAATTTTTGCCACACAATAACCCACTTCGAAATCATTCATGGAGGAGATACTCAATTTCAGCCATTTGTTCAACAAATATTTATCAAGAACCAAGTATTTGTGAGGGTCTAGTGATACTGCAGAGCAAAAAGTAGATAAAAACCCCTGTCTTCAGGAAGCTTACAATCTAAAATGTATGGTTATATCAATCTATCTACCATAAAACAAATTATGTATGTGTGTGTGTGTGTGTGTGTGTGTGTGTGTGTGTGTATACATATATGCATTATATATGTATTATATATATACATATATATACATATATGCATTATATATGTATTATATATACATATATACATATATGCATTATATATGTATTATATATACATATATATGTATATGTATATATATATATTCATATATATACATATACATATATATGTATATGTATATATATATGAAAAATATAATTTGCATTTGTCACAAAAGGCAGCATCTGGAACAATTTTAGCAGCATTAATAGCAGTGCAGGCTCCTGAGTTCCTGCTATACAGCAGTGACATAGTAGTGCCAACTTCTATCAAGTTAGTAGGGAGTATAAGTTGTAGGCTCCAGTCCAAGGGCAGTGGCATCTTTCTAAAATGTGGAAAACCCTCTTATTTCCTTTGCTCTTCCAATCCTTCCAACACTTTCATAGCTATTTTCTTGCTTACAATCTCTGGTTGATATGTCTAGAGTGTTTACTGGACTGTATACACTGACTAATGCATATCATTTACATCTACACATGATAGGTCAAATTCAGCCCCCAAAATATCTAAAGGAGGGACTAGGAAATACAGCTTTTTCCCTGTGTTCCCATGAAGTGGAAGTGATGGGGTGAACACATAGTATTGATTCTGTCACAGTCTGCCCTTCTGGTCATAAAATTTCAGGGTTTTTTTCCTACATATAGAAAACACGAATTCCCTTCCCAAGAGAGACCATCTGCAGTCCAATCTGTTATTGCATCTTGCCCCAAGGTCTAGGATGTGGCTCCTTTTGGTCCAGAGACCTATATACTAAAAAGACAAATCATCTGCTATTCCTATCTCATACACCCAATCTATAATGGTGGAGCAGGAGCAGAATAACTATAATAAACAGCCCCATTCAAAAAGGGGGATGACACAGAAGTTAATGGCTGTTAACAGTACTTCTGAAAGACTGCTGAAACATATGGTAAAGTTCTGCCTCCTAACTTAGGGCCCAAAGCATTTGCTTGCTTAGACCCTGATTCTGTTCTCTGGAAAAATTTCCTTGTCCACTGTTCCCAGTGGTATCTGAGTTTACCTTCTGGGAGGTTCTTTTTTTTTTTTTTTTTTTTGCCTGGGCACACCTGAAGTAGGTGTTGGAGAAATATGCTGAAACTAAGAACTGTGTAACCTTCTCAGCAAATCTGTCAATTCTACAAAGTTGAAAGTTGAAAGGTTCTTTTAAGTCTGGCACTATCAAAAGCTTTTAATCTTGCAATGCCTCAGAAGTCATGCGGCTTTCTCTTGCTTCAACAGGTCTGGACAGAACGGACCCAGGGACGCCCCTTCTTCCAGCCTCCGACCACCCTCTAACCTCTTTTCCAGTCGCAACCTTCGGCACCTTCTCAGCCATCTTTGGCCTCCAAGATCAGCCAATGCCGTGTTTTGAGCTTAATTCCTTATTGCCAAACAACCATGAGCTCTCAAAGGCGTGAGAATTCTTCCACCGAGGTGGAGGCCGCTGTCAATCGCCTGGTTAACCTGCCTCTGTGGGCCTCCTACACCTACCTCTCTCTGCGCTTCTATTTCGACCGCCACGATGTAACTCTGGAAGATGTGAGTCACTTCTTCCGCGAGTTGGCCGAGGAGAAACGCAAGGGCGCGGAGAGTCTCCTGAAGATGCAAAACCAGCATGGCGGCCACGCCCTCTTCCAGAACCTGCAGAAGCCTTCCCAGGACGAGTGCAGTAAAACTCATGATGCCACGGAAGTCACCATGGCCCTGGAGAAGAACCTTTTGGATCTTCATGCCCTAGGTTCTGCCCGCGCAGACCCCCACCTCTGTGACTTCCTGGAGAGCCACTTCCTAGACGAAGAGGAAACTCGTCAAGAGGATGGGCGACCACCTGACTAACCTCCGCAGGCTGCCGGCTCCCAGGCTCGGCTGGGCGAATATCTTCAAAAGGCTCACTCTCAAGGAGAGGCTTTTGAGGAGTCCCACTGCTTCCCCCTGGTGTTGGCCTTGTGCCTGAGCCTCTCCTTACAACCAATAGGCAGCCTTCTAACCACCCTGGAGCCTCTCCCATGCCTTGGACAAAATAGAAACAATAAAGCTTTTTGCAACAAGGAAAAAACAAAAAACTTTTTCTCAAGAATTGTGCTTTCCCAGGCAATAAAAGTGTCTCAGAAACTTAGTAGGGTTCTGACCTATTTGCCTCTAGCCAGTTTTGTGTGACAGTAACCACACCCGATTTTTCATTTCTAGACAATTTCATAAATGTGCTTTATTTCTCTGCTTTTTCATCCTCATGCTTACCCTCCTCAACTTAGCAAATAAAAATGCAGGTCACTCAGTTAAACCTGAATTTCAAATAAACAATGATTTCTTTTTGTATAAGTATGTATCATGTAACATTTACGACATACTTTTACTAAAAATGTTTGATATTTATCCGAAATTCAAATTTAACTGAGCATCCTGGATTTTACCTGGCAATACTGCATATGGAACACATGACCTCAAAGATGGACACATCAGTGAAGAGAGTGAGCAGGAAATATGTCACAGAAAGTCTTATCGTCAGGCTTGAAAATGTCATATATCACTTATGCCAACAAATCATTGTCCTGAAGTCATTCACACGTACCCAAGCCAATTTCACACAGAGCTGATGAAATGCATTCTTGCCCCGTGTTCCAAAAGTAGAAATAGTGTCATGAACACATAAGATCATTTCTTATACAAACATTATTGAGTCTCAGCTATTATACAGATAAACCTACACTCAACGAATAGTAGATATGCATTATTTCCAAGTACACATAAATTATTAACAAAATATACCATACATTAAGGCATAAAGGCAGCCTTCACACATTTGAAAGACTTAATATCTCATAAACCATATTCTCTAACCATAGTACAATAAAATTAGGTATTTAATAACAAAGCATATCCTAAAAAGAATCCCACGATGAAAAGAGGAAAGATTCAAAACAAAATATTTGAGCAAAAAGGCAAACCATAAGCTGGAAGAAGATATTTGCAAAATATATAAACAATAAAGAGCTTGTATAAACACTCCTACAAACCAACAATTAAAAAACACAACTCAGTAGAAAAATGGGCAAAAGAGTCATTTTAAAAAATGGCCGATAAGCATTTTAAAATGTGTTCAACCTTACTGGTGATCAGGAAAATACAAATTAAATCCACAATAAGACACCAATTCATACACATTTGAATGCTTATTATTTGAGAGACTTAACACACCAAGTATTTGCAAGGAAAATTGAAACTTCTAATTCCTGGTGAACATGTAAATTGTTACAACTTTAGAAAATGACTTAGGTAGTATCTATTAAAACTGAACATACAGAAACCCTATGAAGTAGCAATTCTACTACTAGGTATAGATCCAACAGACTTGCATAATTGTGTTTGCCAAGATCATTCACAGCAGCAGTATTAATAACAACCCAAAGCTGAAAAAAATCCAAGTGTTCATTCCCTGTAGGATGGCTGAATAAATTGTAGAATATTCACATAATGGAATATTACAGGACAGTGATAATGAATGAACTATTGCTACATGCAATGGCACTGGATAATTCACACAAATAACGCTGAGCAAAAGAAACCAGACACAGAAGAGTAAATAGTATGTAATTACACTTATATATAAAGTTGTTTGTTTTTTTTTAAGGGCAAAAATAACCTACAGTTATGCAAGTTAGAATAGAAGTTCCTTTGGAAGATAGAACTAAGAATGGGCATACAGGGAGCTTCAGCGTGCTGATAATGTATTTCTTAATCTGAGTTCTCTTTATATTGATGCATACAATGTGAAAACTCAGTAAGATCTTCCAATTTGTATACTTTTCTGTTTTTTTGTTGTGCTACAATAAAATTTTATTTTAAATAACTATATATAATTCTGGCAAATTATATCAGTGAATGCTAAAATCATTAGGTTAAAGATTTTGTAAGACAAGGGTATATTTATATGATCTCAAAGTATCACTCCACAGATTACACATTAATTACAAAGGGAAAACGCTGCTTTTACAAATGAAATATGACAAATCCTATCTAACTCAAGTGATCAATTATGAAGTGACGAACTGTGTTAGGTGCCTCCTGATGTGATGTGATATAATACAATGAGAAGTACACAACATCTTATATGTAGTACTCTTGCTAATAATGCTTAACCTATATCTCATCATGGGAAAGCAACCAGACAAATCCATACTGTGGACAGACTTCAAAATAGCTGGACTGGACTCAAAAAATGTCAGCATCATGAAAAACAAAAAAGGTGGAAACTGTCCTATAATAAAAAAGAGATGTGACAATACTATGCAATGCATGATTTTCAGATTCTGGACCAACAAACAAAACAGCTATAAAGGAAGTTTTGGGAACAACTAGGGAAATTTGAAAGAAACTGTACAGCTGATAATAGTATTCTATCAATGTTAAATACCTTGAATGTGAAAATCATCTGTGTGGTTGTGCAAAATAATGCTCTTATTCTTGGGAGATATATAGATCATTTAAATTTTCTTATTTTCTCTTACTGTTTAGTTTTTATAATAAACATGTATTACTGTAAAATAGAATTTAAAAAAAAAACATTTTAAAAGTGAACTAAGCAATTGACCCTGGTAATTAGAAAAAAATTAACAGAGCAAAACCAGATAAGGACAAATAAATAAAATAATACAGATAGAAGCTGAAATTAATGACGAAGATAGGTAAAAAGTGGTATAGAAAATTAAGGAAAGAGAAAGGCAGTTCCCTGAAAAGATTAAGTAGATTTCTAGAAAGGCTGATTCCTACAAAAAAGATAAAATATAGCTATATAATAATGTAAAAGAGAAAACTACAAATGTCAGCATTTAAAATATAAAATATATTAAAACTTAGAGTTAAATATATAAAAAATATAAAAATATAAAATAGCAATATCAATATAAGAAAATATTAAATAGATTATTATCCATTAAATTACTAGAAATGGTAGTGAAAAACCTTCCCTCAAAATTAATGCCTAGGCTAAGAGTCAGATAATTTTATGGGTGAATTATAGCAAAGTATAAAAGAATAGTTCCAATCATATACACAGATTTTTCACAGAGAACAGAAATAAAGTAAAAACTGCCAAATTTTATTAGGCATCTCCAACCTTGATTCTAAAATCAGATGATAATAAAATAAAAGGAAAATTTAAGCCCCATTCAGATATGAATGCAGATGCAAAGATCTTAAATAAAATATGAGCTAAATAATTTCAACAGCATAAGATGAATACAATACATGATTATTAAGTAGAATTTTCCCTTGGGAATAAAATTTCAATATTAAAAATAACTTCAATTAAAAGCATTGATAGACTAAAGGAAAATAAAATGTATTCATCTCTATGCAAAGAGCTTCAAAACCTTTATAGTAAAAAACCAAAATTTTTAACAATGTCGGAAATCATAGAAACTTCCTAACTTGGTAAAGATTACATGCCAAATGCCTAGAGCAAACGTTAAATTTATTGGAGAAATATTACATGAAACCAATTAAGTTCAGAAACAAGACACATGTTTAACATACCATTTGAAGTAATGGTTGATTCTTTAAGGAAAGAAAATTAATGAGAAGTATAATAATTGAAGGGAAGAAATAAAGCTGTCAAAAATTTAATCTGATATAATCATCTACTCAGAAATAAAATTAACAGGCATGAAATACACTAGATTATAATTATTGTCTCTTCATTTTAAAGTAAATTCTGAGTGTAGAGATCTTGTTTTTTAAACTATGATCTAGTTAAATCAGTTTTAAAAAACCTCAAGATTTCTGCATCATAGTTAAAAAAAACAAGATCTCAATAAACAAACAAACCAAGATTTCTAGACTCATGGAATTTACTTAATAATGGAGAAAGACAACAACTATGATATGCTCTGTGGTGGTAAATGGTATAAAAAAAATGCAGAGTAAGGGTGTATAAAAATGGTGAGTGGATTCTATTTATAATAGAGTGGTCAGGGAAAGTGAATTTGGAAAAAGACTTGAAGGAGGTTGTAGATTTGGGGCAAGGAGGAGGCATTTCAGGCAGAGTGACCAGCCAATACAAAGGTCCTCTACTGGAAGCTTATCAGATGTGTTCCATAATCAGCAACATGGTGAATAAGTCTAGACTGGAATAATTGAAGATTTAAGAGTGGTAGGAGATAATGTTAGAGATTTGGGATGTACTTTTAAGTTAGAGTATATAGATTTAATGATATGTTAGATGTAGAATATGAGAGAACTTATCAAGGATATTTCTCAATTTTGTGGTCCCAGTAAGTGGATGAATTGTGGAGATTCCACTTACCAAGATGGGGAATGGTGATGAAACTCCAGGTTTAGAGGCCAAAGAACTCTGTTTTCAACAAGTTAAATTTGAAATATTTCTTACAGCTCCAAGAAAACAAGTCAGCTAGTCAGGAAGATATAGCAATCTGGAATGAGGGGAAAATATTGGAGCTATAAACAAACTGCAGAGATCATTGGCAAACTTGATGAGGGCTATTTGTAGAAAAGTGGAGTCAAAACCCTGCCAAGACTGTTCAAGAAGAAATAGGAGAAGGGGGGTAACAAATTTTAGAAATAGTGGGGGAGTCAAAGGGGGATTATTTTTGTTTTGTTCATGCTTGATGAGTGTTACTAAAACATATTTGTATTATGCTGGATGTTGCCCAATACGGAATGGTTATTGATGATGACTGATCAATGACCAAAAACTGCTTTGCTTATTGTATAACTATATCAAGGCTTTTTGTTCTCTAGTAGCAATTTGATTGTCAGCCATGGTTATTCTGCTCCTTGGAGATAGATAGATAGATAGATAGATAGATAGATAGATAGATAGATAGATAGATAGATAGATAGATGATACATACTTACATACACCTTACATACATATGTACACATTACACACATGAATGTATCAATATATCAATCTGTCCATTTACCTCTCCAGCTTCCCTGTTCAACTCATTCTGATGATTTATCATTTTTGAGTATTCACTTTGCTGAATTCTTGTTGCTACTTATTTTTATAGTGAGAGGTGCTTGCCAGAAATGTTCTTTTGTTGGAAACTAATGTTCTGCATACTCAGGTGATTTCTATTTGCATAGTTTTCATGAATATATGTTCATCTTGCTTACACATAGGCAGCTCTGTCCAGGCTATTATTTTTTAATATATTTTCTTCATCCCTTCTTATTCAAATATTTCAATGTGTATTTATCTGCCCAGTTCCTGAAATTATTTGAGTTTGCTAATCTGGCATAATGTAGCTAGTTCAAATGCAAAGAGTTGATTTGAGATAATTTGTTGAATAATCCATCAAAACAATATAAAATGCTACCTTCATCTAGATTAAATCTTCATAGATACTTGGCTCTTTCTGTATTTGTTACTCTTTTCAGGTGATTTCTCTGCCTTTCCTACCCTAGCATCAAATCTTCAGGATGGTTTTATTACCAAGTTATTTTTAAATATCTGATAATATAAGTCATCATTTATTACTGTTTAATTTTAGGTTTTATTGGCTAATTTCACTTGAATATTTTTCTAGGGGACTCTCAAATCACTTTGTCAAGTTTTAAATATACTGTTGGAATTTTAATTGGAATTACATAAAAGCTATATTTAACTTAGAGGGGTCAAACACATTATTAATTCCTATTCCTGGAGTTGTTTTCACTTTTTTTTTTGTAGATTGGAGTTACTAGAGATTTTGTATTCAGTCTTTCCAAAAAACAAAAAACAAAAACAGTTTTTGTGTTCATTTAATCAGTCTACTGAATAATTCTGTTGTATTATTTTTTTGGCATTTAATACCTCTTCCTTGCCTTCTCTAATTTTATCCTATTGCTACTTGAGTTAAAGGATTAGCTAATTTATTTCTATTCTTTGTGTTTGATATTAAACCATCTAAGGATGTAAGATTCCCTCTGCATGCATTTTTTTTCAAACCATCACTGTCTAGGGGACCTAAAAACTAATACAGAGGGTATGAGCACCTGTTTTGCTAAAAAAAAAAAAGGTATATTTCCAAGGAAATGGTAACATGAAAGACTTAAAACAGGGAGCCAAGAAATCTAAGTCATGTTCAGTTCAAAATGATATCTGGTAAACAAATCAAGAGGCAGTCTCTCCCTAGTCATCTAGTAAATAACAAAGAAGAAACATAAAAAGTAAAAATTAACAGCCTTAAAAACTAAGACTGACACACCATTACCAGTATCTGTAAGGAATTTCCAACTGAGTTGGATTGGAGAGAGAGGGAAAAAATACATTGGCCTTTTCATGCTTTACCTTGCAAACGGGGGAGAATATCACATCTCAAAGAAAGAAAAAAAAAGGAATTTCACATCTTCACCATGCGTTGTACTCTGATACTCAAACCAAGGATCCATAGCTACCAGGTAAGCTAAACTGGTGACATTAATTTTTAAAAAAGATAATTTTGAAATAAAATGAGGTCATTGTCCTAAAGACCCAGGAATTACTTAAATTTGACAATGATCTATAAAAAGAACCAGAAGAATTATTTTTTAGATCAAATTAAATCTCATTTTGACTCCACATCTTGTCAGACTGCTAGGAAATTTAATTTCCTCCTTTCTTGGAAACATCTGTCTTCTTAGAGCTGAACCAGAATACAGGATTCTCCTGTAATGCTTCCAAAATGGGCAAAAGGTCTCGATCTGCATTCTATAGTGGTCACTACTGTTGCCATCATTTTTACGCCCACAGGTACCCCTTTGTGTCCAGACATTCTTTCTATGCTCAGATAAAAATACAGTGTCTGGGATCTAGTCTCCTTAGTTGCTCCAAAAAACCATTCCCTCAGGGACTTGACATTTCCTTAAGAATATGCAATTCAGTTGTATGTGACTCCCAGCTCTCTATGGGAGAGTGACCTGCTCTCCCTTCCCAAATTTGGGGAAATATTTTTCTTTCTCAAATACACTCTCCCACTCCCCTCCTGCCTCTCTTCATTGTCCTTTCAAATGGGTTTATGTTGTTTTGAAAGATATTAACTTTCAAGTGTTTCTGCTTTTAGTCCTATAGAAATGTTTGAAATTAAGAATTACTAAGGGAGATATCCTTGATTTCTGCATGGAACAGAAGAAAAAGGAAAATACAAAAAGAATGAATAGTGATTAATATGAACAACACATGCCATGAATTTAAACAATGGAATAACACAGAGCAACAAGAATGAATGAACTACAACTAAATACCTCAGAGTGGAGACATCTCAAAGTCATAATGTTGAATAAAAGAAGTCAGTCCCAAAAGAGTCCACACCATATGATTACATTTATGTAAAGTACAAAGATAGGCAAACAAATATATGCTGTTACAAGTCAGGAAAGTCTGCACGAGCAACTGAAAAGGAGTGGAAGAGGGGCTCATAGGATATTGATACTGTTCTGAGTCTATCTGGTGCTTGTTATATAAATGTGTTCCACTCGTGGAATTTTTTTGAGCTGTACGATTATGCACTGTACGTTTTTCTGTATTTATATCATGCTTTAAGAAAAAAGTTAAAAAACAAAATTAATGCAGGTTCATTCAAAATTTAGAGAATGAATAAAATATATGAGAACTTTGAATTTTAAAAAGCCATAATCCTTCCACTAGAGATAACTAGTGAGATGTTTTGATTTGATTCTTCCCAGTATCCTTTTGGTATGCATACACACATACATACACAAACTCACATGTACATATGTATGTGTGTGTGCATGTATTATGTAGACATAATTTCATTTGATGAATATGTATTGAGTCCCAACCAAGTTATATTCCAGACCAGGGTTTGGCAGACTATGGCCATATGCCAACCAACCTACTGACTTTTTTTGTAAATAAAGTTTAATTGAAACACGGCCTTCTCATTTCCACAGTCATTGACTTACATATTGCCTATGACTGCTTTCATGCTACAATGGAAGCGTTAAGTAGTTGCGACAGAGACTGTAGGGCTTACGAAGCTTAAATATTTAATATCAGTCTCTTCACACACAAAAAAATAAATAATTGTCAACTCTTGATTTTGACTCTGAGGACAGAATAGTGAACAAAGAGAAGTCTTGGCTTCCTATGACTTAAATTCTGATGACAAAACACAATAAACAAGAAGGTTTATAATGTAAAGTCTGGTTATGATAATGTACTATGAAGATAAATAAGAGTACAGAAGGCCACAATTTTAGACATGGTGGTCAGAGTAAGCGTGAAGTAGATCCCTGAAGGAAGTGAAGGAGTGAGTCATGCAAATATTTGGGACAAAAGCAATGGAGGCAAAGGGGAAAGCACATGCATTGTCCCTAAGATGGATATGTGTTTAGGCTACAGCAAGGAGGCACATGTGGCTGGAGTGCAGCAAGAAGCAGAATATCAGGAGATGAGGATGGAGAAGTAGGCAGGGGGCAGGACATACTGGACCCTGCAGACCACAGTACTGAGTTTGGGTTTAATTCTAAGTGTGGTAAGAAGCCGGTGAAAAATTGGATTGGGGGAGCCATGTGTTCGGACTTACACATATCTTTATGTATGTCAATATTTATCCACTAATGTTACACAGCAGTAAAAAGCATGAAATCTTGGAGTACAGCACAACTGATTTAAATGCTGGCTTTGCCATTCGCTATATGAATGACCATGGGCATGTTACATAAGCTCTTTAGGCCCCATTTTCCTCAAATGCATAATGGAATTCACAATATCTACTGCATGTGGTTGTTATAAAATGTTTAGTCCAATGTCTGGCATATAATTGTTCTATAAATGATAGCAACAGATATAGCTTGTCTGTATCTATGAAAACATACACACACTCTCAAAATTACACACATATATAAGGCAGTCTGCAAGTGGTTAAAAGAGAATACATTACAGTCAGACTGTTAGTCTGACTTTGGCTATACCTTTCATTAGTTGTTTGATCTTGTGCAAGTTACTTAACCTCTCAGGCTGCAATTTCTTCATCTGCAAAATACAGAAAATTATGGTGCTTGCCTCAAAGGGTTTGCTCTGAAGATTAAAGGAATAAACACATGCGAAGTTTTTAGGGCTTTACCTGGCATATGGAAAGTACTATGCACTGGGCAGCCCCTAACAAATATAGTGCCTTGGTGCAAAGTTGGAAAGGGTACTCCTTCTTTAAGATACTTTTCTTTCATCCGTTAGAAAAGCATCTAATACACTAACTTTGCTAGAATGAGACACTTTGCTGTTGTTTTTTAAATTATTTGAAATGAAGTGAAACATGGTATTTTAATTTGTATTTCTTTAACTATTTATGAAATTATTTTTGTTTATACCCTGGCTGCCTATCAATAATTTGTTGTCACATCTGTTAATTATCTTTTCATGCTTTTTTGTCCAATTTTCTACTGTGAGTTCTCTTATGTTCCCTACTAATTTGTAGTGACTCTCTATATATTAGAGAATTAACTCTTTGTCATGTTCCTGACAAATATTTCCCCAAGATTCCTTGTTACTTAATGTGTGAATCTCTGCATAATAATTAAAGCATCAATCATTCCAAGAGGTAAAAACAAGTACTTTGGCAGAGCTAGAGCAAAGAGCTTTGCAAAGTAAGGGTCGGGGGAGTGGTAGGAATAGACAGCGACAATTATGCAAAACGCTAACATATTGAGACTACTAAGCTTAGGTAATGGGTTTGGATTTTCTTCTACAGCGAATGAGAGACCAAGGAAGAATGTTAAAGCAGGAAGTGACATGCTCAGATTGAGATTATCCTGGCAGCAGTGTGGAAAATGGATTAGTAAGGAGGCTGTAATATTCACAACATAAGATGATCCCTCTCTCAATCCAACAGCTGTTTGCAGTGACAAAAACAACCAATTAACACCAGAGTATCCCCCAGGCTGTAGCTAATGAACAGTGTAGGGCCAGAGGAGAACTCTGCTTCCTATCAGCCACCATATCCCGCAGTCCCAGTAGTACATACAGCATCAATTGCAATAGCATCCCTGCATCTGTACCAAGAGCAGCAACGACAGCAACAAGCAGTCAGGCAAAACATGGGATCTTTATACATCAGCTGTTTATGCAGGAAATACCAAAGCAAATAAAAAGTTCTTGTTAGGCTCTTGAAATACGATAGTAGATATATTCAAATGACTTTGGTTAACTCTTCTAACACAGCCTCTGGTATGGCTTTCACTTCATCCTATGAATTCTTATATCTACTGATATCAACACTTATTTTATAAATGGTCTATATTGGAGTTTTGATTTTCTTAGCTCATAATTTCCTTACAAATGCATTTAAAAGTTTTGTCATCTGTTTTCATAGTGAGTTGTTGACAAAAAAATGTCATCTATATTATTTCTGTTTGTAACTTACTGATTTTCTTGTGGCTTAACAAATAATCAACTTTATCAAGATCATGTGGTTGTCTAAGAACAAAGAATGTTTTCTACTTATCAGATGATTCTGTCATATCTGGTATCAGTATAGTAAATCTAATAATTTTTTAATTTTATTTTGCTATTTGTTTCAAGTATATAGTTTATAGAATGATTCCCCTAATTGCTCTTTCTCTCCTCTGGCTCTCCACCTAGACATTACATTACTGCTGTCTGCATTCCCTATGTCGTGATCTCCATCCCTGTGACCCTCTGTCAACTACTATTTTTTTTTACTTTCTTTTTTTTTTGGTATTTATTATTTTTTTAATTTTGCAATTACAGTTGACATTCAATATTATTTTATATTAGTTTTAGGTGGACAGCATAGTGGTCAAACATTTATATAATTTACAAAGTGATCCACCTGATAAATCTAGTACCCACCTGGTATCATACATAGTTATTACAACATTATTGACTATATTTCCTATGCTGTACTTTACATCCCCATGACTATTTTGTAACTATCAATTTGTACTTCCTAATATATTCACCTTTTTCACCCAGCCTCACTGCATGTACTTGCAGTCTTTAGCATAGCTTAACAGGCTCACCCAAGATTATTTTGTTATCTAGAAGAAAGAATTGAAGTTTGACTTTGCTATTTGCTATTGATTACAGTCCAGGCACTCCGAAGTTACGTTGTCAACTACTATTTTGTACTTCTTTAACCCTTAATCCTTTTCTCCCAAACCTCCAACCCCTTTTCCCTCTGGCAGTTGCTAGATTGTCCTCTATATTTGTGAATCTGTTTTCGATTAATTTGTTCTTTTTGTTCCTTAGATTCCGCATATAAGTGAAATCATATGATATTTATCTTTCTCTGTCTTATTTCACTCAAATGTTCAGCTTTTTACTTTTAATCTTCATGAGTCACTTTATTTGGAGTATGCTTTTGTACAAAGCATGTAGCTGGATTTTATACTCTGATAAATTGTTACATTAATTAGTGAATGCATCTAGTATATATGCATTATCAAGTGTTTCCTGTTTTTCAGTGCTTTCTTGTTCATCCTTTTGTCTTCAATCTTTTGTTTTTAGATGTTTTCTCTTATGGTCTTCTCTACCCACCAATTAATTTAGAAGGCAGACCATAACCTTTTACTTCAACTAGTTTTTATTTTAGCTTTTGAAATTCATACTTAAGCCTCCTTTTCTCTAATTAGTAACACTTATGATAAACCATTTCTAATGATTTCCCCAGGTAAATTGAGGAAATTAGCATATTCATTTTTCACCAACCCCCACACTCAAGATCTCACACTATCCATTTTTTGTTACTATGATCTGGAAATTTTGTCCCAGTTACATGTTATTATATTATTTTCCATTATCTATGTTTTTTAAGAATTCTATTTGCATTGTTTTATAGCCATACGTATATATTAATTTGGATTTAAAGCTATATTTTATCATTTCTCAGTTGGCTGGTTTATTTCTTCAAATATTTTTTTTTTCCAAGAAGCACATATCCTGACATTTTTCCATCTATGGATAACCTGAGTTTTTGCTTAGATGTTTGTATAATTCTTCCTCCATTTTCAAATATCAGAATTTTTACCAAAATATGGTAGATATGTGTGGTAGTTCATTAATTATACCTCATCTTTGGTGAGTCCTTTTGATCTCCAGATGCGGCTCTTCTGTTCAATAAAAATGTCTTCGATTATATCCTTACATTATAACTCAGATGTCCTCAAGATTTAACTTCCTGCAGACATGAATAAGGTCACATTCATATTTCTAGCTCCAATCCTTTCACCAAACAAAGGCATCTGCTCCCTCTGAGTTGTGACCACTTTGAGGGAGGGTCCCATAGCAGGATTCTTTATACTTCAAAGTATTAATGTTTACTGAGGCAGAGCTTCCAGTTCACACACAGCCTCTTTTTTTTTACTTTTTCACAATGACAAGTACAACACTAGCGGCATTCAACAGTCACCAGAGGAGATCTGAGATCAAGGTCTACCCCTGCTTCTTAATTCTGTATGTATTTTGGCAAAGTATTGATGGGCCTGAGTTTCAGTGTCTTCAATTGTAAAATTTAAATAATAATGAAACCTTATCCATAGGGTTATTCCATGGTGCTCTAACTAGAACTGAGTCTTTCTTTTATTCAGTCTTATGTAACCAGGTCAGGCTCAATTATTCTCTACAGTAATTTCCCTGTTAGAAATCCTACTGTACTTTCCATAATCAGGCTTTTGTCTTCCCCACAGTCCAGCACCTGGGGTTTGAGTCCTTTAGAAAAGCTTATATTTATCTAACCAATCCTGTTCCATGCGCCAAAGACTACAAAGTCTATCTCTAGCCTGGACCTCTTCACTGAACTTCAGATGTCTAGATCTAGCTGCAAACTTGATATATCCATTTGATATCTATAAATAGGCATTTGAAGTTTAACACTACTAAAATCAAACTCCTGATTTCCACTTACCCACAAATCTGCTCCCACCTTCTACTCCTTCACCATGTTGCCCATATCACTAAATATCAGTTGATCTCTGTTGGTTTTATATAGTGTATTTTCTTCGTAACTATGGTTTGTCTTTTAACTTTGTTTATGGTGCCTCTTTTTCACATAATTTTGTAATTTTAAGTTATATTTTTACTTCTCTGCATTCTGGGCAGTTTCTATCTTTTAGTTCATCAGTTCTTCATCTCTATTTTGTCCTTTGAGATTTCCAATCTCATTGGCCATCATTTTTCCTTTAAGTTGTATAATTTGACTCTACGACTTCTCATTCAAAAAGGGTTGTTTTTTGGGGGTTATCTGCTTTTGCTCTGTGGTTTGAAATTTTCTCTGTAAGTGGTTTCAGGCTTGATTCTGTCAGGACCCGAGATGTCAATATTTCTAACCAATTTTGTTAGTACAGTTTATCCTCACCTAAAATTGTCAACAGGTTCTGCAACTTTAAGTGAAACAACATATAAAGAAACCAATTTTATCATAGGTTAAATGACATAAACAAGAATTAAGTTCCTACAGCATTTCATCAACATTAAAACAAAATGGCATTGAACAAAACAATGTTATTCAAGGACCTGCTGTAATGTCAGCTTGGGGATCTAATGCTATACAGTGAGCTCAATTTGGTTGCCACATGTAAAGGGCACAGTTCTGGGAGGGAGCACAAAAAGTGATATATCTAGCAAGAAGAAGAGGAAGGTGAATCTCCTGCAATGGCTAGGGGGAAAAAGGCCTTGCCACAAAGCAAGCCCATTCATTATATTAAACACCATGAAATCCAAGAATATTCAAGCTAGAGGTATACTTGGAGATCAGCTAATTTTATAGAAAAAGAACCTGAAGTTAGATAGGTGAGGGGACATTTTTCAAGTTAATGTGCATGCAATTTACAGAAAATGAGAAGGACAGCCAATATTAAGATCCCAGGTCTTATGAGCCAAATTTAATGCTATTTCCATTACATAATTCTTCTAAAAGAATGCTGGTCCCAAGCAAGGAGTTTTTACATTCTCTGCAAGCATTCCTTTTTTATTCCTGGACTTATAAATGTTATCTTATTTGAAAAGGGTCTTTTCATAGGTTATTAAGGTAAAGATCTTATCCTAGGTTATTCAGGTGAGTCCTAAATACAATCACATCTGTCTTGTTGAGAGAGGCAGTGAGAAATTTGACCCAGAGAAAAGAGGAGAAGGCGACGTGACCACGGAAGCAAAGATTGGAATGGTGGCTACAAGCCAAGGAAAACTGGTGGCCATCAGAAGCTAAATGAGAAAAGAAATATATTTTTCTCTAGAGCTTTAGGAGAGAGCATGGCCCTGCTGACATTTTAATTTCTGCCCACTGAAAATGATTTCTTACGTTGGGCCTCCAGAACTGTGAGAAAATACATTTGTTTTTTAAGTAACCAATTTTGTGGTAATTTGTTAAGCAGTCCTAGGAAACTAATATGCACATAACCTTTTAATGTACAGCAAAAAGCAATACACCCAGTGTCCCTTAATTCTCATAACTCAGGGTTTACAAGTAAGCATTTCCTTCTCTTCCAACCTGAGCATATTTTATAATGTTTCTTGCTGAACTTTGCATCTTTTTCCAAAGTTGAAAAAAAGTATCATCCTATTTTAGAGAAAAAAACTGGATAATGTGTGATCACAACTCTACAGTTTTCACTTCTTCACAGAGGAAATTGAAGCTCCATCAGTCTAGAAAACCACACGTAGCGTCTGCTCATTGTGGAAAATGGACAAGGCCTGAGTGACATCAGCATCATGGTAATGCCAGTCATCCATTTTTGTCTCCCTTTTAAACAACTAATCAGGCGTTCATCTACAATCAAAAGTGCCACCCACGTTACTTATGAGATTCAGCACCATATGCAAAGGATCAGGGAGGAGTCTCAATTACCTGTACATATGGTAACAGGCAGACAGATCTTGGTATGTGAAACCAATAGGAGCCAGGGAACCTACCCAAACCCCACTTAGTTGTGGTTTGGAAAAACCTAGAGAGTGCTGGCTTTGGCAGATGCCTGTGGATGAGACTTTGTAGAAGTCCAGGTATGTATATAGCTCTAATACTCTCCCTTTCAACACATTAGAGACAGTAACAAGAACCTTGCCAGTGCAGTCCCTTCTCCAAGGCAACACAGCACAGTGCTGAACTAGCCAGTGGTGACCTCTCCTGGGGGTAAAAAGGAGAGTGGTGAGTGAATGTTTGCCTACGCCAGCTCTGCAGGATGCTGCTATAAAAATCCATTTCTCTCCAGTACTACTCAGAATACTGAGATGAGACTTCCAAGACTCAGGGGAGAGAGAAAATTGGGAAAGAGGCAGATAAGAATATCAAAAG
Organism: Pteropus vampyrus; assembly: GCF_000151845.1. NCBI lineage: Eukaryota > Metazoa > Chordata > Mammalia > Chiroptera > Pteropodidae > Pteropus > Pteropus vampyrus. The sequence continues at coordinate 133,603 of NW_011889202.1, read as the reverse complement.
GCATTAAAGGAACATAGTTCCCACTGACTGTACTTAAGACTTCAGCAGGAAGTCTACTCACAAGCCTCTTGGAGAACCTCACATGAGAATCCCCCAACCTGGACCATGTTTAACCTCAACACACCAAGTGTTAACCCACACCTGGCTCCTTATGCATGTTTCGACATGCAGTGGTGAGAGATAGTTCTGTAAATGGAGTGTACTCAGAAAATCAGACCAGGATCTGTGGGCAGGGGAGAAACCACAAACTTGAGCCGTAGTTCCAACTTCTGGCAAACAAAAGAGAAGTTTCCAGCAGCCAGACCAGTGAGTAGTAAAAACCAGAGAAGACATAAAGGCTTAAGAATTCGGCAACAAGGGAGAGCAAGTAGTGTGCAGCAGGTATATCCATGCAAGGTTGGAGAAAGCCTCAGATATAATAGGACCAATGAACAGTATATGTCACCTGAGGCAACTAGTAAAGATTTGAGAAGATGTCTGCTACTTTGAATGTGAAAACAGCAATGAAAATATACAAGGAACATGAAGAATCAAGGAAACTTGTCATCACTGACAGATAACAGTAATTCTACAATAATGGAAGTAAAAGACACGGGATTTTTGTGATCTAGCTGATAAAGAATTCAACATAGTTGTTTTGAGGAAACTCAATGGGCTTCAACAAAATACATAAAGGCAATTCAACAAAATCAGACAAACAATACAGGAATAAAATGAGAAATCTGACCTAAAAAAATCATAAAAAGAAAACCAAACAGAAATTCTAGAGCTGAAGAATTCAATAAATTCAATGAAAAAAGCAATAGAGAGCATCTACAGCAGAATACACTACATGAAAGATAAAATCAGTGAGCTAAATGATAGGAAATTTGAAATAACCCAATCAGAGGAGAACAAAGAAAAAAGAATGAAAATGGGTAAAGAAAGCCTACATTGTTTAGAGGACTCCAGCAAATGTACAACTATTAGAATAACTTGAGATGAGACTTCATGATGGGATACAAGAATTCCAGAAGACGAAGAGGGGGAAAGAGGGCAGAAAGTTTATTTAAAGAAATAATAACCAAGAACTTCCCAAACCCAGAGAAAGACTTGGACATCTCAAGTTCATGAAGCCAATAGATCACCCTGTTATCTCAGTTCAAAATAACCTTCTCCAAGATAACAGTATTATGAAATTGTCAAAAATCAAAGATAAAGAGAATCCTAAGAGCGGCAAGAGAAAAAAAAATAATCTACAAAGGAACTCCAATTAAGCTATCAGTAGATTTCTCAGCAGAAACTTTACAGGACAGGAGAGAGTGGAATGATATATTCAAGAAGTTGAAAGAAAAAAATTGCCAGCCATGAATATTCATTCCATCAAAGTTATCCTTCAGAAATGATGAAGCAATAAAGGTCTTCCCAGACAACAGCTGAGGGAGTTCATCACCACTAGGTCTGCCTGGTGAGAACTGCCGGACCGAATTCAAGGTAAAAAGAAAAGACTTTAATTAGTAACATGAAAAAATATGAAAGTATACAACACACTGGTAAAGGTAAATATATAGTCAGACTTAAAAAGTAGTTCTGTAATAAGATGGTGTGTTAACTACCTAACTGTAGTATAAGAAATACAGGAAAAGAATATTGAAAATAACTATAGCTATTATAATTTGTTAATGAGTACACAATGAAAAAGAGTAAATTGTGACTGACATCAAAATATAAAAAGGGGAGTAAAGGGTAGAGTTTTTGTATGTCATCAAAGTTAAGTTGCCATCAGATTAAAATGGACTGTTTTATCTATGAGATGTTTTATATAAGATTCATGGTAATCATAAAGCAAAAACCTAGAATAGATTCACAAAAGATAAAGAAAGGAGAATCAGAAGATACCACCATGGAAAACGACCGATTTACAAAGGAAGGCAGAAACAGAGGGAACAAAAGAAACAATGGAAATATAAAACAGCAAAGTATTGAAATGATGGGGTGGGGGCATTTTAGATAGTGGGAACAGTGTACATAACAAAGCAAGTAAGATAATACTCAGCATAGTGTGGTATGTATGGCAAGCCACAAGTATTTCAGTGTATCTGGAGTGCACCATGTGTAGAAGGTGCAATGTGAGTGGGAGATGTGTTGAAAAATAAAGTGCGAGAGATGATCAGTGGATCATATCACATCATAAAGTTTCCTATAAATCATGTAAGGGTTTTTACATGAGGGAGAATGAGTATCTGCTGATTCATTTAAAAGATAGGTTTTAAAAAGTAGTATTGAAAAGGCAGAGAGACCAGTTAGATTTATTTAGTTCTCTAATACATTTTACTATGGTCAGAAATTGCCAGGAATATGGAAAAGGACTCTATCGTGTACTCCTTGGTATTAGCTGCAAGTGTCCTATGACAATGACCGTGCCATGACTCATTGACTTCCAAGTACAACTGCTATGGACTGAATATTTGTGTCTTTGCAAAATTCACATGTTCAAGCCTAATCCCCAATGTCATGGTATTTGGAGGTGGGGCCTTTGGGAGATAATTAGGTCATTAGAGTAGAATCTTCATGATGGGATACAAGAGAAGGAAACAAAGGGCCTCTCTCTTTGCTCTCCACCATGTGAGGATACAAGAAGACAGTCATCTGCAAACCAGGAAGTATGCCCACACCAGACAGCAGATCTGCCAGTCCGCTGACCTTGGACTTCTCAGCATCCAGAGTTGTGAGAAACAAATGTTGTTTAAGCCACCCAGTCTATGGTAATTGTTATAGCCACCTGAACTGAGACAACGACCAATGATCCTACACTATAGTAAAAATAGAAGAAACAAGACAGAGAGAATGAGGATGCTGGACATCAAATTTTAAAAAACATAGAAACAGTTATCTTGGGAAACTGGGATCCATTAAATCTTATGATCAGGACACTTTTGCCCCAGTATGCACTAATATACACTTTGGAAGTCAAAAGAGTTTTTCTGAAAGGAAACCTAAAACCTAATTAATATAGAATTACAGAATGATGGCTCTTAAAAACACTACTAGCGATTGTTTAGTCTACCATATCATTTCAAAAACTGGGAAACTGACATTCATAAGGGCAAATTAATTTGTTACCTAGTTAGCGAGTTGCAGATCTGAATATAGTAATTTAGGTCTCCTAACTTACAGTTCAGTATTTTGTTGACCTCATTCTGAAATGTGGAAAGACTAGGAATATGAGAAAAGGTGTAATAAACATTCCATTATTATGGCTTTGTTATTATGGTCAATTATTTTGAATTCAGTTTCCTCATTTTGTTTCAGATATGTACAGCTCTATGAGCTCCCATCCCATAAGGTGGTAGAGGGAGAAGAATAAGGGGTCAAAGGAAAGTCAAATAACTGGATGCTCTAATAGAATCTATTAGAAAGCTGAAAAGCCTCCTCTCCATTAGACACAATTACAGCCTGATAATTCAGCTCACTATTTATTCAATTCAAATTTGGCAACTAGTTTGTTACAGAACATTTTATGTCACTGATAGATTTGGGAGTAGTATTTATTTGTTGAAAACAAGCTATTATCAAAAATATGATTTTTTTATTTTTCCCTAGGAGGTATACTGGGGGTAAAATTTCCAGCTTTTACAAAACGATGCCATAATTTTGCAGCAATTCATGCCATAACAAAAATAGACAAGCAGAAATTTTGCCATGAAATGGTAGTCTTTTAGACTATTCATGAATAATAAATTGACTATAGAGTCCCAGGAATAAGTTGACTATAAAATCCCAGGATGAAAAGTGAATGAATTGAATCAGAAGAGAACACAGCAAAAATAATGGTGTTGGTCAACAAGTGAACACATTTGTTTGTCAAGAAAAAATATGTTGTCCCTGATTCCTGACTCTTATGTGACTAAATTCTGTATGGCCTGTCATATGTTAACCACCCAGAGGTAGCAGCCCTTAGGCAAAATTCTCCATGTCTCCCAATGGTGAGCTACTTCACAAACTCCTTCTCTCCTCTAATTTTCGTTTTCCTTTTTTACCTTCCCCAGGGCTGAAGTAGGCAGGACTGTGGAAGAAAGATTTATCATGAAGTAGGGAAAGCAATTAATTGCTACAGATGCCACTTTCTAGTCTAAACTCAGAAGCCATTCCATTCCAGTCCCAACTGTTCACTACACTCTCCTTTCCCTCATCTCCTGACCAGCATATACATTCAAATACAATTATGCTATTTAATGCAAAACCCAAATTCCTTTTTTGAAGAAGTCTCCAAATCCAGTTTTTTTTTTTTTTTAACACCTACAGCACCTGGTCTTCCTAGGCGGTCTCCCATCTAACCAGGCCTGACTCTGCTTAGCGTCTGAGTACTAACCAGGCCTGACCCTGCTTAGCGTCTGAGATCAGATGGGATCAGGCTTGTTCAGGGTGGCATGGCTGTAGACCAGGTCCCGTTTTAATAATAACAGTAATTACCATAAAGATAGTTACCATATATATGCCTTACTGTTAAAATGTACAGCTGAAACTTATTGGATTTTGTTAACCAATGTCACCATAAAAATAAATGAATGAATGAATGAATGAATGAATGAATAAATAAATAAATAAATAAATGATTTTTTTAAAAAAAGATAGTTACCATTTATGAAGTATATAGTATATGCCTGGTTTTATTAAGAACTTTTAAATATATTGCCTGATTTAATTTTTACCATGATACTCTGAGGTAGATATTATCATCCTTACTTGATATTATTAAGCCATGTGCATTGGTTTCCTGTGTCTGTTGTAATAAATTACCACAAAATTACTACCTTATTGTCTTATAATTCTGGACACCAGAAGGCTGAAATCAGTATCACTGGACTGGAATTGAGATGTTGGCAGGGCCATGCTCCTTTGGGAAGAGCTAATGGAGAATCATTTCTTGTCTCTTCAGTTTCTGGTGGCTTCCAGCACTCCTTGTCTCGTGCCCACATCACTTCAGCTTCTACCTCCATGGTCACATCTCCTTCTTGTCTTCTGTCTGTCATCTGCCTCCTTTATATAAAGATACATGTGGCCACATTTAGGGCTTATCTGGATAATCTCCCCATTTCAAGATCCTTAATCTCACTTGCAAAGGTAGGAGTTACAAGAAGATAAGCAGGTAGTAAAGTTCCAGCGGTCAATAGCACACACAAAAAAGAGACATTTACTTGGAAGTAGATGAGTCAAAAAATAAAGAATTTCATCCTCTTTAATCCTCCCAGAATCCTGTTGTACCTGTTCCTAGCCTCCACCCTGCTGCAGCCTATACTATAAGACCTAGAAACATGTCCAGTAGTTTATAGCTAGAGGTGTACTTACCTGTGCAAATGTATTGGAAAAAAAATTTTGGTTAGTGATATAGGTTAAATTGTGCTCCCCCCAAATCTATGTTGAAGTCCTAATCCCCAGTACCTCAGAATCTGACCTTATATTAAAATGGGGTTGTTGTATATATAGTTAGTTAACCCATTTCCTGTTTAAGAAAAAAAAGTGCAGCTTGCTGTCGGTGTTAATTTAATTTTACATAAACACACTCTTTGAGGCTGAAGCAAATCTGACTGGTTTTCAATGTGAAAATAAAATATAAATGTGCTATTTTTCTTCTTCGATATTTCTATGTGACAAATCATTTAACAGATATATCAATATGAGCTTATCTATACCTTCTTGATATAAGGAAAAACCTAGTAATTAGGAAAATGATTATACTTCATTAATCTGATAAATTATATTAATTTGAAACCTGTAGTAAATGGCTTTGTTAGCTATCAGACAAAACTATGTCGATAAAAGTCAGAAATTTTTTAAAAGTACTTTCCTCAAAAAAAAAAATAAAAACTGTCCTTGGAGTTTTTCTAAACAGAACTTGTCTCTAATCCTAATGTAACAGGAATGTATATGATGATCAGTATTTAATACTTTTTTTCACAGGTAAATTTCAAAGTACAGAACAACACAAAGCAGAACATCATATTCCACACAAAAACTATATGTTTCTCTCTGGATTTTCTCACCATCCTTGTCATTGTCTGAGCAGCTAATTTTGAAGCGACCCGTTAGAATCTTTCCCTGATGTTGGTGGTGTGCTCTTGGGGAAATATCTTCCAGACAGGCAGAGACATGTGATATCTTCATAGCATGGATGACCTCGAAGACGTTGCTGCCCTGGCTGGTGATGCTTTTCCAGCATGCTTTCTATCAACGTCAGTCTGAAGTTTACATGGCTGATCGAGTGCTCAGGATGGTCCTTCTTGAACAGGATGGAGGAGTTCAGTACTGTAATGTTTAGAAGGTGGCTAAAGAATTTCTTATACCAAAACTTGTGCCTTTTGCGCTCAGTTGGATAAGTGAGCATCCAATCAGCCGAGTCCACTGCTTCCATATTCTCGTTATAGTCTACACTGACACATGGCTTCTTAGTTTTCTTTCCATTTCTTTTGTCTACTTCAGTCACAGTATCATTGTGGATGTTGACAACACTGTCACCTCCTTCTTGTCACACCATTTCAGTGCCCTAAGTTCACCACAGAATCTGGCTACAGTGCCCCCTTTGCAATCCTTTTTTCCAGATCATTTGGCATGTGTTCTGTTGAAATGAGCTGTCCCAACTGTATCAGTCCTGTTTTGATGTAACTCTCTGAAAAGCATGGGAGATGGATGACAAACTTTGGGGGTGAGGTTAGTATTGTAATCCACGAGTTATCTTGGGGTAAACACTGCAGCCGCAAGTGCCACCAGCGAGTATTCTCGGGGCAAATGGGAAATGGGAAATGGGTTACATTATGAGTACTGAAGTAGGATAGGACTTAATCCAGTATAACTGGTATCCTTATAAAAAGGACACATAAAGAGAGAAACACACAGAGGGAAGACGATGTGAAGACACAGGGAGAACACAAGCAGGAATGCCAAAGATTGCCAGAAACTACCAGAAGCTAGAAGAGACATAAAAAAGATTTTCCCTCACAGCTCGCAGAAGAAACTAACCTTGCCAACACTTTAATCTCAGATCTCTATCCTTCAGAGCTGTGGGACAGTCCATTTCTGTTGTTTTAAGCCACCCAGTTTGTGGCACTTCGTTATGACAGCCCTACCAAACTAACACAATTAATGTAGGTTTAAATTCTATAGCAAACAGACCCCCAAGCATATCGTCATTTAAACACAATAGGAGTTTATCTCTCGCTCATGTGACAGTCCAAGGTAGGTATTTCTGGTGTGAAGATGTTTCTCTTCTATGTGGTGTTTCAAGGACCGAGAGACCTTCCATCCTCTAATTTTTCCATTATTCATCTCATCTTCTTTTGCAGATAGCTAACAAAAGGAGGAAAGCATGGAGGGGCACACCCAGTTCTTAAAAAATGTTGACCCCAAAATGTGATACATAATTTCTACACACTTCCTAATGGTAAGAACTCAGTTACATGACAAATTTAGCTGCAAGGGAGGCTGGGAAATGTAGTTTATCTGTGTGTGCAGGATGAAGAGGAGACTAATTATTAGTGAAAAGTCAGCAGTCTCTGCTACATGTTTCATCAGGAAATAGGCAGATTATGGTTCAAAGTTTCTGGATCTGGCCTCAGAACTTCATTCCTAGAGTTAGTCTCCCTTTAATAAGATTGATATATAAAGAATTTGGAAAAAAAAACTCAAAAAACCTCCAAAAGAAATTGTTCTTTAAGAATTCTGGCTTTCTATTTGATCCATTCTTTTGATAAAGACTTTCTGAGCACTTACTAAAGTTCTTGACTTCATAGACTTTACGTTCTAATAGTAGGAGCCAAATAATAAATCAATAAACATGGAATATGTCAGGTGGTGGTAAGTACTGTGCAAAAAAAAAAAAACAAGAAGATAGGGAATGACATAATAATATTTTAGATATGTTGCTCATAAAAGTTGTCTCTGGCAAGGTGACATATGTCTGGGAAAAAACAGAGTGAGCCAAGTAGATGCCTTGGAGAACATTCCAAGGATAAAGAATACTACATGCAAAAACATGGTATGTGAGTACACTTAGGATGTTTGAGGAATAGCAAGGAACTGAAGTGGCACTCCAAGAGGATAAGATGTAGGATATGAGGTCTGAGGGATACCTAGGGGTCAGACCAAGATAGATCACAAAGGCCATGTTAAGGGTTTGAAAACTAGTGTAAGTGTAATGGGGAAGCTATTGATGAGCTTTGAGCTGAAAGGTGGCATGTTTTGACCTATTTTAAAAAGCTATTTTAAGATACTGTGTGAAGAAGAAATTGCGGGGGCACAAGGATGTAAGCAGAAAGACCAGTTAGAAGCTATGACAATAAGCCAGGTGAGATATGATGACAGATCAAGACAGGATGGTAGTAGGAGACCTGGTGAGAAGTGGTTGCACTTAGGGCATGTTTTCAAAGTGCGGTGTGATGGATACTAAAGTGTTCTATCTAGATCCCCTTTTCAGGGCCAATACACTCATTTCTCAGCTACTGGGAAGGAATATAGATTTCTGAAGGCTCATAGTTGTGTCCTCTACAGAAAATTTCCGTCAAACTCATGGAATTACTTTGCCCAGGGTCGCAACCCATTCCAGAGACCAGTCGGCAGACAACGCCTAGGAGATGCAGGATACAAGGCCCTTCATCCCCTGATATGTACATTTTACCTATTCAATTTCCCACTAGATTATTTCAAACTCTCCACTAATATAACAAGTACAGGACATGGTTCCATACTGTAGTGGTCAGCACATCTGCTTTACATGCAGAAGGTCCTCAGTTCACACCGCAGTGGAGCCACAGTCCATGGTCTATGGCTATGCCACCCTAAACAAGCCCGATGTCTGATCTTGGAAGCTAAGCAGGGTCGAGCCTGGTTAGTACTTGGATGGGAGACCACCTAGGAAGACCAGGTCCTGTAGGCATAAATAATAATAGTAAATAAATAAAAAATAACACGTACAGAACTACTTTGTATATGCTCTCTGAAGGGACTGTGTAGGAACTACTTTGAGATATATATCCAGTAGCTAAATTTCTATATTTCAACAGTTACTTTAAATTATGCCAAATTGCTCTATAGAATAACAATATTATTACAATAAACTACCTTTTCATCAGCAATGCCTGAGCGTTCCTATATTTATATATTTCTGTCAATAATTAGTATTATCCTGTTTTCTAATTTTTGCCAGGCTAACAGGTATAAAGTAATATATATATCCTTGCTGTTCTGTGTTCTGATGACTATAGAGTTTTTCAAAAAATTCAAAATGGATTTTGATTAGGATTGAAATTTATAGATTGAGCTTTGATTGGACAACCTTGTCCCATGCATGGGCAAAGTCTCTGAAAGTAGGTGAAAACTGAGGGGGGAGAAAACATTGTCTTTGGTTGTTTTAAGGTAACTGTACAAAGCAATATCAATAATGGAGTGAGGAATTAATCCAGTTTTCAAAATTGAATAGAGGAAAAAACCTGAAGTACCAACATGTCAAAAGTTACCAAAGGTATAGGAGCCTCTGTTAAATGACACAGTCACCGAATTTGCAGTGATGAACCACACTGTCTAGTAAAAATAAAGGAGAATACAAAACTTAGAAGGATCTAAATTTATCAATGGCTTGTTAATAATAAAAGGAAAAAATGAACACTCGATTCTTCTAATAAAAGGTGGAAAAAAATGAACAGAATAATAAGGAAAATTGAAAGTGCCAATTGGTAGAAATACTTTGCAGTTTAGATAGGTCCATGAAGTCAAAGCTTAACAGCTGAAGACCATTTGAAATAAAAGAAAATGTGCATTGCTTATCAGGATAAATACTATGAATTGGGTTACTGTATTCATTTTTAGCATGGATTTAAAACTTTAGAATGAAGTAAATTTATACTCCGAAATAATATTTCAATCAAAATCATAGCATTATTGTGTCAAGTTGATCAATAAATACATTGTCATAATGTATCTAATATTTTTATCAGATTCATCACTGTGACTCTCCAATAGGTACTCTGCCTCTCCTGATCAAGGTCACGTGGAAGGCAGGAAAATATCATTAGTACAATCAAATCAGCTCTTGCCATTTATGTGTCATTTAGATCTTGTCTGATAAATTCCAATGGAGCCTTGAGAGTCTTACAGGATATTTGCAGGAAAGGGTGTGGTACTGTCCACTGCAATAAACCTTCCCAACTTTAAGTACCCTTGGGGCCAGTTATATTTTTACTAAATATTTTGTGATTATTTTTCTAGAATATATAAGAATGTTCTCACTTAACTTTTATAATGATCATAACTAGCAAGATATTCTTCACTGTTCTAAACCTTATATTTCAGTATAAATATCATGAGTGAGCATGAATCATATTCTAGAGAAAAACTTGGGACTCTCAGTTATATTCCCTTTCTAAAACCTGCTTCTAAACTACGTTTATTTTTACTAATGGAGAGAAATACTGATAGGCGAATTAAGGTTATAAAGAAGTCTGTTTCCTAACTCCAAAACCCACATTGATTAATGATAGGAGACCTAAAATTATTCATGGCAACATGACTATTTCATGGAGCAGAATCGATTTCCTAAGATTTCTAAAAATCTTTATCAGAAGTCTCTGTTTCAGGACCAAAAAGAGAAATATGTTCTCCAAAGCAATTATATAGGATGTCCCACTTCGAGTTAGTCCACTTCTGGCTTCCATATGCCGACAAACTCTAATCAAAACATACTTGAAGTCTTCATTTTTTTCCCCACTATAAAGAAATCTCACTTCCCTGCCTTTGGACCTCTGTCCAATACAAGTGATGGTGGCTGAGCCCCTTGCTACAGCAAGCTCTGAATAAATATCCTCTGCTTGTTCTCATTTAGGGGGTCTCCATTATTTCTACAAGGTAATGAGTCTTGATTTGGTCCCCCCATATAAAGTGGGGTACTTTTTATTTAATGCCTTTTACTGCAAAGGAAAATAAATCTTACATACCCTAGCCTACTTCAAGATCCAGATGCATGGTTCAGTTTCACTTACGGAGAGATATTTATCTTGTTTCTGAGCACAGATATATTGTTTTCATTTCTCTTTTTCTCTTTGATCACTTATTTATTCTATATATGTATCAGGAATAGAGGACTTCAAAGTATGAACATGTGATATCATCTTAAATAGAAGTTCTACATTTATTCCATAACATTATTTTTTTACATCTGACAGTAATAGACAACAGGCAGAATTCATGGCTGCCCTATTTATATGAGATAACATATAGATAATTATTATCATTATATTAATGAAGGTACAAGATGCTGACATTTTCTCAATAACTATTACATTGGTGGTAATAATCATGAAATAATGACAAATGGTATGTGTTCAATGACCACTTTAATATGATGGAATATGATTTCTTCAATTGATCAATCATAAAAAAGGAAATACAGAGCTGTGAATAAATAATCTATGCAAAATAATTACTGTGTAAAAGTCAATGTAAAACTTACAATCAGTTTTAACCACAAAATGGCTGACAAATTCAACACAGACAGAACCTCAAAGAACTCTTAACGTCAGCAAAGGAGCATGTAGAATACTCTGACATTGAAAGATATCAGTGGCCTAACTCACAAAAAAAAGATGAAATATTGTCATTTGCAACAACATAGATAGATCTTGAGAGTATCATGCTAAGTGAATTAAGTCAGATGGAAAAGGACAAGAACCATATGATTTCACTCATATGTGGGATCTAAAATAGAAAGCAACAAACAAGCAAACAAAACAAACAAACTCGTAGACACACAACAGTCTGGCAGTTACCAGAGGCAAAAGGAGATGGGTGGAGAATGAAGAGGGTAAAATACATGGTGACGGAAGGAAATTTAACTCTAGGTGGTGAACACACAATGCAATATACAAATGTTGTATTATATAATCATACACTTGAAACTTATATAATGTTATTAATCAATGTCACCCAATACATTTAATTAAATAAAAAATGAAATTAACAAAAGTTACCAGTGGGAATGACATTAGGTCTTTGTGTAAATTCCTTGTAAAATTAATAAGAAAATCTCTCATAACATTTTAAATACAGTACTTTTGTAGAGGAATATTAGTTAAATATGCAAGAAGCACATGTATGTGTGTATGTGTAAGGAAGCTGGAATGGGGAGAAGAAAGAACATCAACACATGAAACTATTAAAGAGGAGATTCAGTACACATGGATGATTTTTCTTGCAAACTCCTCACTGAGATCTCCCACCACAAAAGAGAGCAGTTGTTTAAATGTGACAATCACTTTTCCCACCAGGTCACTGAAGCTGAAAATCACAATGAGAAATAAATTCCAATGTCCTAAGGCTTTGTTCACTGTTAAAATGCAAGTCCCAGGAAATCTTTACACTGTGAAAGCAATGAAAAGAACTTAGAAATTTTATTTAACCCCTCTGAGCCTCAGTTTCTTAAACTATAAAATAGTAATTATGCTACCTGCCTAACGAGGAAGTTGTGTATCGAATTACATGGCTCGCTTTTATATTTTCTGTAACAGAAATTGTGATGTATCCAAAATAACTGGCATGTATACTATAAGGGTGGTTAGTTAGGTTATGATGTACCCTGATCAAGAATTCACTACAAAGGAGATTATTAAGCACCTCCAATATGGATATAAATATCTACACCCCAAGAGCATGTTAATCGCCATGAGGGATTAACAGAGATAATTTTTTCATTGGTGAAATAAATGGTGTTCAAGAAGTGTAGGTGGTTAGGACACTGCTTACGTCCCACTGCCCTTGCACAAATAAGGTTTAAAAATCTGGGAAGCCCAGCAGCCTAACAGTTTTGATGCAGTCCTTAAGGTCTAAAGACCCACTGGTCCACTGATTCTGTGTCACTTTATTTCATGTAACACTCTTCCCTGAACTAACAAAGCTGGCTGATCCAGCTATCAAGTAATAGCCAAACGAACTGAGGGCAGAGAGCAGGACTCCTGAACCATAAGAACGGGAAGTATAATTGTCTCTGCCTGCTTTTGTTGACAGGTGTATCTTTGGCAAAGCTGGATCTAAGAGTTGCTTTCATATCACCTGATAGAAAGATTGTAGGGAAGTGCACATATAAAGCACCAACTATTTCTAATTTCCAGAGGCCAGTGAAAAACACCAAAATAATGTTAACGATTGCTGCGTGGCTATATTAGGTCAGTTTATAATACCTGGTGCAATCAAGGGGGTAGTTGCTACCTAGGTATACAGCAAAAGGAAGAAACAGATCACTTTCCCAAAGACAGGAAATTAGGAAGTTATTAAGGAAGTATGAGCTTACTGCCATTTCTAAGTTTTCGTGTTGTGTAAAGGGGGAAAAAAGAATCCTGGAAAATATTTTTAAATAAGTCCACAGTGCCATATTGTAAAAAAGTTGAAGAATGGAGATCAGAAAGCCAACCTAATATAGGGGCAATTATTACCCATTCTGCTGGAGGTTTTTGACTTGGCTTTAAGATTTTAAGTGGTAAGAAGTAAAGGCTTACACTCTAATCAAGTTACTGATCATAGGAAAGAATATGCCAAAGAGATAGAAAAAAAAATTTCCAGATTGGTTAATATACAGTAAAGGGGTAGATGCCATTATGTTAACAAAAATAAAATGAGAACTTTAGGAAACCTCCCCAGGAAGATAGACTTGGAATATCCTTTAAAAAGCCTACAGTTCCCTTCAAGGATGGAGAATCCCTCTTCTACTTCCCACAAAACAGAGATTTACAGCCTGGTGAAGGAGCTGGCTCACAGCTAATACAATAGATTTAGTGACAAATGAGAGAACTTATTCCTGAAGCCAAGGCTGACGTTAGCCATAAGCAGATGGGTTTATCAAGATGCATCAACCCCGTTGGAACCAGAGAAGAGTCAGGATACCCTAACAATTGCTTTTAATGAAGGAAATGGAAATCACAGCACTTCTCACCAAGAGGACTTCTCTAGTTAGCATGTTAGGGTACTTGGAGACCAGGGAAGGACAGTAGAAGCCCTGCAGACAAATGCTCATGTAAGAGTAGGTTCACTTTAGTAATTTACTATAGAGATGGGCAGTAAGTTAGCTAGAAGAGAGCAGGGATAATTTTTGAGAGAAAGATGTATCTTGAAAGATAAAATTGACAGTCAGGTGAGATAGTTAAGGAAGTACCAAGAAAACCACCTTAGATTCTAGAAGCAATCCCTGATGAGGCAATTATAGGAGGCTTAGAGATAACGTCCCTCAGTGCCAAATAAACCAAGCTGAGCTTGTCCCTAAATATCGCAGTCTGAAAGGGTAGCAGCCTCCTAAAAGTAGAGTTGATAAGGGATCCACCAAGCTACCCTAGGGGTGAGGTAGGCCGTGACCATCCTGCGAGAGTCAAAAGGTCAGTGAAGGGAATTAGTATTAATTAATAATGGCTCCAAAGTGATGATTGTTCAGGGAAAAGACAGAGTAATGAAAGACTGGTAATGAAAACTAAGATTAAACTAGAAACAGGGGCTAAGCAGGAAAGTTGAACTGGTAGTAGTCAAAACTTCAGAGTGAATAGTTGGAATGGATAGATTAGGGTGGTGGCGAAAGATGTTTTTAATCTGATAAACAATGTCAATATTTTATGATTATGATCAGAAGGCTAAATGGAAACGTGTCAAACTGCCTACTTTAAAGTATATATTTAATGTAGCTGCTGTGGAAAACAGTATGGCACTTTTTCGAAAAAATAAAACAATTATATGATCCAACAATCCCACTTCTGAGTATTTATCTAAAAGAGTCCAAGGCAGGGTCTCAAAGATGTATTTTGCACATCAATGTTCATAGAAGCATTATTCACAATACCTAAATGGTAGAAAGAACCCAAGTGTTCATCAAGGTATGAACAAATAAACAAAAAATGGTCTATCCATACAATGGAATATTATCCAAGCTTAAAAAAGTAAATTTTGACACATGCTACAACACGTATGAACCTTGAAGAGATTACGCTAAGTGAAATAAGTCATTCACAAAAAGATAAATACAGTAATTCCACTTATGAGTTACCCAGAGTAGTCAAATTCATAGAAACAAAATATTAAATGGTAGTTGACAGAGGAAGGAGGGAAGGGAAAATGGGGAGCTGTTTAATGGGTCCAGAGTATCGGTTTTACAAAATGAAAAATTTTTGGAGATCTGTTGCACAACAATATAAATATACTTAACACTGCTGAACTGTACACTTAAAAATGGTTAAGATGATAAGTTTTATGTTATGTGTATTTTACTACAATTAAAATAAAACTCAAGGGGTAACCATCAACTGAACATTTGTGTACTTATCATGGAAGGCAAAAAATAAAATATTACCAGCAAAGAGAGACAAACAGAAAAGTATATATGTAACAATTCACAAAGATGAATTGGAAGATAATCGAGCTGAAACCTCCCCAACGTATAAAATATTTGAAAGCGAAGGAGGAGATTTGCAAAACCATATCTCCATTAATTTTCTAGTATAAATGTTAAGAAAGCCTTCCATTAATTAATTGTTAAAGCACTGGTTATATTGACTATACTATCCCAATCACTAATGAATTAACTAAAGCCCCTGAAAAGTATCAATTTACCTATAATTGACTTTCCTATTATGTTTTTCAACATATCAACTAAAAATGAATGTGAATTCACCTACCATCATTTTCCAAGAAATGCAATATACTTTTTGTCTTCTTCCAGTAGGGTTATATCAGTTTTAAAAAGCAAGTATTTTATTGGAGAGAGCACATAAAGAGACAACGGTCTACACTAATTTAAAACAGCTATCGAGCATATTATACTATTAGTGACAACCCAGCAGACCAAGCATTTACCCTAGACATGTCAATCACTAGGCATCGGGTACTCCGCATCTTAATGTCTGGAAATGGACTCTTCAGAGTCAAGAAATGACCAGCTGTGCATTGGGCAGGATGTAACTGCAGATAACAGAAATCTGTCTAGCTATTAAAATCAAAAACATATTTTCTGCAGAAAATAAAGTGTTTACAAAATTGTGTGAGGGCCACAGAAGCAGATCCTAGGCTGTCTTTGATTAATTCCCAGAACACCACCACAGAAGCAGCCTGTCAAGGAAAGTATCTCTGGGTCAGTCAGGAAGATGGCAAATCAAGAGACTGACATAGGAGGCCACTGTCTACACTGCTGGATCCAGGTGCATACCACCTGTGCCATCATCCAGGGATCAGGAAGCTGCTGTGGCAACCGTGGCCATCAGTTGTGTCTTAGCTGTGATTGGAGGATTTTTAAGCCATTATGAGCCATTCCACATCTGCTGGATCTGCATCAGCAAAATGAATGCATCATTGGCTGCAGCTTTTCTCTCACTTAGCTCAATTACTGATTAAGATGTAATCTGAAAACTCGAAAGCTTCTCAGAAGCAAGGGAATCTAGAAAGTACAGTTTTTTGCTTCCTAAACCCTATAGGCTGGAAAGGTTAGGATCAATGTTGAATAAATTCATCTGTGACAATTCTCTAGAAACCAGCAAGAAACTCCCAGAGGCAAAGGCAACTTATATACCCCTAGAAAATCAAGTACTCCCACCTTCTTGGGTCTATCTGAAACTAAAGAGTTGATGGTCCTCAACACCATTTAATTGTCATAGAAAGGGATTCCAGTTTTGCCATGAGTCCAATCAAATCAGGGAATATTTCATACCTTCCAGTTAAAAATGCAAGGACAGCCTCAGAAAAGGGCCAAACCAAGCCCCCATGGTACTATATATGGAGGTACCAGTCAGCCACTTGCTCCCCTGCTGCTCCGAGGAGTGCCCATGTGACCAAGAAGTGAAGGAAAGCCTCCTGATAAGTGGACAGCCCTGGAAGAATTTTCTGGAGGTAGGTAGAAACTATATTTTTGCTAGTGGATAGCACTCCCACTCTAACTGGAATAAGGATTAAAAGAAAAGCTGTTGCGGAAAAAAAAGCTGCTGTCCTTCACTCATCTTAAGATGAAAAAATGGACAAAGGGCCAGCCAGACCAACTAGCACACCATGCCAAAAAATTCAGACAGTCCTGCCTGATGGCAGTGTAAGATGCAGAGAAATCAAACAACCCAGAGGTCCACCTGTTCATGGATTTGTGTCTGATGACTACTGATATGACTATATTATCAAACAAGGTAATTTTTTTTTGTATAACAAGACTGGATAATTAGTGGAAAATAACTTGGGGAAATAACTTTTGGAATGCACTATCATGTAATGTGTCATGTTTCAGCCTAGTAAAAAGGTGAAGGAGCAGTCTTAAAATACAGTAGAGACACTAGAACCATATGGCCTTTAAAATGTGAAACGGAGCAGCTGAGACAATGAAATATCTGGCATTGAGCCTCTCACAGATGTGTTAGGAGGGTGGGCTCACAAGGTAACTGAACCTGTGGCCATTGCCCTTTTAAGTGAGTGAAGTGCATTAGAGAAAATTAGGATCACATGTCCAGAGGGGAATTGACTCAGAGTTTATGAAGAACTCTCCAGGGGTATCACCCAGAGGATTGGTTTCTGGACCACACTGGCAGACTGACTACAGGACCTCTAAAAGTGGCACCAATAAATAGCTTGGTTTTACTACCTTTTACTTGCATTGGGGTTTGGAATTACATTTGCTCCTTCTTGATGACGAGCCAAAATGAAATAAAAGTGTTGGAGAAATTATACAAAAACTATGGAGCCTGTGAAACTTTTGATTCAGACCAGAGAACATATTTTATGACAAAAATATTGGGGGGAACATGCAAATAACATAGATAAGCAATGGAGTTTTAGCATCCCATTCTCTTTGACTTCAGCTGAAATAGGAGAAAGGCAAAACGATCTCTTTAAAGAGATAATTAGAAAGGCAACTGTATCCCAGTATGAACAAGCTATGGGCAAAAAATACTAGTGTACCATATTAGGGAATCAAATGAGAAATCACAATAAGTCAGGGAGCACCACAGCTCTGGAGAGATGTTTAGAGGCAGCTTAATGCTACCACAATAATGACTCCTAGAGGAAGGCCAAGGGAGAACCCTATCAGATATAGGTGAAGAAAGGGAAAAATGAGCTTAATTGCTGCAAAGTCAAATGATGGTCCCCAACTACCACAAAGCCAAATGAAGGTTCCCAGTAACATTGCAGATATTTGGTCCTCAGCCAATATGACAAGATGTAAATTTCCCTCAGGATGCTTTATTACTGGAAGTGGTCCTAATGCTAAAATTAACCCATTCATAAGGAAGTAGACTACATAAGATATATCTCCCTTTACAGTGTTTCTAAACTCTGACTGTATATTAGAAACTCCTGGGATACATTTTAAAAATACTAATTCCCAGTCTATACCCCTAGAACAATTAAATCAGAATCCCTGGATATGGGGTTTGGGAATCATTAGTTTAAAAAGCTTCCCAGGTAATTCCAACACACAACGAAAGTTGAGACCCACTGGTTTAGCACCAGACCAACCAGAGCCATTCTGTAATTTTGTAGGGCCATTGGCCAGGTTGCTCGTGAATGCCTCACCTAAGTAAACCGATGATCAGAGAATATCATATGTCATCAATAATTAGTCTTATACATTTTCAAAGCAATATAGTTTGCCTGCCAAGTCCTCAAAACAGTAGTCTTAGGCATTTACAATGATTTTTTAGAGGAAATTTTTGTCTTCTAAATGATGCTATTTAAAAAAAATATACTGGTTGATTTATATAAACTAACTAGATGTGGTACTGGGGAATAATACTCGAACCTTGTCTCAAGGGTTCCCAACAACACCTTTATGATCAATAATTTGCAAGAACTCACAGAACTCAAAAAGCTGTTACACTCATGGCTACGGCTATGGTCCTTAAAAAAAATACTCAGCTAACGATTTATATAAACCATCAAGTATCATTCAATAACCTTATTAATCTGTGAGTCTCAAATGTTTTAAGCCAGTGATTCTTAAGGTATATACTTAATACAGATGGCTGAACATGTGGCCTTTCCAACATTCAAAAATATTTAATAAAAAAATTTTAAAAACTCAAAAGTATGTCAACAATAAATCTCCTACGTAAATGTTTATAGCAGCATTTTTTAATAATAAAAAGTAGAGACAGCCCAATGTCCATCAGTTGGTGAATAAACAAAATGCAGTATGTCCATACAAAGGAATATTATTTAGCAATTAAAAGGAATAAAGTACTTATACATGTTATATCATGGAAGAACCTTAAAAACATTATGTTAAGTGAAAGAAGTCAATCACAAAAGGCCACATATTATATCATTCCATTTATATGAAACGTCCAGAATAGGCAAATCCATAGAGATGGAAAATAGATTAGTGGTTTCCGGGGGCGGTAGGGGAGGCAAGGCAGGGAGGGGGTAGTGGGCAGGAAATGACTGTGAATGGGCATAAGAAATCTTTTTGGGGTGATGTAAATATTCTAAAACTAGATTATGGTGATGCTTGTACAGTTCTGTAAATTTACTAAAAGCCATCAAACTGTACATTTAAAATGGATGAATTTTATGGTACATAAATTAGCCTCAATAAAGCTATTGAAAAATAAATCATTAATGTTTGTTCTCATATAATGCTAATAAACATGACTTATCAGAAGTTTCCAGGGACTGGGGCACTAAATGTGTTGGGTGGAGATGTTTCATAACTGCTACTAGTAGATTAACATAAAGGAAATAGAACCATCTCCTTTACTTTGACTTGATGATATTTTACTGAAAAGTCTTGCCAGAAAATTTACATATACATACCAGTCCAAACAAAAGCTCGAGCAGGTATGGGCTAAATACATTGAGGCTTCTCTTTCTTTTTATTAAATTGATTGGGGTAATAATGTTAATAAAATTATATAGATTTCATGTGTACAATTCAATAATACACCATATGTATACTGCATTATGTGTTCACCACCCAAAGTTAAATTTCTTCTGTCACCATCTATTTGACTCCCTTTACCCTTACCTATCTCCCTCACCTGAGGCTTTTCATTTTTACTAAATTAAAAAGATGATATAGAGACTTGAGTCCTCATATTAATTAAACAGTTTGGGTCTCATTCCAATAGTACAAGTCCATCTTATCCCCTTTTTAAGATATGATCACTGCAGAGTATTTATGATAATTTGACCCAGGCACATATAAAGAAAGAAAGGATCCATTCCTCCTGAAATTATGCTAAAGCTTACAACTATCTGGAGTAAAGAACAGAGGCCTACCCATTTATTTATAAGTTGGTATGCCAAATTATTTCTGTTTTCACTACAACTCCACTAGATTAGATGATAGTTACTAACATAGTAACATTTTATTCTTGAAGACCCCTTTAGAATAAGAGTCCCCTTGATTTATATAATGCCATTTGTAGTAAAGATATTAAAGGTTAAAATGAACTGATAACATTTTCTAGCACCCACCATGGATGTGGAAATCAATCCCAAATGTAGTGAAAATTATTAAACAAACCTGAAGCCTATCCATTTATTCACTTGGCAAGAAAACTTACTAGATTAGTTCACAGAAAACACCTTTTCTAGAAGGAGCAGACATGAAGGTCACTTCCTAGTTAGTCAAACTACTTATTAATAAACTTACATATGTTGTTTCTATAGTTAAGATACACAGTTATATACTTTACTGTAGGCAAGTTTCCTTTTGAGGCATGATACTTTCTCTTTACCTAGTTCTAAGTGATACAATGACCAAGTCAATCTGATACTAGTCAGTATTTTGTGGATATTTATAATCACTTTAATAACAAAAACAACAGTACAATTTTTTTAATCACATTATCCTTAAAGTATTTCTTGGTCAATAAAGCTGTAGTTAAAATGCAAAAGAAAAAGAACAGGATGATTACGTACTGGTGACCCAGCACACATCCATGTCTCCTGTAAAGTACAATATAGCTTATCCAGGACTCCCCCTTTCATATACTGTCCATCAACTTATGCTGACTTTATTAAAGAGACTCTACCTTAGACTCTACCTGTTAGACTGTGGTCTATTTCAAATTCGTATGCTAAATTAGTCCTATTTCTACTATGATAGAAAATTATACACTGATGGGTACCTATTGACAAACACAGATATGCCTAATTTAGGGCAGTTTTACTCAGAATACCCTAAAGTTTTCCAGTAATGATATCATGGAAGGTATAGTAAACTCTAGATATTATTTTTAAGGTCAACACAACTGTTTGGATAGACAGAGAGAGCCCTAGAGGTAACTGTATGGATACAGCAAAGGAATATCAGGATTGCCTATCGCTGACTAACTTACCAATCAATAAATTATAAAACTGAAATATTCAAAATGCCACCTAAGGTAGGGAATGTCACAGGAATATTTTGGCAGAAACAGAACCTTGCAAGGTGATGTATTAAGAAAATAAGGGCAGAAATTAAGGCATTTTCAGATATTAAGAGACAAAGGAAGAAATAAGACATAACTATTATTCCCAGAGAGTGATCATTTCCTGGCATAGTAGGAGTATTTATTGGGTATGGTAGACTGTGACAATATTGAAATCTACCTGAGCCCTGTGATTAAGAATGCCCCTTATTTACCGAGGACAAGGCCATCCACAGATCCTCTAAGTTTCCATTCTTGGCCTCATAAGCAATTCATTGAACAGTTTTGTCCTCACTGATCAATCGAAACAAAACGCTTGTTAACCAAACTTTGGTTAAGATTCTCTCCTTCCCCCAGGTCCTTGAACTTTGGCCTACCCACAATCTGAGCCTGCATATAACCTTAACAGTCCCTTCTGAGTACAGAATGGCCTCAGTGTAAAACATTCTCTGACCTACTGTCCAATCATGCCACTCCCATTCATCCCATTTCCCTGCTCCTGTTTCTTTCTAGACTTGTTTACTCCTCCCTGCAAAAGAAAAGCCTTCACCACCTGACCATTTAGACATTTGCAGATCTCGTGTTTGGAGCCTTTTCCCTATGGTAACGGCTCTCTCTCCCCTCTTGCAATAATCCTTTCAAATAAAGTTTCTCCTTACCTATGTCCATTTTTTTTTGACAACTATTAAAAAATGTCCTGCCTCTACCGCAGGAGGAATTATGACCAGTTGCTCAGCTGGATTTTATAACTTCTATTCACCAGTGAGTATTCAGTACTTTCTGCCTCATCCCATCCTCTTTTGGGAAGACATCTATTACAATTATCATGACCCTGTCTTGCCACTGTACATTGAATGTGTTGGAGGAAAGTTTACTTGTTTTAATTCACAGGTCTCTAGATTTGAGAAGCAGCAAGGAAGGAACTTCGTCAGCATCTAGATGTGACTTAGATAAGGAGATTCAGACTCAAAGCCTGAATGAGATAAGATGCATGGGGAGGAATATGAATCACAAAAAAGAAGATGGTAAACTGGTGATCTCCTATCAACCACACCTCTTGGTATTCACACTCTTTTCTAGCCTCTTCCCACACTGACTCTGGGCTTTGGCATGCAACTTGCTTTGGCTAATGGAAGATGTATTCGTTTCCTACAGCTGCTGTAACAAAGTACCACAAACTGGTTGGTTTAAAACAAAAACTTATTGTCTCACAGTTCTGGAGACTAAAAGTCTGAAATCAAAGAGTCAACAGGGCCATGCTCCCTCTGAAGGCCCTAGGGAAAAATTCTTTCTTGCCTCTTCCTAGTTTCTTGTGGCTCCCTGCAATCTTTGCCATTCCTTGTCTCATAGTTGCATTAGTCCAATTTCTGTGTCTGTCTTCACATGATTTTGTCTGTTTCTGTGTCTTTTTCTCCTTAACACCAGTAATTTGATTTAGAGCCCACTCTAATACAGTATGACCTCATCTTAACTTGATTACATCTGCAAATGTCGTATTTCCGAATAAGGCCATATTCATCGGTTCCAGACAGACATGAAGTTGAGGAAAACACTCTTCAAGCCAGTACATTCTAGAGTAAAGGATTTCCCTGATCCAAGAAAAAACAGGCAGGAATGTTACACACAATTCAGGTTAATGTTAGGGTCATATTCCCCACGGCCTCCAGATCTTTACCAATTAGTCCAATTCCTCATAGGACCTGGAGATGCCCTCCTATGGTTTAAGAAGGCCAATGGGTAATAATAAATGAAGACTAACAAATAAATGAAAATACATCCAGAACCTATAACAGAGCTAAGGAAATCACAGAAAAACTTTTAGATTCTATTCCCATGGGCTTCCCATCCAAAACTGACCAAATTTCAAAATGCAGACAGTAAGAACATGAATCAATTTCTAACTATAGGTTTCATTTAGAAATCATCCGGAAAGATTATTCGGGTCTAACTCTAGATGAGTGCATGGCATCTGCTTTATTTACTAGTTTAGTTAATGGGGTCTGTGAACTGAGAGGCTATTCAAAAACACCATATTCACTGGCAAAATGTCCCTCCCTCTGAGATCCATACTTTATCATGATAGCATGAAGATGAACAGACTGATAAAGCTAAATCTGCACAACATAAGCTGATGGCTCTCCAACTGAAACAACTGGAAGGAAATTATCCCGAGACCTTTGAGCCACCCTAGACTTCCCTAAAAACTCCTATACATCAGAACACCTGTAGACGTTGCAAGGAAAAGGCACACTGAGCTAAAGTTCATCCCAAAAGAAAAATATTTAAAATGAAAAAAAAATAAAATATTTAAAATGGAAACTTTTATGTTCATTTTACCATTAAAAATTCTTTTTCCAGTACTTTCTTATAGCCACATTGTGATGTACTTAGGTTTTTATTCAACAAAAGCTCTCTTAATTTTACTACATAGTAAATTTTTAAAGAGACTATATGGCAAAGCCATACATAGGCAGGTTACAGAATTCATGAGAAAAATCTGCCTTGCCTCAATTTCCCAAAAGATTCAATCATAACTTTTCCTCATCTGAACCATCTAAGTTAAATCAAATTCAGCAAATAATTTACAAATGCCCACTTTATCTACTATTGCATAGCTCTTATCTGTGGTACCACATAAAACAGGTAGCACATATGACACAAACACACACTTCATGAGTAGTGAAATAGTGAGAAATCAGGATCACTCAGGCTCTGTTTGCACAAATAACCATGATAGGATGATCTATTTGACAGTTCTTCAAGGAAACCAAATAATACATGCAGACAAATTGTTAATGCTAAAACATTACAAATAAGAACACTGGATCTATGAGGAAATCTGGCAGGACCAAGACCTTTGAAAAATATATGAAGGAATCAGATACCTAGGTAGCAATCAGAATCAGTGTGACTATAACACTTTTGAATAGCACAAAAATTCTGTTATTAAAACAGACACTGAACTTTCACATTTGGTTTCTGTGGAGAAAAGTACATCAATTACTCTTTAAATTATGCTGTCTACATACAGAAACATAAAATACAGTAATAATTCAGAAGAAAAGGAACTAATTAATTTCCATCATTACATGTAAAACTTAAGATGACTCTTAAATGAAGTCCAGAGTGCATAAGAAGAAAACTAGGAGAAACAGAAGGAAAAATGGGGACTGCAAATTAATCGACCCCTTGGTTTCCAACTACAAACCACCTTTTATAAGGTTTGCTTCTTCCCTGGGCCCTGCATTGAATTATTTTTCTTACTAAACTGCATTTAGTAACTCATAATTAATTCATGCCATCTGTATTATTACTATTTTCCAGGTTCACTGTTGATTCGGATTTTAACCAACAATCCATAATTATGAAGGTTTTATAATAATATTATGAAATCGCATAAATCACTGTCATGTTTGTGATAAGCTATAAAGTCAAGCAAGCCTGCAGAAACTTATGCACTGCTCCCTGATACCAATCATTTAAATGTGGCCATCAATCTGTGCCCAAGTCCAAGATTAGTCACACACTGGGCGTGTTTAATTTGAGTACTATGTCACATGGGGCTCTGTTCTCCATGACTGCTGCACCAACCACCTGCCCAGAAATTCCTATGATGTCATCAAAAGCCAATCAGGTGTTCTTTCTCTGATAGTGATTTGATATACACCAGCCAAAAGGCAAAGAAATTTGACATTTTGGTTACCTTATTCAGGCTTATGATGGAAACGTGTAAAATAATCATTAGGATTTTGAAATACTGATATAGTTGCTTGTTTTATTTCTACAAATGTGTAAAAATAAGAATGTTGGAGAAGGTTTTTAGCTAAATGGAAAGCACCAGGATTATATGATGGTGCTGGTTTTAAAAGACAGAACACAAACACATTGTGTTACACTTAAATTTAAATAAAATATATGCAAAATAGTCACTCGGTTCACTGTGTTCTTCTAGCGCTTATTATATATCATTATTTTAGAAATGTCATTACATTCCAATAGTTTTCTTATCTTTGTGATTCCTATATATTTTGCAGCACCTGGTAGGCAGTAGGTGGTTAATGCATATTTGTTCAACAGAGGGCTTTATTTTGCTCAGCCTGAATAATGTCAGTCTTTAAATTTGGTTTTGGTACACACACACACACACACACACACACACACACACACACACACGGAGGACTACTGTTTCCTAAGACGAACAAAATGCATACGTGAAAGACAGGAGCGTGGCAAGGGAGCAAAAGCAAACCTCAGTTCTACATCTAAATGCTTCAACAAACAATTACAGGATGAACTTCTTCCTTCCCCTGGGCCCACTCATGCCCACTCGTGTTCAACAATGGCACACAATTCTGAAGTTCAAGCTAGTGATGAGAAGGAAGTCTTCGAGATCACACAGACCTAAGTCCATAGCCTGGCAATGCTACCTAGGATGTGTTTGGGGCAAGCTACTTATTGTAATCAAGCTTTATTTTTCTCATCTATGAAATGGCATGACATTATGGACCTCAAAGGGCACCTAAAGGCCAGACCTACCCCAGAACCTTTGAGGTCTTAGTGAAAGTATTTATGAGCAAATAAAATGCAGGGCACTTTTCTTCTTAGCCAAAGAGATGGATTTATATTCTCTTGACCTCCTATCTCTTTCTGTACCTCTCCTAAAATCACTTTTTAGCCTCTAGTCACTGAAACAACGTATAAGACCTTTAAACAAATATCTTGATTTGCCATACCTCATGGATAGCTCTTTATTGCCCTCTCGTGTACCATTGTTCCTTTTAAGAGGATAAGCTTCTTTCAAAAAGGCATAAATAATTTAATATCCAAAATTTAAAAAGAATTCATATAACTCAACACCAAAACAAACAAACGAATAATTCAACTTAAAAAAACTCAGAGGACCCAAATAGACATTTCTCCAAAGAGGACATAGAGATGACCAATAGGCATGTGAAAAGATGCTCGACCTCACCAATCATCAGAGAAATGCAAATTAAAATCACAATGAGGTATCACCTCACATCTGTCAGAATGGCCATCACCAATAAATCAAAAAACAACAAGTGTTGGTGAGAATGTGGAGAAAAGGGAACCCTCGTGCACTGTTGGTGGGACTGCAAATTGGTCCAGCCACTATGGAAAACAGTCTGGAGGTTCCAGAAAAAATTAAAAATAGAACTACCTTATGACCTAGGAATTCCACTTCTGGGTATTTACCCAAAGAAAACCAAAATATTAATTCAAAAAGATATATTCACCCCTATGTTCACTGCAGCACTATTTAGAATAGCCAAGATATGGAAGCAACCTAAGTGTCCATCAATAGATGATTGGATATAGAAGATGTGGTATATATATACAATGGAATATTACTCAGCCATTAAAAATGAAATCTTACCATTTGCAACGACATGGATGGACCTAGAGGGTGTATGCTAAGTGAAATAAGTCGAACACAAAGAAAGATAAATACCATATGATTTCACTTATATGTGGAATCTAAGGAACAAAATGAACAAAATGAAAACAGACTCATAGATAAAGAGAATAAACTGTTGATTATCAGATGGCAGGGGGTTAGCAGGCTGGGTGAAAAAGGTGAAGGGATTAAGAAGTACAAATTGGTGGTTACAAAACAGTCACATGGATGCGAAGTATAGCATAGGGAATGTAGTCAATAGTATTGTAATGGCTGTGTATAGAGCCAGATGCATATAGAGTAATCGGGAGATCACTTTATAAACTATGTAAATTTCTATCCAATGTACTGTATACCTGAAACTAATACAATAGCGAATGTCAACTCTAATTGAAAAATAAAAATTTCAAAAAGGCATAAAGAACTTAACAAAGGGTCTGATGGTAAACTGAAGCATACAATTCATCAATAGCTCTCTGAGTCAGTCAGTAGTGATGACATTTGGATGCACTTTGCAATTTACGCTTTTTCCACAATCATCGCCTTATTTCATTTCCTCCCCTGTCTCTCTTTCTCTCCCCCCTCCCTCTCTGTCACACATGCATGCACGCACGCACACACACACACACTAGGCAGGATAGGTATTATTGTTTCTGTCTTTTGGATGAAAAATGAGAAGTAAGAATATCGTAGTAGAATAAAGCATGGATTTCAGAGTCTGACCTGGGTTTAAATCCTGGCTCTTAGCAACCTTGAGCAAGTTGCCTAAATTGTCTGAGCCTCGGTTTTCTAATCTGTAAAATGGGTATAATAAAACCTATCCTCAAAGAGCTGTCTGGGGTATAAAATGAAATGATAGGTATTCAACATGTGGTCCCAGGAAAGTAAAGAGACTTGTCTCGGTTTATCTTCTTAATAACAGGACCTAGAACTAAGAGTTAGGAGGCCTGACTCCTAATCTAGCAGGTCTTATGAAATAGCTATTGCTGGACTTTCATATTCAAAAGATGTATCTCTTCTGGTTTCCTGTGACAACTAAATATCTATTGCGTTTTCTTCACTTGTTCAAATCCTTAGAAATACACCATGTTTATACAATGCCAAACCAATCAGTATAATAGTGATACATTCAGTCAATCACTGTGTGGCATTGTTCTCATGGCATCAATTTGAATTTTTTGTCATGAATTTGCTATTACAGTCATCAAATATGATGCCAACAGAATAGTGCTACCTACATGAAAGATCTTCCCACAAAGAAATTCTATGTCATTAAAGGAACTATACTAACAATGTCTCAGGAAGCACAATAACACAAACTAAAAGCTGAATTGAGAATTTGGACATATTTATAAATGCCTAAGTATATTAACTGTGCAAATATTCCCTATAAAAGGGAACTAAAGCATCGGAAAACCTAATGACACTGCTTCACCATTATTTGAAGAGTAAATTAGTATATGACACACTTGAAAAGAATAGGCATACATAGCACATACAGCATGCAAAAGAGTCTGCTTAAAAAAGAAATTTCTCTATCAGACCTAGTGAGTAATTCTCATTATCAAAGATCCATCATTAGAATAATGTGACCTATCCTGGAAAAAGAGTCATTGCTTTGCCAATGAGCTTAGGATTTCTCTTTTTTAGATATGTATCAAGATTTAGCAAATTTTATAAAATATTAAGGTTTAAAAATAAATATTTGTACAATTTCATCATTTGATCCATAAATTTCATTAAATGAATTATAAATATTTTTCAATAATCTTAAGAAATCAACAGTAGTAATCACTTTTTCCCCCCACCACAAAATTCCCAGATTTATCTATGTGGCTGATTAGCCAAAGGAAAAATCTTTGGAAGAAATTTGAAAATATGCTGAGGTAACAGAGGAATTTGGGGAAATCCTATACATAAACTCATGGTGCTCTGCCTTTCTACTTTACTTACACTGATTTTTATTCAGGTAGAATAATTTTCCTTAAAAATCCTTCAATTGGAGCAAATTCCAAAAATCTTATACACAAATTAGCCTGTCACTTACTCTAACTCCCATTAAACACCCTGTACACTTACATCTCCTTCTGACCCCAGCTTTAACTTCAGTATCCCAAGGTGAAATCATTTGGTGGTGGCATGAGAGTGCATTTTTCATTTGATACATGCTCTGCCAGGTGCTGGTGACACATTAAACAAGCATATGCTCCATGCTCACAGAGTCTAAATGGGGAAGATCTATATAAAATGATGTAAACGTTATATATAGTAGGGTTCTAAAAGTAAAGAGAGGGTGGAAGAAACATTTGACATGTGTCGGTGTCCCTGGGAAGTAGATTCAGAGACAGAGATTGCGACAAATTTGTCGGGAGTGCTCTTAGAAGCTACACCTACAGAGGAGTAAATGAAGCAGGATTAGGAAGACAAGGAAGTTGGTGTGTGATACAATCACAGCAAACGCCTTAGTTCATCTCATGGGGAGCACTGGAGATGTAATGGCCCTTAAGAGTTTTCTCAAATTGAGGTAAGGAGTCTGTATCCCTGCATCAGCCAGTCATTTCACACAGACTACCTCTCCACCAGCCACTCAGACAAGATAAAGCCTTAAGAAAAGCAGCTCTCTTTAGCCAAGGGCAACCCACAAAGGGAAACTCAGCTAAGGGCTGCCAGCCAACTATACTCTCAAGATCTGGAGTGATGAGTATTTCAGTTTTGTAGGTGTTGGGGAGAAAAAGAATTGGGCAATACACTACAGCATCCATTACCATCCGCCCTTTGTTCCACTCAGATCTATGTGCTTCATGTAACTCCTGGAAGCAGATCCTTTCGGAATTTGGTGGGTTTTTCCTGAGGGAAACATGTAGAAGGACAGTTTCCAGGATGAACCACTGCCTCCAAGCTGAAGCTGCTCTACAGGTCCCATCTTATTCTCGCCATCTCTCTCCTACACTATCCATTCTAGATAAATCTCACCCTCAACTATCACCTTTTCCAGTCTTGGTAGATTACCTCATGGGGTGATCCAGACCATCATCGTTGATCAGTCTGAGTGCTGGTTATCAGGCTCTTCTCAGGCCATAGCTGGTGTGCCTATTCATTTACTGTCAAAACTGGGCAAGGAAGTAAAAAGAGAAATACAAGTGGATCACCTAGGTGATAAATATATCCTCTCAGCCTCACTATAAAACAGCAGCCTTGTCTCTTCCTGATGATAAGGGCCACTGATGCCTGCCAGGATAGTAACTCCTTTCTCTGCTTGCTGGGCATTGATGTTTGATGAGAGCCTTGCTGTGTGCCCTGGTGGAAGCACTCCCTCCAGAAACCAAGACTCCTACACCTGCTGGATCCGGAGTTGTGGGAACAGGAAGGACATTCTTAACGCAGGTCACTGGGAATGATGGTGAGTGAGGCCACTCCTGCTCATACCTCTCGTTTCCTGGAATCGTGCATTCTAACTACTGGGAAAATACCACAATATACTGGCTGCTATGGTTTGAATGTTTGTGACCTTCCCAAAGTTCATATATTGAAATTCTAATGTTCAATGTGATGGTATTAGGAGGCAGAGCCTTTGGGAGATGCTTAGGTCATGAAGGTAGAGCTCTCATGAATGGGGTCAGTGCCTCCGTAAAAGGGTCTCTCCAGAGAGATCCCTAGCCCCTTCCACCGTGATTCAGCTAGAAGGCACTGGCTATAAACCAAAAAAGAGGACCCTCACTAGAATGAGGTCCTTTTGGCACCTCGATCTTGGAATTCCTAGCCTCCAGAACTATGAGAGATACAACTGTTGTTTACAAGCTACCCAGTCTGTGGTATTTTGTTACAAGAGCCCAAATGGACTAAGACACTGATGCTTAATTTAGAGCACATTCTGTGCGCATAAGGATCATGACTCAGCTGTATTTGTTTATTTCATCACTCAGGCTGGTAGCATCTTGCTCACGTGCTATGTGATAGGACTAGTAGATCTCACTGCTATACTTCCTTTAGTGTCCCTCAATCTGATGTTCTTACCTCACTGGCCAAGAAACTAATGTACAGGTTCTTCCAATGACCAGGTGAGTCTATTCCAAGTACACATTCAAGGACACAGGAAATAACCATCCTGGGAGAACGGAAAGTATGAAATGTATGATTTCCTAAAGCACCTGGTGGCTTAAGGTAATTACAAGTATGTCAGTAGGGCTGGAGAATAGGATATGGTCGGGGGAAAATAAGGGAAGAGTGAAGTAGGAGAGGGGCAGCTCATGTATACCATCGAATGTCATGCTAGGAAATTTAGACTTTAGGTGGTGAACACACAAGGCAACATACAGATGATGTATTATCAAACTGTACATTTGAAACCTATATAATTGTATTAACCAATGTCACCCCAATAAATTTAATTTAAAAAAATAAAAGAAAGAATTTAGACATTTTGTTAAACAGAAAAACACTGTGCTGAAATTCACATTTTCTAAATCTTTACTCTGCTACAGTATGGATGTTACATTGGAGAGAGTAAGTCTAGTCAGGAAGACTTGTAAAAGATAGTATGTGGGGTGTGAAAAAAAGAGGATTCAAAAATCATTACAAGTTTTTGGCCTGAGAAACTAGAAAGACAGACTTGCCATTAACTGAGATGGAGAAAAGAGCTTGCTTGGGGGAGAAGAGGAGCAATTTAGTTGGACATATTGGATATCTAAGTGAAGATGTCAAGGAGGCAGTTGGATATATTAATACAGAGTTCAGGGGAAAGCTCCAGGCTGGTAATATAAATCTGGGAAACGCCAGCGAATAGATAGATTTTAAAATTAAGACACTGAAAGAGAGCCAGCGGAATGAGTATAAATAACAACAGCGGTCCAAGACAGCCTGGTACTTTCCAAAATTTAGAAGACAAGCGTGAGAAGGAATCAGGAGGCTGAGAAGGAGCAGCTAGTGAGGGAACAGGAAAGCATGCTGCTGGAAGCCAAAGTGAAGAAAGGGTTTCTGAGAGGAAGGAAGAATCAGCTGTGTCAAATGCCGCTGAGTCTTGTGAATTGAGAAATGAAGACTGACCATTTTATTAAGCAATGCAGAAGGCACTGTTGACTTTGACCAAGAGCACTTTTGGTGGAGAAGCAGAGGGAACAGCCTGGATACAAAGGAAAGTGTTAGGAGAATTCAAAGCAAGTTATACAGACAACTATCTTCAAGAGCTTTGCTGGAAGCACGGCAGAGGAATGTGGTGGTGAGTGGCTAAGGGGGGAAAGTGATCAACAGATTAAGAGTTGATTTTTGGTTCTGGTGATTTTGTTTTGTTAGATTTTTTTATGGGGAAAGTAACAGTACGGTGGTCTTCTGGAGTGAAATATCTGGTAGGGAAAGGCAGGAGGGAGTAGGTAGGATTGTTGGAGCATTGTCCTTATGTTCATAAGTGATTGAATTTGAGGTCTAATGCAAGAAGTGGACAGATGAGTCTTAAGAGCATAGTTCATCTGGTTACAGCAGAAAAGACAGTATATATGAGCACAGATACAGGTAAGTGAGGAGATGTGGTACTGGAAGACTGGGGAAGTCTCTTCAAATTGCTTCATTTTCTTAATGAAATAGGAAGCATGATTGTTTCTTTAGGTGCTTGCTTATTTTCTGAACTTCTAAGTGTACTGCCTTAATCCATTGACCCTGCCAGCCTCTAACTGCCTTTTTACTCAATCTGAAAATTCCCTGATGACCAGAGTTCTCTGCAGTCAATGCCATCTATGGAGATAGAAGACAAGAAGCGGCCAAATATTTCAATTGATATTGTGGAACTCAGTTCAGTCTGTAATACACAACCAAAAATTTTCAGAGGAAATTATCCTTCTCGAGTTGGAGCTTTACATGGAGTATATTTGATCCAGTTCTATGACATTTCTCCTTCTATCTTGCTCAGCTGGCTTCACTGCAGTAGTCAAGGCTTTGGCCTTGGGCTGTAATAGTCTTTCCAGTTCTCAGGGTCCACATTAAAGAAGATCCTACACTGCCCACTTTCATGTTCAAGATAAGAGAAATAATCTTTTAAAGGCAATGGATATAAAAGCCTTAGAGCAGTGGTTCTCAAACTTGGCTGATCATTGGACTCATCTGAATCACTCTTTAAAAACTATACACTCCAGGGCCTCTCTCTCTCTTAAGCACAGATTAAAGCAGGCCCAGAGTAGGTCCTAGATATGCTATTACCTAAACTCATGTAACCTTGGTGAACTCATCAGTAACAGTGGAGATAAAAACACCTTTTATTTCTAGTACAGTGCCTGGAATGCTGCGGAAGTGCAAAGAATGTAAAAAAAAAAAAAAACGATATCTCATTCCCTTTACAATCCCTCTCTCCCAGCATACCTAGTTCTCTCCCTATGTTT
This sequence comes from Pteropus vampyrus, assembly GCF_000151845.1. NCBI lineage: Eukaryota > Metazoa > Chordata > Mammalia > Chiroptera > Pteropodidae > Pteropus > Pteropus vampyrus. The sequence continues at coordinate 100,439 of NW_011889202.1, read as the reverse complement.
TATTATGGTAAAATACACATAACATAAAATCCACCATTTTAACCATTTTTAAGTGTACAGTTCAGTGCCATTAAGTATATTAATATTGTTGTGAAACCTCTCCCTATTTTTTAAAATAAATCTGTTATTGGAATACTTTTAGATTCACAGAAACGATAGTGCAGACTTCCTACATATCTCTTATCCAGTTTCCCCTATTGTTAACATCTTATAATACAATGAAATATTTGTCAAAACTAAGACACCAACACTGACTCTACTCTTCACTCAGATTTCACATTTTTTTTTCATTTAAAGTATTTTTCTATTCCTGGATCCAATCCACATACTCCTCGCTTTATTTAAAAAATATGTATGTGTAATTTTTTAGCAAAGTCTTTCTAAAATCATTACAGTTTAAACACCTAAGATCATGCTTTATTTTGCTATTAAGAAATTGATTTTCCCCCTTTTTATGTATTAGGGTAAAAACAACCTATAGTTTCTAGGCATCAAAAAAAAATTCTTCCTTGTATACTAGACTAGTATGCCCTGCAGATGCCACAGCAGCTACGCTGCCAGCTTTTGATACAGCTTTAGAAGCAAATTCCATACTTTGACTTCAGTTTATACAGATGGGGCAAGGGATGGTATCTGTGAAGCTAAACCATGTAAAATATGCACTAAGCATTATGAGCATGATGGTCCTATTGGCCAGCATGGAAAATTGGTCAGCAAGCTCAGACTTATAAAGTCATCATTTACTCATTTAACATTTATGTGAACCTACTACGTGCTGGTATTATGGTAGGCACTTGAAATTCAAAGACAAATTAGCCAAAGTCTGTTCCCTCAGTTTGCTCAGTTTAATGGAGGGGACAGACATGTAAGAAAACCATTGCAATAAAGGCTAGAATTGAGGTAAATGTAGATTACAATGAGTGTGATGAGGCCAAGTAATATTTTTCCTAAAAAGGCTAAGTATAAAGAAGTAATATTTTTCCTAAAAAGGCTAAGTATAAAGAAGAGATATCTCATCAAGGATGGGAAGAGGGAGGGTTACGAGTAGATTAACATGAATACAAGAAACAGAGACATGAGAAAATGTGGCAAATTGGTCTTTTAAGTAGTTTGATATGGGAGAAGTGTTAGTGTGCATATATGGGAGTAGATGGTACATGATTAAAAAAGGATGAGACCAGTTATGTGTGAAAGACTGAACATGGAATGTTTATGAATTTAGACTTAATTCTGAATGGGATCTAGATTCATTAAAGAAGTGATCAACTTCTTATTTCTACTAAACTCCACAGGCATACCTCAGAGATATTATGAGTTTCGTTCCAGACCTCAATAAAGTGAGTGTCACGATAAAGCGAGTTATAATCTTTTTGCTGGTGGAGGGTCTTGCCTTCCATTTGTAAAAACTGCAACACTGTGAAGTGCAATAAAGCAAATCACAATAAAACGAGGTATGCCTGTAATGTACTAATGCAATACAAAACCAACGCCAAGAAGTGCCAACCTCCAGGCTTCTTATTTTGTGAGAAAAACTAAGTGCTATTAGTTTAAGTTGCTGTAAATAGTTTCTACTAATTGTACCCTTATGAATTCTTTACTTATAACCTACATCTTCCACTACTGCCTTATAGTCCAGTCTCTCAGTGAGGTTATGTGTTCATGATACCTAGGAATACTATCCAGTCCCCAGACTTGTACTCGATAAAGCCAATGTCACCAGATAAAGACAAAATAAGCACACATGGAGAATACACCTGAGTGCCACAGAAAGCATACACCCATTAACATGCTGTAAGAAGAAAGATAAGTGAAAATAAGAGATGCAAAATAATCAATTCTCTTCAGTTTTACAACTGCCTTGTGAGTAAGCTATATTCACTGACTTGCTGATAGTTCTGCCTCTGAAACAATTGCTGGAAAAGTTACAAGCAGAGGTATATGCTTTAGAATCAGGGTACCAACAGCTCTCTGCACTGGGTAAATTGATCACAGACCATCCCCGGCCAATTAATCAGAATGTGGCTATTGACTAAGTGAGCTAGGACCATATAAGTATATGAGGGGTATGAGCTGAGATCTAATCCTCTGTGTTATTTAGGTAGGAGAGTTGGTCAATGTGAACACTTCAAACATACTCATTTATCAATTCAGTTCCATTAGTTCCATAGTGTTAAGAGGAAAAGGAGTTAAACCAGAAAAACTAATCTCACTGTAATGAAGTGCTGGTTTCAATTATCTAAACTGCTATATTTCACTACAATGTTTAAAAGTAGACTAACAAGCATGTCTTGTGTTTTTTTTTTATTGTTCAACTAAAAGGAAAAAAAAAGATAATCAAGGTTATATTCAGTGCCACCATTCTAAATGAAATAGTACCAATAAATTTTGAATTATTGAGTGCATTTTCTTCGTTCCATTAATTACATTCTTCAGTGCAATTCTGGGCTATTAGAAAGGAAGTATGCTTAGTTGTACCAAAGAGATAAATAAAAATCTTTTGAAAGGATTATCAGTGTGGGTGTTTAGACCACAAAAAATAATAAGTTTTTGTGAATACCTGTTCCAAATCATGGTATTAATAATCAATTACTGAAGCGTTGAAAGAGCATACTTTTTAAAGGTAGATTATCTTCTTCTTTTGCATATAACAATACAACTCTTGCTAACATTGTAATAATAGTACCATCTCTGAGCCTTACCTTTGCTAGCTGTTAAATGATTAGAATTCTTGCTATGTTAGGTGTTATGAGGATTAATGAGAAATTTCTCATCAAATGGCTAGAGCTTCTGGGAACATTGATCTTTTCTATGTAGAATGTTCTTCTGTCTTTAGAGAGGTCTCATGATGCAGTGGAAAACCACAGATTTGAAAAGAAGAGAGATTTTGGTTCAAATATTAACTCTCCTTGGACAGTCAATGAATCTCTCTGACTCTGTTCTATTACTTTTAAAATGGAGACAAATACTCATTCTGTTAGATTGGTTTTGACATAAAATGAAGTAAGCTTATTTTGACATCATTTAAGAGTTAAGCATCATGTTGCAAAATAGGTGTGCACAGAATTTTGTGATTTACATCCCCCAAAAAGGCAAAATCTGAAAACTCTCAAAATGAGCATGAAGGAAGTTGGGCAAGATGTTGAAGGACACAGAGGACCAGATCAGCTTAGGATCATAGCAGGCCAAGGAGCTTTAGGGTATAGAAACATAGCAAATGTTCCATTCCGTATGCCCATCAATAGCCAGTGTGAACCTGATACAATCTACTACCTAGAAGTGGGAAGAGGCTCAAATGTGGACTTTAAAATCATGCACCCCATATTGAGTATTATTGTTCTGCCTTTAGCAACTTTGATAACTTCCTCTTTTTAATAGGCATTACTGACTTTTTCCTATTACTGTAATTTCAAAAAAAAAAAACTTAGATTCCCTGTGGTTTCAGAAATGCTCCCATATTCCAGATGCATATTTTTGTTTAATTGAAGTCATGTTCCAATACAAGGTAACAAGCCTGGGGTTGAACATTTTAGCTCTTAATAGTGATTTTAGAAAGAAGTTACCAGATATTTTCTAAAAAAAAACAAAAACAAAAACAAAAAAACAAAAAAACTTGAAAAGACTGGAAAGCTGATCTCTGGCTCTATGTGACCTTATCTAGGCCATAGAAATGTCCCAAAGAAAAATCATTCCCTAAGTGCCCCTAGTAGTGATATTTGAGATTCTCCAAAAATATATTTTGAGAAAAATTAGGCTTTAAATTATGAGAATTTAAAAGGTTCTACCCTTCACATATTTTCGAGTCCACCTTTCTTCTTTTAACAACTTAAAACTGATTTATGAAAGATGTTCACTCATTTCCATATTTGAGCATGGTACTGTTTAAAATGCTTAATTTTATATTACTAATGTGATTTATCAATATATGATTTAGTAAATATTGAATGCAGCAGTCTAATGCAATAAAAATAAAATAGAACTAAATTTATCTCGAACCAAACCATCTTTCATACACACAAATTCTGATTTATGAAGACTAGAAATATGTTCCAGGCATTCTTTCCTTATTCTTTATTTCATTCAACCTTGCTACCCTCAAACAGCTCCTGGGATATCATAAAAAATATTCATAGGATATTTGAAGACTAGGTCTTCTTCATTCCCTTTCTATAATAAGTACTATTTGTGTTAAAACAAAATATTCTCTAAAATGTATTGAATTTAGAAAATTACACACAAATCCCGATAAGGACGTGCAGTGTTCGGCCTAAAAATATAATATAATCATATGTTGGGCTGGTTACTCAAATTTTAGTACCCTGCTCATAAATAAACACAGCAAAACAAAAACACCCTCAGATAAACAATTATAATACTGAGAGTAATGAAACAGATATAGTGTCATTTTATGAGTGTATGATTTCAGAAAGTGTGTGTAAATGTACAAACTAGCCATAGCAAACACAGAATTTTGGTCAGGTGTAGATTGGACGGCCTTTCGGAGGACCATGTGGTAAGGCTTAGGGCTCTTTATAAAATTACGGCTATCCTTCTGAGCATAGGTGGATTGTACTTCTCCACTCATTAAAAGTTAGGTGTGGCCATGTGACTTGCTTTGGCCTTTGCCATGTGAGCATGAGTGACACACTTCACCACTGGGCAGAATGGAAGTTTTGAGAGCCTTTACATTCAATTTTTCCCTTTGCTACAGCAACATTCAATATGGTGGCTGTTTCAACAGCCTGGGTTTTAGCCAATCCATGGAGGGTTTGTAGTGTAAGGCATGAATTTTGTTACTTTAAGGCTCAAATATTTGGGAGTCATTTGTTCTTGCAGCATACCCTAGCTTATCTTGACTAACACGGTTATTTCTTCAGATTCTATGAGTCCATATTATTTGGAGCTTTGCATTCAGAGTCTGAAATACTGTAAAACTGAAACCACTGCTCACAAAAGTTTTCACTACTTGCTAGCTAGCAAAAGTATGTCAATCAATGCCTGTTAGATGAGCAATTCTCAATTCTATCTTCCGAGTCCCTGAAAACATCTAAGTCAGTTATCAAAATACTTGTGCATCTTTCCTAACCTGACAGTATTCAGCAAAAGACTGAAAACACTTATAGTGCAACATTTTCTTTTCCAATTCTGTCTTTTGACTCAGATGATAGAAAACATGTATTTCCTTCTTCCAACAGTGCCCAAGCTTTGAATTCAAGGGATTTCACAGTATCTGGGTTAAACCGTCAGCTTGTACAAACTCAAGCTAAGAAAAGGAAGTGTTGTTTAGCGTCTGGAAAAGTAGTCCATTTAATATAGAGTCATGGTGATCCTTGAAAATTGTAGTGGGTGGGGGTATGGAGGAAGGAAAAAATAAACTTAAATCTCAAAATTCTACTCATACCAAGAATGTATAAGGAATATTTGGCAGAGGTGTTATCAAGATGGCAATATGCAGCATGCACCAAATCAATAGACTATGCATGAGAAGAATGTGAAAGGCCTATACAATCATTTCCAAATAACTTAGGGGTGCTAAATAATGGTAAGCAACATGACAAGGTACTTTAATAATGTATTTACTAAAGACATGGAACCAAAGAGTCATAATAATACACCTACCAGAAGGCCATATCAATAGTCACATTAAACATGACAAAATTGTCTTTAAAAATACTCTTTTAAAGTGGGCCACAAAAATGTATTCTATATGTTTATTTCTCTTAAAGATTCAAAGTGTTTATTTAATATGATTCTACGAAGGCCTGCAGTAAAGAAACCTACTTAGTACAATTTAGCACTTCCAAGACTTTCTTGAGAATGAAATACTATTTTGAAGGAAAGGGAGGGGTACTCGTTATTTTAGTATGAACATTTTGTCTTGTCTTTTTTCGCTTAACATTTCCCTCTCTTCCCCCTTCCGATCCCCACCACACCCCAGGTAACCTGTGTATCACTCCATATTTTGGAGCTCATGTAATTCTATATGTAGAATATAGCTACGTAGGAGAGGTTTTACCCCTCGACTACTTGTTTCACAACTGAGATCATTTTTTTTTTTATCTACCTTACTGCATTGGTCTTTTCCCACAAAGTCAACTGATATAAATCTAATTGATTCTTCTTTAATAACTGCATAATGTTCCATCGTGTGACTTCAATCATGGTTGTTTAAGTCACCCCCACATCTCCTGTGCCAAGAAGCATGGTATCCTCTGCCAAGGTGCTCCGTGTGCTCCCTAACTGCCCTCTCTTCAATAACCTGAGGCCTTTAGAATATTTGAATGTTCTTCATTTTTTTGTAGCTATTCCCACAGCAATACCATATGACAACTGCAAAAAGACCTTTGGGAGACATTTATTTTGTCCTTTCCCCATTCCCAGGTTCTAGGTTTTGTTAAGATAGGTTATCAGTTATTCAAATTTTCTTTACATTGTATCTCATTTCTAGAGCCCTTATTTTGTCCATAAGGCATATATTCTAAATTTTCTAACTTTTTAACCTATTCCATTTTTCTATAAAATACTGCTTACCATGGTTTTCTCTCTTCTTCCTTTTCTCTTTTGGTTCCTTTAGTGTTCGGTTATCTTTTTTTTTCATTCAAGTGTTTTCTTCGTATGAGGTTCATGGATGATACAACCTCTAAATTCTCACATATTTCTAAATATCTTTGTTTTATTACATTTTTGACATATCATTGATAGTGTGGCTAGAGTATGATTCATGAGTTACAATCAGACTTTCTTCGAATATTTGTGGGGTCTAAAGCAAGGATAAAAATAGAGGTCCACATACCATATATCTATATTTTAAAGCTATAAACCAAAATCATGTTCTAGTATCCTACCTTGATAGGCTTACCTTTAATAATGGCCTGAAAGGATAGGTTTTCCCCAAAATTCCTTGACTCCAGTTCTATACCAGAAATGGTGGCACAGGGAGAGCCAGTTGCTGGCTCCTGGAACACTATCTCCAGGTAGGCATGGCCCCTTGACTCTTTGGACTCGTTTGCCCTGTGGGGGTGGGGAGGGTCATTGCCAGAGGAAAGCCAGAGCATTCACTTTAAGACTTATGGAAAAGGATACTTTTGCTTTGGTCTAAGATTGTTACTTGTTTGGTTCTTTTTGATCAGTAGTCCACAGATGCTTTGCGAGAGCTTTCCAGTTTCAGTGTTGTAAATGAGAAATCCTATTGTAATCTGATTATTTTTTTTCCTTTCTAGGTAATTTATTCTTTCTGCATTAATATTTCTAAGAGTTTCTCTTTTTCCTTGAAGAATTTGGCAAACTACAGCCCACACATCCTATTTTTGTGCAATCTTGAATGGTTTTTACCATTTTAAAGGGTTGTTAGAAATAAAGAATATGCAACCAACACCTTTTGTGGATGCCAAAGCCTAAAATATTTACTCTTTGACCCTTTACAAAAAATGTTTACTGACCAGAAAACACAAGGTGTATTTCTCATCAATCCAACCTTAACTTCAGGGAGCTGTCGACCAGAAGATTCAGCTCATTTCTTAGCTCAAGTAGATTTTCTTGTATTATTTGTTTAATTCTCCAGAACCTAACATTTTAACTACCATGCTATGGCATCCACAAGTAAATTCCTACTGAATATCTATAACAAAGAGAACCACTGGAGTTGAACAGGCATTTAAATATTCTTGTTTTACTTCTCTGTATATTTCTAAAGAGTTTTCATCAGGATTTCCACTTACTGTCATACAGGCTGTGCACTGTCCAACTCTGCTAGGTGCCATTCACAGAGGCTAAGCTGTGAATTATGCTCCTTGGAGTTGTGCAACATGGTGACTCTGGTGCTTATAGAGGCTCTCTGTATTGTAACGAATACAATATTACAAATAGGTTCATCTAATATTGTGGCTTCAGAACTGGGTTGCACATTAGAAACAGAACCTCGATCATATCTTGGGATATTACTACTTTTATTGTTTTGTGGTGGGGCCCTGGCATGAGTATTTTTTAGAAACTCCCCAGATGACTTTAATGTGCTACTGAGCTGACATTTTCACGATATTAGTGATTACATTCCGTCTTAGTCTGTTCAAGCTGCTATAACAAAATATGAAACAGCATAAATTTATTTCTTACAGATTTGGAGGCTGGGAAGTCAAGTTCCAGGTGCCGGCAGATTCAGTGTCTGGTGAAGACTGTCTTCCTGTCTCACAGACAACCATCTTCTTGCTGTGTCCTCACATGGCAGGAGGGACATGGGAGATATCTGGGACCTCTTTTATAATGGCACGAATCTTATTCATGAGGATTCCGTCCTCATGGCCTAATCACTTCTCAAAGTCCTCATTTCCAAATATCACCACATCAGGGGTTATGTTTCAACATATGAATTTTGGGGGGACACAAACATTAAGTCTACAGCATAATCCATGGTCTGTGTGTCTAATATAAATGCCTATGAAAAAATGGACCTTAAAAAACTGACAAAATTTATTATGAATGTAAACTTAGTGCTAATTAATATTCCTAGGTTGACAAAGAACCCAAACTCTTACCCACTATGCCATGCCATCCATATATACAGATGAACAAACTAATGATACTTCATTCGTTTTTAGTTATACACATTTAATGACTATAGTTCTATCATTATTCCTTCAGGTTCTAGAAACCCTAGACCTATTGCAACTATTATAGAAACTAGGCAGCGTTCCCTAATCAAATAGTGGCCGTGAACTCTTTCTACCAGTCCAAATAATCCTTTAACAGAATGTTAGTGACTAAGGTCCAAAGCTGGACATGAACCACTATGTACCCCACATTTCCAAGTGACGTGTAACAATTGGGGACAGATACCTCACTCGTCCCCTGGTATATATAAGGAGTATGGAGAGTGGAATCGCTAGCTTTGTAAATTGTACAGTGTTTCTAATGGGAAATTACTTCTTCCTCTCCCTATGGGAGAGTGGATGGTGTGCTTTAAATCATTAACACAGGCCAAGGGAGGCCAAGAGACAGTGTCAAGAGAATCATTTAGAGAAACCAGGGGTGCTTACAAAAAAATAATATGTCTCTCACTTCCTGGATGAGTGTGAAATCTCATCTTGATAATGCCAAGAGACATGAGAATGATGAGAGTTCTTAGGAGAGCTAATATTTTGGGGAAGCATAAGAAAACATCAAAACACATTCTTTTCTGGTATAGATATTTCTAAAGGTAGGAGTCCTGCTAGAGTTGCCTACATCAGCAGTGCCAGAAGAGATTATGACAAGGTATATCGTGGAAGAATATGGGAGAAACCCTCTCAGTCACGGACCTTAGAAGAGAACATTAGTACAAAGAATAAAAAATGTAAGAATATCTAGAGAGATATTGAGTAAATAGCATGCTTCTCTACCTGGAAAAGCTGAAGAGCTCCTTTCTGAGGTAATCTTCCATGATAGGAGGGGCCGGGATGGAGTCGAATGGCGCCTCAGGAAAGCTACACATTTCACATATGCAAAGACCACACAGCTACAGAGGCCACCAGACTGGACAAACTGGAGTCACCAACCAAAGCAGGTGACCAACAGATTATGTAAGAAGACCTCTGTGTCCACTATTCCCCTTCCTTGTCCCCAACACCAAAGGAATTGGTTTGGGAAAGGGCATGAGATAGAATTATTTCAGAACCACTTAACCCTGAGCCCCTCTACCACTCCCTAACCCCTAGACTGGTCTCCAAACAGCTAGGGTAATGGCTCTGGTCTGCACTGGAGTAGAAGAAGGTGGGAAAGTTTTTTGGATTTTTACACTGAATTGAGCAAAATCTGAATAAATTAAAATGGCCACACATTGATGAAATCTGCTAAAGATGTTGCTAAGGGACAGAATGGGGGATCAAGAGAGCATGGTTAAAAGCAGTGCTTGAAAAATAAAAAGCTGTTTCATGTTTATATTTCTTAAAATCTTCCCACCATTGGCGAAGACAGTTACAGTTTTATCTTGAAACCTTTCTTGTGGCAAATAAAGTATTGTCTTGAATTATCATCATCTGAGTCTCTCTCTTATTCTTTATGAATGGAAGCCCTCTGCCGTCAATATTTGATCATATTTCTATTTTTTATTGTGATTAACAGAGTTTTGTGATAACAGCTGTTCTCATATAAGGGTATGTATGGTGGAATGAGCACAAGTTTGGAAATCAGAAAGATCTAGGTTCAAACTCTGTTTTTGCCATTTATTAGATGTGCCCAACTTATGAAATAAAGATCATATATAGTATCAGTCTCATCCTTTTGTGAGGGTTAAATAAGATACTAACATATAAAGCACTTAGCACGCCAGTCACACAGTAGGTACTTAGACAATATTACTTCCTTTCGTACGTTCTCTGTGCAACAAAAAGTATTTACCTACCTAATTTACATGTTCTGGCATTCGCAGGTGGGTTAAAGTGAAGTTAATGAAGCTTAAAGCTTCAGCGCCCCTCACTTATATGAGCCCTTTAAAATATTCTTTCTCACCCTTAATTTTGTATTTAAAGGCCCAATTGTGTGAACTTTAGGCTGCAAAATCTACATCTGCCTCTGATGGTATTTGGAGGATTCCCTCGTCCCACTGGTCAAGTCTTTATAACTCAGGAAAACTGAAAAAAAGCATTAGTAGGAAAAAAAACAGAATAATATGCAAGCTAAAAAGAAATTCACTATCCATTAAACTACTAATTTCTACTGTTAATTAACCCTAAGTCTAGTGTCATTTAAAATATTATAAGTGCAATTTAAAAACATAGAACACGACAGGTTGCAATTGAAGTCCAATCAGATAATGAACAAATGTCAAAGCTAGAAGAACCCAAGTAATAATAATTTAGGCTAGAAAAGTGAAATCTTTCTTTACAGCTTTTTGCAAGTAGAGAAGGAAGGCAGCTTTTAGACATGCTAGTGTAGTGTTTCAGTTATACATGATTCAGAAAAATGTGACCTTGAAAAAGATGCTTTTTCTTCTCAGGGCCTCAGTCTTCCCATCAGTAAAATGAGGAATTTGGACTAGGTGATCTGTAAGAGACCTTCTGGTTCCAACATTCTACATATGATTCTATTAATCAATATTCTATGATTGAATTATTTAATTAGCAATGAAATGATTCATTATCTCATTGCATGACTTAAATCAATTTGGATACTGTTATTTATACTTCCTTCTCACTACTCACTAGTACAAGTGTCAATTAGCAGTGAAAGAGACTAATTAAATAAAGATGAAAAAGAGACAATGCCCATCAATGTCCAAGAGAAGAATGAAGTCAATCGTGGTTATTTTTTTAACAGCATTATTAATTATGATGTTTAGTTTCTCCACTGCTTCTAGTTTAGACTAAACATCTTAATTGAATGTTAAAATTCATTTTAACCTAGTTTTTCTGTCACCCACCATGACATTATCTGTCACTGTATATGAGTGCCAGCTTTAAAACACAACTTTCATTTTTGGCTTTTGTGAATTTTAAGAGTCATATGTACAGTGATTTAACATATATAAAATTCTATTCTAATGCCCTGGATGCCAAAATAAGCAGCAACCTGTTTCTTTTCTGATTAAAATTTAAAAACTTAGGAAATATCCATTATCTTAAATAAATTAAAATAGTCTTTTAAAATATATCAATCTGGAAAGAAGGATGGACACATGAATAGATATGTGATAAATCGAGTATAGTGAAATCTTAGTATTAGAGTCTAGATGATGGGTATATGTGTTTATTGTAAAAATTTTTCCACTTTCTCACATATTTAAAAATTTCACAATAAAATGGCAAATTTTAAATAATCTATCTTTATAACAAATGTAACTAGTTCTTAACACTGTGTGTGTACAGTCATAGAGCAATATGTGTTCTTCAAACAAAATGTAAAGCAGCAAACAATATAGACAATTGCTACATCACCTTAAAATTAAAGTATTAACCAACTGTGGAACATTACAAAGAACATCTTACTTTTGAACAAATTAAATAAATGCAGATCAAATTTTGAAAAATATTTCAACATTCAGCATCGAATTTACATCAAATTGTCAGTTATACCTCTTCATAAAAAAGGAAAAATTAAAATAGCTTGAAAATCATGCAAAATTCAATCATCTAACAGGTAATTTATCATCTAACAGGTGACTTTACATCTACTTTCGCCAGACACTATTCTAGGTCAAGGGATATAGTGATAAATAAGACAGCGGGGGTGGCTCCATAATGTAGTGGTTAGCACGTCTGCTTTACACGCAGAAGGTCCTCGGTTCATACCCCAGGTGGAGCCACGGACCATACCCAGGGTGCGCCAAGTACCCCGAGTGCACCACGAGCATGTGGGAGGAGACACCCCGCCTTCAGAGATCCAGTTCTTAAGGGAAGACGGCAACATCCACAGGTCACGTGTTGAAGTGGGGGGGCGGTAATTGAAGAGGGGGGAAAAAAAGAAAAACAAGACAGCAAAGGCTCCTCTTTCCATGGAGTATAGTGGGTTCTGATAGAGAATTTTAGAAAATATACAAATAGCTAAGATGATATCAGAAACAAATGGTAGGGAGATTTTTTTTAAGTGGCAATGTAGTGTGATAGTAAAGGGTAAGAAAGATGCAACTTCACAAAGTGCTGATGAGAGGGAAAAAGCAAGCCTACTAAGATCTTAGAGAGAATAATTCCCAGAAGACCATGCAAGAAGTACAAAAATCTGAGGTAGGAAGTAGCTTGTTATGTTGGAGAAACAGAAGGAAAGCCAGAATGGTAAAGTTAGCAATAGGGAATGGTTAAGAGAGGTGGACAAAAGCTAGATCATATAGGGCTTTGTAGGCCATGATAAGGAGTTTGTATTTTATCCTGAGTCATGGGAAGTTACTAGAGGGTGTTAGGCAGAAATAAAGTATGATCTGCTTTATGTCCTACCAAGATCACTTTGGCTACAAAGAGAAACAAGGGAACTGGTTAAGCTTGTGATATAAATGATGGTGGTTTGGACTAGAGTGCCAATATTAGAAATGGAGAGAAATGGGACAAGTTTTAAAGATTAAGAGAGACAGACAGACAGACAGACACGCAGGCATGTAGGGGATGAGAGAAAGAGAGGAACCAAGGATGACACCTAATATTTTGGTTTGAGCAACTGGATGAATGGTGGTGATAATTACTGAGATGGATAAGAAAAGGAGAATGGTTTTGGGGTGAGAGCAAGAGGGCAGGGATAAAAATTTCCTTTTTAGCCATGTTAAATTTTTAAAAAGGTCTGCAGTTTTATATACCACATATGATCACTCATATGGTTTTCAACTTTTTCTGTCTGACGGGTCAAATATTTGGTGACAGAAGGAAATCTGGCTTTGGGTGGTGAACACAAAATGTAATATATATATATGTATATAAATGCAATATGTATATATATATGCATATATATGTATATATTAAGTGTACAATTCAACAGTATGTTATATATATAAATATGACATATATATATTTGTGTGTATATATATATACTGTTGAATTGTACACTTAAAACTTATTTGATTTTATTAATCAATGTCACTTCGATAATTTTTAATAAAAAAGAAAGTTCTCTAAGTGGAGATGGCATGTAGGCAGTTGAAACTGTGTGTGAAACTTGGGAAGAATTCAAGTTAAAAATATAAATTAGCAAATTGTAACAATATAGACAGAATATAGTCATGGGACTGAAAAATGAGTGTAGTTAGGGGTGAGTGGAGAGGATGAAACCCTGGACGCTCCAAACTACAAAAGGTAGAAAGAGGAGAAGGAGCACATAATGGAGACCAAGAAACCGTGGCCAGTGAGGTAGGGGTAAAACCTGGATGATGTGATGTTACAGAAGGCCAGAGGAGATAAGTTCACAGATAGCTTGCTCAGCTCTATGAAATAACACTTAAAAGGTTGAATGAGCTGAGAATTAAGCATTAATAATTGCATTTGGCACCATGGAGGTTGTTGATGACCTTGACTAGAGCAGTTTCAGTGGACTAGAGGAAACCCAAGACTAAATGGGTGGCAGCTAAAAAGATAACAGTGAATATGAGTGAATACAAACATGCAAATTTTGATGTAAAGGAAAGACAGAAGTTAGAAGCAAGGAATAAAGAATTTGATTTCACAATGGGAGATGTTAGAGTATATTTGTTTACTGCTGAGAACTATCCAACAGAGAATGAGAAATTAATGATGCAAGAGAGAGAGGAGATGGTTTAGGATCTACTATTCTTGAACATGCAAGAAGGGTTGGGATACTGGGTATAAATGGAGAGGAGGACTTTTAAAAGGAACAAAGGTGTTTCTATTGTCTTTGGATGGAAGGCAGAGAATATGTATACACGGACAATTTTCTGGGAGGTTAAATGATGAAAAGACAGAGTTCCCTTCTGAATGCTTTTATTTATTCAGCTGATAACCAAAATAATAGTTATGTGTAGTCAAAATCCTAATATTTGTTAGACAAATTAGAAATTAAGTAGTTTTAAGAGTAAATTTCAAGCCTGCGATAGCCCAAGGACATGGAATTGTATTTATATAAAGTACCATAGTGTCTATGCCTCTTCTCACTGGAGGATATTTTGTAGATCAGATCCCAAGCTAGATGTTAGGCTACTCACAAAAATGAAAGGAATATAACAATCCCACCGGTCTCCCATCAAATGGCTCAGCAGGGAGAACTCACTAGCAGTAGAGATAGAGATTCAGAGAAGCAGAAACCTGCAGATCCATACAAATAAAGAGATAAGCCATTTCCTGGGTAATGAGAAGTTATCCTGCAGATCCAATTTAGAAGAAAACAGCCATCTTTAGAATCAACTGAGCAAGAGTTGTTATTTAAAAATATGAACTTGAAACAATTCCAGATGCAAAAGAGACCAAGTTTCCTCTGTAATTAGTAATAAAGGTCCTACTATGAGAAAGAGATCATTCCAAGATAGTCAGTGAGCCTCCAAAGTGTGGAGTCTAACAGGATGCTAAGCAGTACCAGGATGAAGAATTCAAGAAAAATTTAAGGAGCAAAGAAAGGAGCCATTTTCTTCAGGATTTCGGCAGGTCTTGTTGAAAGGGAATTTTATTTTATTTTTTAAATTAAGTTTATTGGGGTAACATTGGTTAATACAATTATATAATTTTCAGGTGTACATTATAATTTGACACCTTTATGTTCTATTGTGTGTTTACCACCCAAAGTCCAGTTTCCTTCAGCTACTGTATATTTGACCCCCTTTACCCCACGTACCTCTTCCCTCCTCCTCCACCCCCAACTCTCTGGTAACCACTAGTCCATTGTCCATGTCCCTGAGTCACTATTTGTACTGTTCATTTGTTGCTTTTAGGTTTATATCTCACATATAAGTATTATCATGTGATTTTCAACTTTTTCTGTCTGGCTCATTTCACTTAGCAGGATTATCTCGAGGTCCATCCATGTTGCCACCAATGGCAGTATTTCATCTCTTCTTATGGCTAAGTAATATTCCATTGTATATATGTGCCACAGCTTCTTTAGCCAATCATCTATTGTAGGACACTTCAGTTGCTTTCATGTCCTGGCCACTGTGAATAATGCTGCTATGAACATCAGTGTGCAAATATCTTTTTGGATATGGGTTTTCAAATCTTTGGGGCAAATACCCAGGAAAGGGATTGCTGGATCATATGGTAGATCAATTCTTAGTTTTTTGAGGAACCTACATACTGTTTTCCATAGTGGCTATACCAATTTGCAGTCCCACCAGCAGTGTATGAGGGTTCCTTTTTCTCTGCATCCTCTTCAATATGTTATTACTTGTCCTGTTGATTACAGCTATTCAAAGAGGTTTGAGATGGCATCTCATTGTGCTTTTGATTTGCATTTCCCTAATAGTTAGCGATGTTGAGCATCTCTTCATATGTTTGTAGGCCATTTGTATGTCCTCTAGGGAGAAGTGTCTGTTCAGGTCTTCTGCCCATTTTTTGACTGGATCATTTTTGTTGTTGTTGTTGAGTTGTATGAGTTCTTTGTATAGTTTGGATATTAGGCCCTTATCAGAGGCTTTAACTTACAAATATATTTTCCCATTCGGATGGTTGTCTCTTTACCTTGTTGACGATTTCTTTGGCTGAGCAGAAGCTTTTTAGTTTAATGTAGTCCCATTCATTTACTTTTGCTTTTACTTCCCTTGCCTTTGAGGTCAAATTCATAAAATCCTCTTTCAGTCCAAGGTCTTTGAGTTCCGTTCCTATGTTTTCTTCTATGCATTTTATTGTTTCAGGTCTTATGTTCAGGTCCTTAATCCATTTTGAGTTAATTTTGGCGTATGGTGATAGACAACAGTCTAGTTTCATTCTTTTGCAGGTGTCTTTCCAGTTTTCCCAGCACCATTTATTGAAGAGGCTTTCCTTTCTCCACTGTATGTTTTGGGCTTTGTCAAAAATTATTTGCCCATATAAATATGGGTTTACTTCTGGACTCTCGATTCTGTTCCACTGGTCCGTGTGTCTGTTTTGCTGCCAATGCCATGCTGTTTTGATTACTGTCGCTTTGTAGTATAACTGGAAGTTGGGCAGAGTGATGCCTCCGGCCTCGTTCTTTTTTCTCAGGATGGCTTTGGCAATTCGGGATCTTTTGTGCTTCCATACAAATCTGATGATTTTTTGTTCTATTTCTTTAAAAAATGCCGATGGGATTTTGATGGGGATTGCATTAAATCTGTATAATACTTTAGGTAATATGGCCATTTTAACTATGTTGACTCTTCCAATCCATGAACACGGAATATCTTTCCA